>NC_137822.1:9103350-9466003 GCF_963921795.1 Nannobrachium achirus | reverse complement strand
CAGACAGAACAGACAGACCAGACAGACAGACAGACAGACAGACAGACAGACAGACAGACAGACAAAAGAGAGAGGACAGAGAGAGAGAGAGAGAAAGAAGAGAGAGGAGAGGAGAGAGAGAGAGAGGAGGAGGAGAGACTCAGACGAGAAGAACAAAACACTATGGGGTCGGGTGGGATCGTACGGTGGGTTAGAGCGGTGAGCGTGTAGTGAGAGAGACTTTTTTTTTTTTTTTTTTAAATACTGTGCAGCCTATGTCGAAAGACCGTGCCGGCCAGTCCGAAAGACCGTGCCGCCCTGTCGATGGACCGGCTCAGTTGTTTTTCGAAAAAAACGTGCCCGTCGACAACAGCGGCGCTGAAATCTCCGCGAACCCTAAGTCGAACCTATCGGCGCGTAGAAGTTGCGGGCCGTCAGACATTTGACACGATGCGAAAAAGCGAGATTTTCCCCGATTGATAGGCCTTACTATAGTAGACCTAATACCTGATGTAACATACCGGTTAAGATGCGTTTCGGCATATATTTATACAGTGATGGGCAAGCTACTTGGAAAATGTAGTAAGCTAAGCTACAGTCTACTCTTGATGAAAATATAAGCTTAAGCTACAACGAGGCTACCCACTAGAAAATGTAGCAAAGCAAGATACAAGCTACACGCAAAAGTAGCTAACTACAACAAAGCTCGCTCTTTTTTGTTTTTTTTAATCAAACTTCATGATCAAGTGCAATTTTCCACCCAAACAAATAGTCAGCAAAAAATGCTCAGTTCAATTGATTATTATAAAACTGGAAAAAAGCCCTCATGTCTTGGGGGGCTTTTTGTCTGGGGGGGGGGGGCCCCAAAACAAAAAAAATCCTATTTGAACCTTGGGACCCCCTCCCGACAAGCAATTGGAATTAGGGAGTTGAGGCATTACATTATAGTTTTCACTCTGTTCCACCGATAAATATTGTGAAAATAGCAGATCTACAAGCTCACAACACCTCGGAACACAATGCGTTTCGAGCTTGTAGATCTGCCATTTTCACAGATGTGCCTCTTTTACTATATTGTCAAATGGCCAATGTTTGACCAGTTTTTATAGTTGCTAACTTTTGATTCAGTTTTGGTATTTTATTTATATTTTTTAGGTATTAAAAATGTCTAAAGGGTCCTTAAATTGCCACTTCACTGTCATTAGTTAGCTGTGGACAAAAGAGTGCCCTGATCTGTGTGCTGTCGAAACCAGCTGATAAGATGTATGGATGGATGGATAATCTTTATGCTGACAGACAGACAGACAGACAGACAGACAGACAGGACAGACAGACAGACAGACAGACAGACAGACAGACAGACAGACAGACAGACAGACAGACTAGTCAGTCAGTCAGTCAGTCAGTTAGTATAGTAACATTCTCATTTGAATTGATTCATGTTATAGTAGACAGACAGACAGACAACAGACAGACAGACAGAAGCAGACAGACAGACAGACAGTCAGTCAGTCAGGACCAGACAGACAGACAGACAGAACAGACAGACAGACAGACAGACAGACAGACAGACAGTCAGTCAGTCAGTCAGTCCAGTCAGTCAGTTAGTAAGTATAGTAACATTCATTTGAATTGATTCATGTTTTAAGGCTACAATTCATTTTGTACTGTAGTGCAGATAAATGGTGAGTTGAGTGTAACGTTCTACTTTGACTACTTCAGACCAGTGGTGTAAAGTAGATTTACTGTAGGCCTACTTACACTAAGTAGGTTACAATTTTGAGGTATCTGTACTTTACTTGAGTATTTCCAGGTTTCAGTACTTTACTTCTACTCACTACATCTCAAATCCAAATATTGTAACTTTTACTCTACTACAATTATTTGAACTAACTTTAGTTACTAGTTAGGCTACTTTACAGCTATGAAAGATTATATTATAAAATATACACTACATTATTCCACTTTAGCCCTATTTTATACCTTCCTTGGCTATTTTCAAACATTTAGTAGCCTACTTTTACTTTTGGTACTTTAAGTAGACCTACATTTTGATGCCAATACTTTCATACTTTTACTCAAGTACATTTTGAATTCTGGACATTCGCTTGTAATGGGGACATCTACAGCGAAGTATTGATACTTTTACTAAGTACAAATTGTGAGTACTTTTTCCATCTCTGCTTTAGACAGAACAGAACCATTAGCACTAATTTAGCAGGTCACACAATGGATCAGATATGCATCCAGCCGATGGCTCATTCTTATGTTAATTCAAGTCGTTGAGGCACGCTTTTTAAACGAGGTGCGAATGGTTGTTTTTGATCGATATGCGAGGTATGTCCAGTCCGTCGTTCCGTGCACTCTATCATGCGGTGTGGTGTCCCCTTCACTGTTTCACCCGCATTTGGTTAAAGTTATAACGAGTGAAGTTCTAACATTGCAAACGTTGCAAATAACAGTTTCACTGTGTAGGTTTAGTTCCATATGACCACCATATCCCCTCCGTCTCTCCTTCTCCGTGTCTGACTGTCTCTGTGTGCAGTGGGTGCACGTCCGGTGCAGAGTGCAGACCCCATAGGTGCAGACTTGAGCAGTGACTTCTTGCTATTGGGGAGGAGCCATGATGGAAGCAAGGGTAGATCTTCAAGCGAACACCCTGCAGAGCCGAGACACGTTGATAGCTTGTAGATCTGTCCTTTTTGGCAAATGACACCGCTGTACTATAGAAGTATAAAAAGAGCTGTGATTCATGTGCACATGCTGTACCATGGCTTTTCTCCGGGGATTTTTGGAGCGGTGTGTGTGTAACACAGCAGCTCCGCTATAGGCAGTAATGTGTGTCTGTCCTCACTAGTACGAGTGAGTCTGTCCTCACTAGTAGTCTACGAGTCTGTCCAGTCAAGTTTGAAGAGGATCTGCACATGCGCGATTTTACCACCCACACACACATACACACACACACACACACACACACACACACAAACAAAACACACACACACACACACACACACACACACACGTGCGCACAGCAGTTACACAACATTTCGGTACCTATCAAATTGAGTTCCCCTCCGCCCGCCCGGATGCATGGAGGCTGATGGGATACTGCAACATACTGCGTTATATAGATCTAAGACACAGAATTCAGATATCTAGAACACATAGAATCTAAAACATAGACCTGGAACTGCTTAAATTCACCGCTCCACTTCGAACGAGGTTTGATTTTTTCTTTTCTTTTTGCGCAAAAAAGCTATTTGGTTCAAAACGAGCGGCGCTACCGAGAGAGAGAGAGAGAGAGAGAGAGAGAGAGAGAGAGAGAGAGAGAGAGAGAGAGAGAGAGAGAGAGACCGCGCCACCAGCAACCCGCGTCTGCCCTACGCACAACTGTTGGGTGACCCCCGACCCGGTCCGTGTACGTTCTGTCAAACCAGAAACCTAACGGACTTCAACATTCAAGAGGGTCTCCGATCCCACGTTCCACATTCCAAGTATCTACCTGACACACACAGTACAGCGCCTTTCACAATGTGAAATGTTCACAATCACATACTAGAAACCGTGCAAGTGGAAGCCCCGCCCTCTTCATTTCTCTTCCGCCTTACGTCACCATGAAACCATGGAAAGGGCCCAACGTCTTCAAAATAACAGTACTCTACAAGAGCACGAACCCCAGTCTGCACACAGCGGGGAGGTAAGCTGTCCATAAACGTTTCTAATAGCACGTATAACCTTTGCGTGTTTAATGTGCACGTTTCAGCAAAGTTATATATATATGTTCACCTGATGGAAGAAATAATCCCATAGAGTATTATATATAAGGGGTGTAGCCTCCGTTAGCATGTTAGCTTCCGTCTATGCTAATAAGCATGGACTTCAGACATTGTACTTTATTAATCAACATTTACATCACCACGATGCCATGTTTAAACTCATGGATGTTGTAGTTGATCAGGGGTTTCAACAGGTGGTCCGTGGACCACTGGTGGTCCCTGGAAGGGTGCCAGGTGGTCCCCAGCTAAATGGAGAGATGGTAAACAAATGGACCCTTAGATCTTTAGTTAACTTATTGTTAAACATCTGCATTCATCCTGGTATTTCTCCTATGCTACCAATATCGTCTCATACCCCAACACAACAACAGTGGTCCCCAGGTTGATTCTTATGTGAGGGTGGTGGTGGTCCCTGGCTCATAATCAGTTGTAGATTAATGACCAGCAGTGTGATGAGACGTTTTCTGCCCATTTGGATTGAGAAAAACGTGTGGTTGGATGTGAATTTGACCCTTTTCTAGGGGGTATTTTGCATAATCTGTTGAGCCATATAACATCACAATGCAACGTTTTGATAGTCCCATATATCATGTTCTATTAGTCGCTACACTTGATTCATGTTACAATCTTGTGAGATAGTTAAATAAACTAGTTTAAAGACACTGTGTTGAGATTACAACTGTGATACAACCCCATTTAATTATCATGCCAGATTAATTATATCCATAATGATCTCACCCAGATAGCACTGTAATTACACCACAAAATAAGATTAGCAAATTGCAACATGACTTTTGGGGATTGAAGAATGGATCAGAGAATGAGCAAAGAGAACAGAGGTTCGGTTTCAAGACGTGTACTGTAGAAACATAAACAGGCCCATCCAGTCGAATGGCAGGTGCTAAACAACTGCAGGTAGAAGCTACCAATAAGGGTTTATTTATTTCTGGTTTCGACTTTGCATTCTTCTTCAGAAGGTACTGTGTCTTGACAATGTGAGCCTGTAGATTGGCTATTTTCACTAAAGTGTGTGTGTGTGTGTGTGTGTGTGTGTGTGTGTGTGTGTGTGTGTGTGTGTGTGTGTGTGTGTGTGTTTCCACCTGGTCGACCTGTCACCCCTCCTGGATGGCATTCCCCAATGTGGAATGGACCTACACAGCCACCAGACTAGTCCACCTGCTCCACATGCTGAACAATGATGACGGCCAGGGCTTCTTCTCTTCTGCTGGATCCACGGAGGAGGAAAGTTAACCTGGTCATTGCAGACCAGAACAACTTCCTTGGCTTCAGGAGGAAAGACGTCTGCATGTGAGACGAATGTGACACAAACATTATTCATTCATTCACCAATGAATGAATGAATATAATTTTAAAAATATATCTATATTTTTTATAACATTATTTTATTGTGATAAATAAAAACATAATAATATAGGCCTGTTTCTCATAATAACACCGCAACATGTTGGTATGTATGTTATTTACAATCCACAAGCATTGGGGAGTTGATGTACAAGCTCACAACGCGTCGCTTCGCCCCCTGTTGAGAGCTTGTAGATCGGCTATTATTTATTGCTCCAAAAGCCTCCAAGTAGAGTGTTTTAACTGTGCGACAGCGATGACGCAACCAGATGGCGACGGAGTAGTGTCCGAAATGCGCTGATTTGTTCACTACTTAGTACACTACATCTGGATCCCTCATTTAGGGTTAGGGAGTAGGGAACGTGTTCTGCATTTCGGACACAGCCCCTGTGTTTGAGTGTTCCTTGTCAGATTGCATCATGTTATCCTGTGTGTCATGATGTGTGCTTACCCACCTGATCTTGAATAGTTTTCATGAATTCAAACCCTACTCCAACCTTTTTTGGAGCGGTGAAAGCGCTCCCAATAGACAGGTATGTCCGTGGGTGGGTGGGTGGCTGGGTGGCTGGCCGTGCCCGTAGCCTGGCAATACCTTGAGTGGCCACACACAACACACTAGTTAAAGGAGGGGCGCTGTTTTGTGCAGGCCAGGCACACTCACCACTCACTCACAGGCACAGTTTACAGTTTAGGCATTTAGCAACACACACAGGGTATAGCTGCTCAGATTCACCGCTCCACTTCGAACCGAGGTTTGATTTTTTTTTTTATTGCCAATATTATGTCTCATGGACACAAAAGTAGGTGGGGCCTATTTTATGGCTAAGGAGTAATATTAATTGAAAACAAATGGTTGTAATGGATTCAGAAGCCCAAAAATACCCAAATTACAAACCTCATACGTTCATATTGGCCATTTTTTATTTTTCCCCCTTTAATCCCAGGCCCTCGGGATACCCAATAACTTTGATTGGCTCCCACAAAGTATGTAAAGGGAGTTGGGTTTGACAAGCTATAGGCTAACTTTACCTTACTATATGACAAAGTATGGCATTAACCCTGTCACACCCTCTCCCACCCTCTCTCTCTCTCTAGCGGCCTTCCCTGCACGGAGGTAGAAGACGATTGGTCGGTTCCGCCCGTGCCTCAGAGCGTGCAGGACATGTTCACCAATGGGAACTGGAGCATGGAAAACCCCTCCCCCTGTGTGAGTGCAGCTGTGACGGACGCAAGAAGATGTGTCCACCTGGAGCCGGTGGCCTGCCGTCCCCCTCAGGTAAGCAATTCACTCACTCACTCACTCACTCACTCACTCACTCACACACACCAGAGATGCCCACGAGTCTCGTGATCACGAGTCAAGTCGAGTGCGGAGTCTTTGGGGGGCGAGTCGAAGTCGAGTGTCGAGTCTCTGGGGTCAGTGGGGGACGAGTCGAGTCGAGTCTCAAGTCTTTTAAGTGGCGAGTCCGAGTCGAGTTACGAGTCTTTATACATATATATCTTTTTTTATTATTTTTTATAATGATCTAGCCTCCAGCTGAAAAAGTTAGATGGCGCATCATGATCACCCGGTACTCACAGCTACAGCAGCAGCCAGCAGGCTAAATTAGGAAAGACACATGCATGTATGTACTCACAATCACGCTACGGAGGTTCTTTAGTAACGTCCACGATTAATTTATCCATTTCTAGGGGGTCTGGAAACATCTCTGAAGTAGGCAGCTCTCCTGACTCCTGATTCCTCTGTTGGAAGTTCCTTGGAAGCTTCGAGGCAGCGCAGTTATGTCCAAGTAGCAGGGTACCCATCCCGATCATCATCCAGACATCCAAAGTCTTGAATAATCCCAAAACCAGCCAAACTTGCTGTCTTGCTTAACAATTTTTATGAATTAATTGAGTAGAGGACCCCGGCGGCGGCCCCAACCAACGTAAACAAGCCATTGTGCTTTCTTGTGTTTGTATGTAACTGTGTACTAGCCTTTTCCTAAGCGAACTTCTAATAAAACATTTAATACCTACGAATTGCTAAGCAAACATACATTAACAGTCCATTAGAAGTAGCAGCCGGGTAGTAAACAACACATTGCTTTACGACAGTTACGTAAAACGTATCCCCCACAACGGGTGCCCGTGGGGATCATAGGTTGGGATGGGGCGATGGGGGAATACGTCATTTTACATTACTGTCGTAAATGTTTATTACTGCAGGGACAGGCATATATATATATTAACAGTTAACTTCAATTATGTACTGCATTTCATCATGATCATCACTCATCACTCCTTGACAGCATTAATACTTTAGTAGTTTGATACACAATAGCAAAGCAATATGAAATAAAACGCATTTAAACCTTGTTCAACATTCTTTATTCCAAAATAAAGCTTTTTATTTTGTACTTCTTTAGAAGTAAGCTATTTTTATAGCTATAAGCTATGAACTTTTTAAAGTTACTGCAATGCGTGCCATGGTCACGTGCAAAACAAGAACCAACCAACCATAAGGCAAATACAATAAAATAAGTAAAATTAAATTAAATTAAAACAAACATTTCTGCCATCTAGTGGCCTACTAAAATTATTGGAACAGTGGTGGGTACATAAAATAACATTGCTCTCATCGAACCAGACTGAATTAAGAAAAATAACAAAATCCAAAGCCTCCAAGGAGTGCTAGGCTGCCTCTGGCTGAAAAACCACATTATGCAGCATAGTGTTACATTTAATAGATAAACCCACCTCAGCAGCTGAAAGCGCATCAGTCAGTGTTACATCTAGACTCTAGATGTATGAATCTCTAGATTCTAGAGATTCAGATTAAGCCGCCTCTCAGAGGCTGAAAGACTTATGAAATATTATATAACAATATTACATTTAAAAATATATATATTTAAGCCGCCTCTCAGTGGCTGAAAGACTTATGAAATATTTTGTAACAATGTTACAATTTTAAAAAGATTTAAGCCGCCTCTCTGTGGGGGAAAGACTTATGAAATATTATGCAACATAAATGTTACATTTAAAACATGATTTAAGCCGCCTCTCTGTGGGGGAAAGACTTATGAAATATTATGCAACATAAATGTTACATTTAAAACATGATTTAAGCCGCCTCTCTGCGGGGGAAAGACGTATGAAATATTATGCAAGGTGCAGGTTACATTTCAAAAAAATTAAGCGTGACAGGTTTGCTGCACTAAGCCTGGCTCTGTGCGGGCGCATTATAATACCTCCGTGACTAAATACCCTCTCCACTGGTGCACTGGTAGCAGGGACACTAAGCACTCTCATAGCCACAGTAAACATTCTGGGGTAAACCTTAGCATTCCTCTCCCAGAAGACCAGACACTCCTCCGTAGGTGTTTCGTCATCATCGACCGCAGCGGACTCTGTGTTCTGGATGTAGCGCTTGAGTTCAGCCTTGACAGATGTGGCATGGTCTGTGTTCTTCTTGCTTTTCTTCCGATAACCTGAAAAAAGGTGAGGAACTTTGGCAGGTGGTGTCGGCGACTGCTCCTTGTCATCATCTCCACTGCTGCTCTCTTGACGTATGGTGACTTGAGATTGAGAAGCCTCAGCCAAGACATGGTCTGAAAAATTTACACAAAAACCATGTTAGTTACATTGTGATCAGATCATGATGTTAGACATACAGGGTGATGGTTAATTGCATTAATAATGACTGTACAGTACGTTGACAAGTAAACCCACCCATAACCATCTCCTTCACGTCAATCTTCACATCATCTGGAATGAGGACATCATGCTCCAGCCAAAAGAGGCAGTATGATGGGTCCAGCAGTGCAGACATCATGTAAACCATATCTCCAAAGGGCAGCTCTCCTGCAGTTTTGTCCGACTCCTCCATTCTGACATTTACAAACATCCCCTGAATCAGAAAGAATGAGAATCAGCTTTATGGTCACATCATAGGTTTAGAAAAGTAAAAAGTGAAGTGGTCAAAATATATATTTGCGCAGAGCTCCCATTGTACCTGAAAACGGCATTGGAGGGACTTCTGGAGCGCTCTCACTAAACCGACCAGGTGACGTGCCTTCTTCAGCATACTGTTGAGGTGGGTGTTGAGTGACAGGATGCTAGGGAGAGCCGCACTGAGTGTAACCACTTTGTCCCCTTGTGTGAGATCTGTTGCTTGAAGAAAGGGGAAAAGAATGTCCACAAGCTCTTTCAGCTGGCTCAACTCTCTGCTTGTTAGGCACAGGCTTTTGTGTCCTTCCTCTTCCAGCATAGTGTTAAGGCTTTGGGGATCAAGGTCAGTGACTGCCTTTACAAGGCGGAGTGTTGAGTTCCAACGAGTTGCTACAGCAGAGGGGATGCTGCGATTGGCCCCAAACGTTTTCTCAAAGGCTTCCTTCAGTCCACATGTTGTATGAAGCAAACTGCAGAATTTCGTCACCTTTGCCATTGCGCAGTTGATAGTTTTGGTCTCCTTCAGTCCATCTCGCACAACAAGCTGCAATGAATGGGCAAAACACTGGAGCCTCTGTTGCCGGCAGCTTCTCTGGATGGTGTTCACTTCATCTTGGAGGTCTTCACTCACATCCTCCCACAAGTCACCATTTTCTAGGTCATCATCTAATTCATCTTCATCACCCTCATCATCAGTGGACTCACTCCTCTCAGCTGCTGCAGTTGTTGAGGGGAAACAAACAGTGAAGGCCTTCTTCATATTTGAAGCGTTATCACTGATGATGTAATCCAATTTGTGTTTTATAGTGAACTTGTCACAGATCTCCTGAAATTTTTCACTGATTCGGAATCCAGTGTGAGAACCTGTGAATCGATCACAACTTAACAGAACCGTCTGCAGTCTCGGGGGGGTTTTCTTCTCCAGTTCCATGAAGTGGGCTGTTACACCCAGAAAGCCACGCATGCTCCTGTCTGTCCAGATGTCCACTGTCACAGACACGGTCTCTGCTTTTTCTAATTTGGATTTGATCTCGGACTCTTTTAGGGATGTTAGATCACCCAGACGTCTGGTTACAGTGCTTCGACTTACTGGGCTATATCTTTCATCCATAACTGACATGAAGTTCTTGAAGCCAGGGTTCTCGACCAGAGACAGGGGCAGGTTGCATGCGATGACGAGATCCTGAATGATGGATTCTGTGATGGCCTTCTGCCTGGGATGGCTCAGGCTATATATTTGAATACCATCTTTTGGTGGGGCCACAAAGGGATCCAGGCTGCCCTGACCCCCTTGGGCCTCTCGACGGGTGCATATTTTGGCCTTCTGATATTCAGCATACCTGTAGATGAACAACATGGAAGGTTGCTAATTATTTAAAATGTTATCATGACCTTTTATATTTAACCCAAATCTAACCCTACATTTTATTAACCATAATGTTGCAATGCATGCTATGTCTGTCTGTTTTTCCATTACAGGAGTACATTGAATATTGAATTATTGATTGAATACTTTATTAGCATTTCCCATAGGAAAAACACAAGACAGTACAGATAAAATGTGTACTAATGTACAATTTAAATTAATGGTGTTGGAATGGAAATCTAATCAATGTCCTGTGTACCACCTGTTCATAATTGTGCACATATATTATGCAGCATGAGGTAGCAGTAGCAATGTCAAAGCACCGACAGCTCATATGTCAATGATGGATTTTTTTATGAAACAATTTACATTCATTATTGTTAGAAAGAGGATAATTCAAGCTTTCCGTACAGCTGCTATTGGTAAGTTTAACAAACTTTTAGTAGGCCTACATTCATATAGGACTTTTCTGTTTGGATGTTATGGGTCGGGATAGGGATAATGAAGGTTGGTTTGATAGAAGACTTTATTAGAAGTTTGCATAGGAAAAAGTACAGTTTCATGACGGTACAGTTCACTGATACAAGGTCTACTAAATGAATATTTTGGCAGAATCAAACATCAGAATATATAGTAAGACGGTCGTAAAGCCGAGCCGTGGCGTTTTTATATCGTTTAGTTGCTGTCTGGTTAAACAGTAAACACAGCAGCACCCGGTTTTACAGTCGCCTCACTATAAAGTCAGAATTTATTCAGCAATGCCATGCCCATGATGTAGATATAGTACAAGTGGTAGTTTACTTTGTTGGTGTTTGTTTGCTGCTGTGCTTGCTTGGTGGTGCTCACTAAACGTGTTTGTTATCATAACCAGGCATTAGACGGCAACGCTCAGTTTATTTACCTCTCCTTGTGCACGGAATCGTAGTGGCGGAGGAAGTTGCTGGTTGTGGAGCCCTTTTCTTTAATGACGGCTTTGCAAACGTTGCACTTTGCCGTTCGGTTGTTTCCCGTTTGTATGAAGTTACTGTAGCCGAAAGTAATGATGAACGGCACCCGCACTGGGGTGGGGGTGCCGGCTGCAGCAGCTGTCGCCATGATGATGATCTGGGAGTGAGTGAGGAGTTGTTGATAGTGGCGGCTCTTAAGGGATGCGCGCGCAGGGAGAGCTTCCTTTGCGGGAGGGGGAGGGAACAGTGAAACAAACAAATGAAATGTCCCCTCCGAAAAAAAACATAAAATATATCCATTGCCCACGAGTCTTTTGTTGACGAGTCGAGTCAAGTCTCGAGTCTTTGAGGGGCGAGTCCGAGTCGAGTGACGAGTCTCCAAAATTTTGAGGGGCGAGTCCGAGTCGAGTGACGAGTCTCCAAAATCGTCACTCGAGTGACCGGAAGTCGCGAGTCTTTAACTCGAGTCCCCATCTCTGACACACACACACACACACACACACACACACACACACACACACACACACACACACACACACACACACACACACACACGTGTAGCAAAGTAGCTCAGCCTGAGGTCAATATAAACCTAATATATTTCCCGGCCAAGCATTGATTCCCCCATGCCCCTGTAGACCTGTGGTTGAAATCCCGGGTTCGATTCCCAGATGTTTGGTTTCCCACATGGGAGAGACCCGGATTTGAATCTCAGGCGTTTGACACGCACGCACGCACGCACGCATACACATGCACCTGACCTACATACAAATGTACTGTACATGCTATTAGATAGGCACTGCAGCTATGCACACAAAACATACATCATGTATTTTACTGCTTACTCCAGTCCTGTGTGTGTGTGTGTGTGTGTGTGTGTGTGTGTGTGTGTGTGTGTGTGTGTGTGTGTGTGTGTGTGTGTGTGTGTGTGTGTGTGTGTGTGTGTGTGTGTGTGTGTGTGTGTGTGTGTGTGTGTGTGTGTGTGTGTGTAGATGAATATCAGGCAACAGACACGCTGCAGAACTTGACGGGCAGAAACATCTCTGAATACCTGGTCAAAACCTACACTCAGATCATCGGAAAGAGGTACTCCAGCTTCATTTGTTGCCAAAATGTACTCCGCATCAAATTCCACCTTAACTGATGTTCAAAAAAGCATTGTATGCACGCAAGAGCTACTGGACAACACATTGGATTCTTTAAAGCAGGGGTCTTCAACCTTTTCAGGCCAAGGACCCCTTAACTGAGAGAGAGATGAAGCAGGGACCCCCTCTACATATTGTATAAATTTGGTATGCAGATTTCCATTGATTTGTTTGACAGCACTGTCATCAGTCTAGGTTGGATTTGTGGATTTGTGTTCATGTTTTTTCAGACATTTAGCCACTTACGTCGATACGTAGTAAACTTTCACTCTGTACCTGGTCTGCTCTTTTTGACCTCTACACCAAACCTCTTTGCTGAATATCTACAAGCTCTCAACGCCTTGCAGCGCGAGACATTGAGAGCTTGTAGATCTGCTATTTTTGGCTAAAGTTCTCGTCAGAATAGGGATGTGAGCGTTCAACATTTTTAATTGAAAGTAATTATCCTATCACACAAGGATTTGTTGGCCCCTCTGCAGTAACTCTGAGACCAGACCCTTTGTTGAAGACCCTTGCTCTAAGGTTTTAACACGCCCATATAAAAGTGTGCTTTTGTTGTTTTTGTAATCTTCTAATTCCGCTATGAAATATAAACTCTTCGTCTTTCTTTTGCCTCTCTCTCTCTGTCTCTCAAAGATGGGCGGAGGACGGTGAGGTTGTATGCGTCTCTGTGGCGACAGAACATGTCCAGCTGCTCGTTATGCGGACTCGGCTGCAAACAGTGCAGAGCTTCACAGCAGGACAACTTTGGTTTCCACAGCAGCTCATCTGCACCAGCAGCAGCAGCCAACGGCTGGCGCCACCTGGTGGTCATTCTCCTGAGGGCTCTTCAATGTTTTCAGGCCAAGGACCTCTTAGTTGAGAGAGAGATGAAGCAGGCCCCCTACATCCTGTTAATAGATTCCATATAGTTTCATTGTTTGACAGCACAATCGTCAGTGTATTTTGGATTCATGTGTAAATGGCTTTTTGGTCTCCGCGGATTTAACATTCCTTTATATATATTTTATATATATATAATGTGATAAAAGTGAAATGTAGATTACCGTACAATTTAGACTGACACATCACGTCCATGACATGACACTGGCTTGATGGCGGCTATAAGACTTGAAACATCAAGCCTATTTACTGAAGGACAGTTGGAAATGTAGAAGTCCTCGTCAATCGAACAGAATATTGTCTTGTCTTATGATTAAAAAGGACACACGGCTGGATTATATATTTCACGTGACGTCAACACATTGAACTCGTGGTGTTTAGCAGCTCCGGTCGGTCGCTTAACAATAAAGGAGAAATAAAAGTAGGCTAGTTGCGTAATAAAACATATGTATACTCACATGTTGCTTAGACTGCCTGAGGAACATTAACTACTCAAAAGCACTGAAGTCTGGCGAATTACTGAACATTATTTTAAACCAATGTGAACTAACAGAATTTGCAGTGTAGGCCTATTTGATGTATGCAAAATAATAATATTTAATACTGTTTGTGTGTCAATACTCATTTTGGGTTATTGCAATAAACCAAAGACCTGTTAACTCTTCTCCTTAATCCTTATTTCCACTTTTATTCAATGCTAAACAATGTCTGTAAAGAAGCTTCAAGCATTATAAATATCAATGCAATATTTTACAGCTGATGAAATTGACTGACTGGTGCTTAAGAGGTTCTTTTTTAAAGATGCAGTGCTGTACATTTTTCATGTCAATGTCATATAGACTACACTGTTGGCACTGATTTCATCAATAAAACATTGACAAATATGTATGTGACAGTGTCCTTTACAATTGGGCAGTGTGGAAAGAAGGTTTACCAAAATAGGTTGAGGTTTCCATATTTAGATACTTTATAATTCTATTTCTGTTCTACATCTTTTAGGAAAATACTGTATTTCTTTTCCACTGCATGAGAAAAATTGTTTAGTACTACACTACAATTACTTGACAGCTTTAGTTACTTTGAAGATTTGGGTTATTGAAACAGACATACTTTAACTGATATGACATAACTGAGGTGATGACATGAGAGTGGAGGCAACACCAACTGGAGCGTCATCTACTCCCTCCTATTCAGCAATAGGGTTTGCAGATCTGCATTGCCACTTGCTCCGTTGTTAAGTCAGTGTGTCAACGTAGGTGATGCATCCTATTCCCCTATAGCAGTGCCTTGGATTAGCTCCCACAGTGTCATTGTGTGATCCAACATTTCTGATGTGGTCCTCCCAGTGCCATTTGTAGAATTACCATGTAATATAGGTGTACAGTATAGTGTAATTAGATGTAATGGTGTAAATGTGTGTATAGTGTAACAGAGTTTAGGTTTTGTTTAGTTTATTTGATCACTCACATACATTTATCATTGTTACAGGTGATCAAAAGGAATAGGCTGAAGCTGAAAGATTATGAATGCCTATCCTACGTATTCATGGAGTAATTACAATGATTGGTTGCCACAGCATGTCCCCCTCCGCTGCTGCATGTGTCTTTTCCTGTACAATGAGAGTCCATGTATCAGCCCCAGCGGTACTGATTCCACTGGAGGCATCTCCCATCTCAGATGCACACAACCCTATAACACATTCCATGCATGTGTTCTAAGTCTGTCCAGGCATATTACAGTGATATAATACATGCATTACTAATCCAATAGGCCTACAATCCAATAACATGACTGATAATTGGGCCATTCTGCACAATACTCACTTTTTTAAGAAAAACTAAACTTTCTTAATGCTGCTTTTACTTATAAAACTGAGTACTTCTTCCACCTAGTTCCTATGTGTTACTGTTTTGGGTGCATTTATTTTCTCAGCTTGAAAGAAAGCATTATGCTATATCACACCCTCTAGCCCTTAATATGTTTTATTGACACTATCATGGAGCATCATCATCACCACAAATTTGTATTCTCCAACAGCATCAACATAGTGTAGCACCCAGGGTCATCAGGTTAATTCAAAGTAAAGCTGTAAAATAAAAAGCTGTTACTTTTTATAGCTCTTTTACAGGTCCCATTCTATTTTGGGAGTGAAGCTCCCTGTGGCAGTAGTGGGGGGCTTATTTATGTACCCCTAACCCTAACTAACCTTTATGTGGGGAACATAAAGGTATATATGGGTGTTAGCCATAAAACAGTGTACAAATAGAACCAGATGGATCTGTTAGGGTCCATTTGTATAGATTTACAAACTTGTATGGGTCAATGTAGACCCCTATAATATAACACAATCCACTTTGAGAATCACTGCCATAGGCAATGTTAATGTATGGCCAAACAAGATGTCGTTTCCAACATGATTAGAAATGTTATACTAAATATGCTATACTACTTTGTTGTGGACTCCTAGACAGAAAAGAGATGGAGAGATACCGGTATGTTGATGAAAACAAGCCTAATACACATCCTAGTACTGTTACACACCAAATGAATATGTGTGTCACATTATGAGGAGTGCTTGAGGATCGAGATCTCAAGGCCATAGGTCACAGGTCATATTTGGAAGTGGAGCGCTGTGTGACAGCTACTGTAACTGTCACACACTGCTGTGTTTAAATATTAGCCTGATCTCCACTCTGAGAGTGGGCGGGGTCTCTGGTCTGGAAGCAGGCTATTTAAATATGGCCCTAGTTGCTGTCCTGATGTCTCAATCCTAGACAGTGTGTCCAGGAATTCAATTGACCAGTGTGGTTTGACTACTGGGATTCCTTGTCCTTCTTGTCTGCTCCTCCATAATGCTGTGGAGTTTGGGCCAAAGTTTTGGATAATCAATCACACAATTGGGCATAATCACAAAACAGTACAGTTCAGTTAAAATACAAGTTCAACTAAAAGGATTTAAAACCAAGAAAGCGCAATGGCTTGTTTTCAACGTCACTGGATTGTGTACTGTAGCTCAGTGAGGTAGTAGATGTGTCAACTAAAACAAATATAATTTGAGCTATAAAGTATGTCATTACGTAGTATTATAAAGTCATGGGCTATTACAGTATGTATTTTGTCATTTCCAATATATCAGGGGTCTCTAATCTCCTAATCTATGGGCCCCCCTCACAGCAGTACAGGTCCCTTTTGATCAGAAAAAGAATGCAGAATAAGATCTAATTTCACCCCTGGTTGTTTACAATGGATTGTCTTGGTGTACAGTCTATGGTATAGGTGTTATAGATTTGGGTGGTGTTATAGAGATGTTATAGAGGTTATCACCCTATTGACTAGACCAGTGGTTTTCTGATTTTATGAGACCAAGACACACATGTACAGTATTCCTAGTTGCAGCACAACACTTGTTACATAAAATAACAAAAAATAATATAAGGCATTGCGGTGATGGAAATGTTGAAACAACAAATAACATAATATTCACAATGGTTTATAGAAATACCCAACACATTTGCATTCTCATTGATCATAGTGTTATAACCATACAGCTATAAATCAATCCATTATACGGTTTAAGCAGAACATTTTGTTCTAGCATAATTTTCAGCTTTTTATTTTAGCATTTAAGTGCACTTCATATAGCAAAATAGTGATTATTAAACATGGCATGATTATTGTTATTAAGTATAACTATTATTACTATTATAAGTTCTTATAGTTATAATTAACTATACTTAGTGCTATAAGAAGATTATTTGTTGTTGACTGAAAGTGACAAATATGAACTCTACTTATTTTAAATCTTTACCCCTTAAATACAGTAGCCTATGTCGTGATTGGTCACCCTAATATAATGTGCAGTTTCATAAAGACGTTCCCCTGTGCACAGCGGAGATTAGGCCTACATGCACACTTCTCCAGCTTCCAGGTATGAACTACAAACTGCGATGTTTCTCTGGAGCTGGGCAACCAAATGGACCCTTATGTAACTCAAGGTGTACACATGGAAACACTCTCTCAGAGTTAAATCAACATTGATTTTATAAAAATATAAATTGGGGTCTCAGAGAAAGAAATAGCCTAATCCATAGCCTAATGCATGTCAAACAGGGGGTCCTTGACATTAAAATGGAAGGGAATCACTGCTAAAGCCATACAAATATTATCTTATGGGGGTCCCTGGGATAGCTTTTCAAATGAGGGTCTGTGGGCTTGTCAAGTTGTAGGTCCTTGACATGAAAACGTTTGAGAACCACTGCTGCTTCACTGTCCCACAATGAAGGAGAGAGAGAGAATCTTTCCGCTATATTCCACCAATCTGTAAGGCCATAGCTATGTTTACATTAATGTTATTCAATATACATTTTAGCACAAAATACTGGCTATTCAAACCAGGTCCAGTTTCCATTATGTTATTGCATTTTCTGTGAATTAATAATTCTACACAATCTGCATTTGCTGTGAATTAATTTCTGCACAATCTACAGTTTAACCCAGTGATTATCTGCTGTTTCCTTCTCAAGGACCCCCAATTTGATAGAAATTAGCCTAGCTGCCTAATGCCTATAGGGCATTATTTGATATGATTTTAATCTTTGGGACACCAATCTACATGGTCAAAAGCCAGTGTTAATTTAATTGAGTGTGAAAATGGTAGGCCTATACCAAATGTTCATATGCATGCATGCTTAAATTGGCACCTTGGCACAGACAGTAGGCTACACATACTGTATGCTCTTGGACTGTATTTTATTCATAATAATGCCACTTCATAGAAATGGCTAACCTTCTTTAGATGTGTCAATATCAATGTCAATGTATTGTTATTTTGTTGGCTCATATTTTTTTAGGCCCATTGTATTTACACAACATCAACCTGTGTATATACCAAGATAGATAGATAGGCTACCTTTATTATCCCAAGGGGGGAAATCAGTCTATAGGCCTAATACTGAATAATAATGGATATAAAACCCTTTTTCCCCCCTCCTTTTTTTGTCATAGTAGCCTACAGCCTATTAAAAGTAGTCGAACCTCTATTACTTATTCTGTAATTAGATTTGAATAAGCCATAACTTGACATGACTTGACGTACTGTGACGCGGTATACACTTATGCACTTGTTGCTCAGCAGTGCTCAAATTGCGCTCAGAAGGTTGGAGTGTTTGCTCAGACCAATGAAAAATTAGAGGGAACATTGGTCGTGACTCACAAGGAAAAACTGAGAATTGCATTATTAGGACATATTGAATATAAGTAATATACTTGACATTTAACCACTTAAACCCTAGTTGAACATTTTCCACAAATAATCTTCTTCTTCTGAAGATGATACACCAGCCAGGATCACATCACATTCAGAGGTTTATTACACACATAGAGAATATATAATACAGTATTGCACAGTGGTCACAGAACGTGACCATGCGATAAGACAACAGGTGGCCAGGAACAACATGCATCTTGTATTATTGAGCACAGAAGTCAGTCTCTGATAGGTGTTGTCATGTCATAGGTATCAAATATGCAGTATGTGCCCCGTACTGGTTCAATCAGCCAAGATCATAATTCAGAAGAAGCAGAACTGCCAAAACTATGTCTTATGATTGCATTAGAAATGGGATTAGAATGTATATATATAGAGAGAGTATAGAGTATGAGCACCTCCTTGTGGCTGGTGTCAGCTGTTTTGGGGATGAGAGTAAAAACATCAATGGCAGGTAACACTCTTCTGTGCTTATACATCACTGAACTAGCTGGCACGATATTATGGACTGCGTCAGACAATACACTGTATAGTATACGGTCATGGCAAGCTATGTACAGAATGCATGACACCCATGTGTAGTAGATTTTAGATGGTGCTGTGAATCTTGATGTTTTAAACAAAATGGGTTGTGAGTGTGGGTAGACAGGTTGCATTTGGTGGGTACTGGGTAATACCTGCAGTCTTGCTCTGATGGTAAATTTCAATACATCCTCACCAATAACAGTGTTCTTAAGGACCGAGTGTAAGACTGAATGGTCTGCAAATTTTATGCAAGCTAGTTTCCCCTGCATTCTAAGTCCACACCAGTCCTGTCTGACCTCAGCCTGCCTTACATAAGCAGGACCCTCCTTGCAGTCTGCTGGTTTCTCCCTGTAGTGTGTTGAAGGTGGCCTCCCCAGCTACACACAGGGGTCTGTGACAGGACTTCAGTCTGTGTGTAAGATGTTGTCCATTTCAGCTGGACTCTGGAACAGTTGCAAAGGTCAGTGAGGTCTGGCCAATCAGACGAGACCCTGAAGCCCTTGTCCTGTGAGTCCAGTTTCCCGTAGTCTTTCCTCCTGAAGCCAAAGAAGTTGATCTGGTCTGCAATGACCAGGTTAACTTTCCTCCTCCGTGGATCCAGCAGAAGAGAAGAAGCCCTGGCCGTCATCATTGTTCAGCATGTGGAGCAGGTGGACTAGTCTGGTGGCTGTGTAGGTCCATTCCACATTGGGGAACGCCATCCAGGAGGGGTGACAGGTCGACCAGGTGGAAACGGTGGAACCTTCATGTAAACACTGTTGAACTTGAGGTTATAGACAGACACACACACACACACACACACACACACACACACACACACACACACACACACACACAAACACTTTAGTGAAAATAGCCAATCAACAGGCTCACATCGTCAAGACACAGTACCTTCTGATTGTTCTGAAGAAGAATGCAAAGTCGAAACCAGAAATAAATATGCCCTTATTGGGAGCTTCTACCTGCAGTTGTTTAGCACCTGCCATTCGACTGGATGGGCCTGTTTATGTTTCTACAGTACACGTCTTGAAACCAAACCTCTGTTCTCTTTGCTCGTTCTCTGATCCATTCTTCAATCCCCAAAAGTCATGTTGCAATTATGGATATAATTAATCTGGCATGATAATTAAATGGGGTTGTATCACAGTTGTAATCTCAACACAGTGTCTTTAAACTAGTTTATTTAACTGGTTTACACTATTACACACATCTCACAAGATTGTAACATTAATCAAGTGTAGCGACTAATAGAACATGATATATGGGACTATCAAAACGTTGCATTGTGAAGTTACATGGCTCAACAGATTATGCAAAATAGCCCCTAGAAAGGGGTCAAATTCACATCCAACCACACCTTTTTCTCAATCCAAATGGGCAGAAAACGTCTCATCACACTGCTGGTCATTAATCTACAACTGATTATGAGCCAGGGACCACCACCACCCTCACATAAGAATCAACCTGGGGACCACTGTTGTTGTGTTGGGGTATGAGACGATATTGGTAGCATAGGAGAAACACCAGGATGAATGCAGATAAGGGTCCATTTGTTTACCATCTCTCCATTTAGCTGGGGACCACCTGGCACCCTTCCAGGGACCACCAGTGGTCCACGGACCACCTGTTGAAACCCCTGATCAACTACAACATCCATGAGTTTAAACATGGCATCGTGGTGATGTAAATGTTGATTAATAAAGTACAATGTCTCAGTCCATGCTTATTAGCATAGACGGAAGCTAACATGCTAACGGAGGCTACACCCCTTATATATAATACTCTATGGGCTTATTTCTTCCATCAGGTGAACTAATATAACTTTGCAGAAACGTGCACATTAAACACGCAAAGGTTATAAGTGCTATTAGAAACGTTTTATGGACAGCTTACCTCCCCGCTGTGTGCAGACTGGGGTTCGTGCTCTTGTAGAGTACTGTTATTTTGAAGACGTTCTCTCTCTATAGTTGTGGGGCCGTTTCCATGGTTTCATGGTGACGTAAGGCGGAAGAGAAACGAAGGGGCGGGGCTTCCACTGCACGGTTTCTAGTATGTGAATTCTGGTATGTGAAAGGCGCTGTACTCAGTGTACTGTGTGTGTCACAGTGTCAGGTAGAACTTAGAACGTGGAACGTGGGATCGGAGAGCCTTTTGAATGGTGAAGTCCGTTAGGTTTTTGGTTTGACGGTTTGTACACTGATCCACCCCCATATCAAAAGAATGAAACCACAAGCATATTATTTTTAGGCTGCGCAAATAGGCTACATATTAGTTATGATGATGATGATGATGATCGGCGAGAGAGAGAGAGAGAGAAGGAGGGAGACGATCATAATAGCGGAGGAGGGGAGAGAGAGAGAGAGAAGGGGGGAGACGATCATAATAGCGGAGGAGGGGAGAGAGAGAGAGAGAGAAGGGGGGGAGACGATCATAATAGCGGAAGAGCGGAGAGAGAGAGAGAGAAGGGGGGGGAGGAGACGTCATTTCGAGGACTTATACTAGTCGGAGTGGCAGGGCCGGATCTAGCCTTTAGTAGTAGGTGGGGCAGCAAGAAATGATGGGGGGATCAAACCCCCTAAAACACCCGAAATGCATAAAAAAACAAAGCATTTTGGCACACTTATACCTATAACACGCATTACAAACAACAGGTCTTACACCTATCTCTCTCTATCTCTATATATTCTAGTAGAGATGGACTGATTGCAAAATTCTTGGCCGGTACCGATCCACCGGTTTTATGAAGGTCTGACCTGCCAAAACGATTTTCCGATACAGATTTCTTTAGCTATGACCTAGAAAATAGGGTTGCTCCAATACCCTTTTTTCAGGCCAAGTAGGCCTACAAGACATACTTCAATTTGAGTACCAATAAGCTAGAAGAACACTAATGCCAAATCAATCACAAAAGTACAATATCCATAATCACAGACAATATCCAGTCTAATATGATATGGATATAATATTGATGCCAGCTGATCATTCACTGTAAGGCCTAAAGTTAAAAATACATACTACTGTATATATTGTATAATTGCTGTGCCATTGCTTCTGTCTGTGTCACTGTTAGAGCTGCATGATTAAGGCAAAACCTTTATTTTAAAATTATTGGTATACATATTGAGATCATTTATTTCAAATATTATTAATAATATTATTATTGAATACATATTTTTTAACAAGCAAAACGATTGTCTTAAAAGCTAAAATAAATAAGGTTGCATTCATTGTCTTCAAGGTGAGAAATTTACCTTGTGTCACAGTAGTCTGACTCTAGTCTATTCCTTCCTTTCAAATATTTAAGGGCAAAATATTACCTCATGACCCTGGCTGTTCCTGTTGTTTTGGGTTGTAAAACCTCTGTAAGGGACTTAAAATGTTACATAATACATTTCTGTTGCTTAATGTACTTTGTGAAACTATCGGAGGATACTATAACGACCTTTAACAGGCTTCACCTGGACATGCATTAATTAATCCAGCGTGTGGACAGACACACATGACACCACGCAAAGTGAACTGACTTTTTTTTTCCAACAACAGAGAAACGGGAGGTGGTTTTCCTTTGAAACTGGCTAAAGTAAAGGGACATTTATAGGATGGCTTTTTCTGTCGCTTGCAACAGCTTTTGCAATGCTGTTGCTTTCTGTTAAATGAAAGTGAAAGTAAACTCCTTCTGCATGGACCGTCTGGACTGGAGGCAGGAAAGCCTTGCGATGCTTTTTTTTTTTTTTTCCTTCTTCTTTGAGACTACATTGACACAGGATTATGGAATATATCCTTACATTGCAAAGGTAATCAGCATCATCTGTATTCTGTTGTAGGCTGCCACTAAGTAGACTGGCTGCTATTTGCTAATGTTTAAATTAGTCCAGAGCATCATGCTGTGCACCGGAATTTATGTCAGTGACCGTCCGGTCACCGATGCGGCCGGTTTGATATCATACCGGCCGATTTTTGATTTTTGCATGCCATCATGTTTGGTGGGGCAGACAGGGCATTTAGGGGGGCATTGCCCCCCCTTGCCTATGCCTAGATCCGGCCCCGCGGAGTGGCGATACGTTTTCTGTCGGAGTGGTAGGACGTTTGCAAAATTGGTTTAGTACCGCCACTCCGACAATTAGAAATCACTGTCGGAGTGGCGACATGTCGGAATGGAGAGAGCCCCCCGTTTTGGGTGAGCGGTTAAGTGCTACGATCTTTCAATTTATGATAAAAGCGTGAAAATTGGCATGAGTAGTCTCCATGGGTCACTTGACAAGAAAATTGGCCGAGGCAATTGAAATTTCAATATGGCGGCCGTTTTTCAAGATGGCCGACACCTTAGTGCAGCATTTAAGTAATATAATGGTTTATTTGGTGATACAAGCATGAAAATTGGCATGAGCAGTCTCTGTGGGTCACTTGACAATAAGCCACCCACAGCTACTTGATATTTCAAGATGGCGGCCATTTTTCAAGATGGCCACCACCTTAGAGGAGCAGTTAAGTGATATACTGGTTTATTTGGTGATACAAGCATGAAAATTGCTATGAGCTATCTGAAAGGCTCATTTCACAAAAAAACGCCACAGCCACTTGAAATTTCAAGATGGCGGCCATTTTTCAAGATTGCCACCACCTAAATGGAGCAGTTAAGCAATATAATTGTTTAGTTAACACAATTAGTGCTGCAGGGTATGAAGGGTTAACTTTTCGTTGACGCCACGCAGATCCGCCCATTAGCACGCGCTGTTATTGTGTAAGGCATGCCTGGAATGTGTGTACACACACGGACTGCTGAATGACATCAACGATTACGTCATCTAGTCACATGACATGTGTCATGTGACAGTGTGTCATGGCGGCCGCAAGGCTTGTCTTGTTGTTGTTGTTTGGAGCTGTGCTATGGGATATAAAGTCTTATTTGGAGTAAATTAAGTCTCTTTATGGGCCTCTCCATTGACTTAACATGGAGGAGCTTCACTTCGCGTGCACGCCCAACGTGCGTTTTAAACAAATCGCGGACATTACTGATGCGGCCGCGACCGGAGCTACATACTGTAAGTATTAATACATTTACTGTAAATACAGTAAGATTGACGGTGAGCGCTGTCAATGGCGTCGTGTAGTAACCGGTTTTAATGACGGTGAGGATCGTCAAGGGCAGCAGAACAGTTAAGTGACACAAGCATGCAAATTGATATGAGCAGTCTTTATGACAAGAAATCACTTCCAGCCACTTGAAATTTCTATTTTCAAGATGGCCCCCTGGATCCTCAAAAGATACATTTTCTCATAGAAATGTATGTATTTTTCATTAAGGACGATTTGATGGCATTTTAGATTATGTTAAATAACAACTTTTAACACATCAAAATACAACTGTGTTGATCATAGATAGATTAGAAAAGTGTGAATATCTGCACTACCAGGGCACACTGGTGATATAGCACTGCTGTTAAACTCAGAATGGGGTTCAATGTCAGCGAATTGAAAGTTAGTATTAGCCTGACACTCAGCCTGAATTGACATTTCGTTTCACTCCATTATTCAGTCTGAACTCGCTTCCACCGAAGGCGATTGCAGGGATGGGCGTTGACAAAAAAGAGGCAGTCTTCAGCGATTGGTTCACCTGTGTCTGACAACACATGAGTTGTGTTGTTATGTGTGGCTGGCTAGTGGGTAGCCTGTTGCTTGCTAGTGCTATTTGCTAACCAAAGAAACAGGCAGAATAGGAGCACTACGAACTAGTAATCAAACACAACATAACATGCCTGCCACTGGTGTTTCATAGCGAGATCGATACGATCGCATTTTACCACATTTTACCGCATTTTACCGCGATGCACGGTACGGTACGGCGGCGGCGCTGGTTTACTTGGAAACGCACATGAGTTCTGGGAAACCCCCACCCACGCTGATCACAAGACGCTGATTCACGACGCTGATTCGCCGTACGGATTTTCGAACGAGGAAGGCCTCTTCAATGAGAGCACTTCTAGCGATTCAGGGTCTGGAACTAGGCTAAGTTAGTATCCCAAATTCTGTCTAATTTACCCCAAAACAGTTAGATAGCTGCACCTGAATTGACAGGTTGTGCCAGTGCGGGAGAGACAAGCCAAGGTTAATGGGGTTTTAGTTAACCGGATGGTGTACAGATCACACAGGATTTAAATGGCATTGGAAGAACGACTGGACTAAGTGTAGGGTTAAGGCATGAACTTAGTTGTATCCCATACATCAAAGTGCTTGGTAAAAGGTGGTAAAAGTATAAACCCTAAGCCTCTGCTAAGACATGGCAGAAGCCATCGTAACAGTTGAGAAAACTAACTGGGACAGATGTTTCATTTGTCAGCAGGTCACCAAGGAAAAACTAATTCAGCCAAGTTTATTCAGCAGAGAGCACGATCGTACTGGTTATGATCTCATTGCAAGAAATGTTCCATTATTTCATAACAAAATAACATCGCATGGATGCACCTGGGACGTATCCTCAGTGATGTAGCCCCAAGCTCATCAGTGTTTCAGGTCTAGGAACATCATGCCCCTCACTTGTGTGACCCAGCCGGGGTTGATCAAGTCCCGACTTATGTCCCAGTAGTTACCTTAATTCACTCCACCGCTCCGGAACTACTCTGCAGAGACTGGGAGAGGCAATCTGGCGCATGGAGGGACTAGGCTGAGTGGATTGACTCCTGTCCGGGCCCCTCCTATGTCTCACCAGGTCCAGGACCTGTGCGTTGCACCAGACTCCAGCCCCAGACATTTCACTCAGGAGTGGTAGATTCTTGAGCTGCAGTGGTACTGCAGGCTCCACCTGGCCCAACGGTGGTGCTGCATGCAGGCTCCACTTGCGGCTTGAATGGCCCTCCTAAAGGCCTAACCGTGGGTTTGTTGGCTGGGGCACTAACCCAACCTGCCCCCGGATGCCGTCTACATTCTGGCTGTCACCCGTCTCTCCAGTGGTCACCAGACTATTCCTGGTTGTCACATAGTCTATTCTATGAGTCACTATAAATAAGATCAATGCTCTGCCTATCTTACTTAGTCCAACACGACTAGACGAAGGAGATGCCATAGAAAGCACATTGACAAGACACAGGGCAAAATATCATTCAAGCTATAAACTTAAGTTCAACAACACAGAGCTGGAAAGGGCCCAAAAGAGAGCATCTACTGCTGCTGAAGACACCAAAGATACCAAAGATATCCATGTCAAGAGGCCAAGAAGATCCCAGCCCTCAAAAGCTTTGTGCTTTATCTGTGAAGATGAGAGTGCAATGCCACACCCAGGACGCAATGACAATGAAACTTAATTAAAGTTAAAATGAATGTGCCAGGAATCTAAGCGACAAGAAGCTCCTTGCAAAGCTTGTCATTGTGTCCTGTAAGGGGGACGTTGCACTCTCATCTTCACAGATGAAGCACAAAGCTTTTGAGGACTGGGATCTTCTTGGCCTCTTGACAAGGATATCTTTGGTATATTCGGTGTCTTCAGCAGCAGTAGTTTATCCTTTTACCAACTTTTACCAAGCACTTTGATATATGGGATACAACTAAGTTCATGCCTTAACCCTACACTTGGTCCGATCGTTCATCCAATGCCATTTAAATCCTGTCTGATCTGTACACCATCCGGTTTGTGCCCTGGTAGTGCAGATATTCACTCTTTTCTAATCTATCTATGATCAACACAGTTGTACTTTTGTGTTAAAAGTTGTTCTTTAGCATTTTGGTCTTTTGAGGATCCAGGGGGCAGCCATCTTGAAAATAGAAATGTCAAGTGGCTGAAAGTGATTTCTTGTCATAGAGACTGATCATAACAATTTGCATGCTTGTGTCACTAACTAAACAATTGTATTGCTTAATGCTACATTTAGGTGGTGGCAATCCTAAAAAAATTTCCACCATCTTGAAAGTGGTTGTGGGCATTTTCTTGTCAAAATGAGCCTTTGAGACAGCTCATGGTAATTTTCATGCTTGTATCACCAAATAAACCATTATATCGCTCCACTAAGGTGGTGGCCATCTTGAAAAATGGCCACCATCTTGAAATTTCAAGTAGCTGTGGGTAGGGTTGGAGGCGGTAACCGCCGTACCGCGGTATACCGAGGTCTACCGCGGTGTCATTGTGCTTACCGCGGTAAAAAGACAAAAAAAAGGTCTATTTTTTATTGGAAAACAAGCGAGTTTTAAAACGGGGGAGAAGCGAGGACCGCATGCGCTCCATGCCGCTCTGCTCTGGGCCGTGTACCACACGTTGGAAGCCACATACGTCACTCAGACACAGACCTGCACACGCGTGATTCCTAAACCCACCAAGCTTGAGTTAAGACCCGCCTCGTGGAAACGCGAGGACTTCCAGGAGTGAGGCGGGTCTTAACTCAATCCTGGTGGGTTTAGGAATCACGCCCTGCGCACACAGTGCACAGAGCAGGGTACGGAGCACAACTCTATGACGTAGCAGCATAGCATACACTTTCTCTGTAATCCACTCGACACAAGGATGTTAATACATACCTTGTGTTGTGGCATATCTTTTTTTATTCATACGGATTACTGGCGGAGCGCGGGCCGCGTGGAGTAAAACCGAAAATGAAACTATTTTACTTTCTCCATCGCGTCGCACGTTGTGCCCCGTACGGCGCGTCGGCGATTTTATAACCTTTTCTGTCAAGTCTTGTAACTAAAACCTGTATATAGCAGCACTCAATCACTGCGATTTGAGAGTTGAGACGTGACGTGAGTTTACAGAATCACTGTACACGATCTGACTACCCTTCCTCTTCTGGTTTGTTCACACAGCTGTTCGTGTCTGAAAAGCCCAAGTAGCTAGCCTACGTTACTATGGTAACCCGACAGTGCAGAACTAAAAGCTCAGAAAGCGTCGCGGATGCGATGTGTTGTGAGCTTGTAGAT
Organism: Nannobrachium achirus; assembly: GCF_963921795.1. Classification (NCBI taxonomy): domain Eukaryota; kingdom Metazoa; phylum Chordata; class Actinopteri; order Myctophiformes; family Myctophidae; genus Nannobrachium; species Nannobrachium achirus. Next base: position 9,437,924 of record NC_137822.1, on the reverse strand, counting down.
CTGCTCCTTTGAAAGCCAGACCCGCTGTGCTGTACAGAGAAGTATAACTCGGGCAGTCAGGCTGTGCCTCCTCTCCACTGTGGAGAGGCGACTTTTGGGAAGATGATTGCAATATTTTGGCTTATCGCCAAAGCTTAATTAATAGATATGGGGGTGCGGTAATTACCGCAGTACCGGCGGTAAATGGGAAGACGGTAATCGCGGTAACAAAATGTCCATACCGCCCCAGGCCTAGCTGTGGGTGGCTTATTGTCAAGTGACCCACAGAGACTGCTCATGCCAATTTTCATGCTTGTATCATCAAATAAACCCTTATATCACTTAATTGCTTCACTACGGTGTTGGCCATCTTGAAAAATGGCCGCCATCTTGAAATTTCAATTGCCTCGGCCAAGTTTCTTGTCAAGTGATCCATGGAGACTGCTCATGCCAATTTTCACGCTTTTATCACAAACTGAAAGATTCTGATGAAAAAAAGCAGTTAGCCGCTCCACTATTTCGGGTATTTCAAATTTCAGCTCATGTGTCAGCTAGCCTTTAGCAGCTAACGTTGGCTAACGTTAACAGATGAGAGTAGTTTGAGATTCTATTTTCTATTTGATTGTAGCATGCTACATTCACAGCCGAGTGAGGAGCGAGCCTCTGTAAAAACGCCCGGTTTGTCCTCAGCCAAACTGCTCGGTAAAAAGGAGGCTAAACAAAGCTAAACGTTAGCTAGCTGGCTACCGAGGGGTCTCTTCTACTCTGTTCTTAAAGCACTGTTTCTTAAAGTGGTGTCCGGGGACCCCCAGGGCCGGGGGTCCTTTAGAGCAGTGTTTCCCAAACGTTTCAGCTTGAGTCCCAAAAGAAAGAGCGTCGTTTGCCCAGCCAACTTAGCCAAGACCCAAACTAGTGAAAACAGCAGATCTACGAGCTCACAACGCGTCGCAAAAGCGACACGTTGTGAGCTTGTAGATCTGCTGTTTTCACTACTTGGTTGCGACGCGTTGTGAGCTTGTAGATCGGCTGTTTTCACTACTTGGGTCTGTAACTCAAAGCATACAAATGGAACCAAATGGACCCTTATGGGTATGTAACTGTGTACAAATGTAACCAAATGGACCCTTAAAGCTATCGTATGTAACTGAGTGTAGAGATGGACCCTTATTTACCTCTGAGAGGGTACAAATGGAACCAAATGGACCCTTATGAGTTCCATTTTGTACACTGAGTTAAATAAATGTTGATTTTACAATACATGTTGGGGTCTGGTATAGAAATTCCATTAAATGGGGGTCCGTAGCCTAGTGCATGTTAAACTGGGGGTCCTTGAAATCAAAATGGCTGAGAATCACTGCTAGAGCCATGAAAATCATGGCATCTTTTCAAATGGGGGTCCGTGGGCTAATTTGGGGGTCTTGACATGAAAGCTGCTCTAGCTGTTTAGACTTTAATATGTTGATTCTACTGTTGCAACATCAACCATTGACAGCCCATACATCCAAACAGAAAGGTCTGATTGTAATAAACAACATTAAACTCACCAACAATTCAGCAATAGGCTATAGAAAGCTTGAATTATCATTGAGTTATTCTCTATCTACAGTGTTTGTTTGGTAACATCCATTGTAGAGATGTTATGAGTTAATTTCGGTCAAGAAATTCCATGCAGGTGATTTTCTTTTCTTCTTTTTTCTGAAGTGTTGGGAGTTTGAAGTGGGAAATCAATGGTCCTGCATACCACCTGTTTCTAATTGCACATAATGCAGGAAGCCACTATTCTGTTTGGATTCATGGGCTGCCAATAGTATGTTGCAACTAGATTCAAGATATTAAAACAATCTAGAGTTGCAATTTGCAGCTAACTAAAGCTGCATGTTAACTGTTGTAGCTGAGTAGAAAGTACAATATTTCCTCCACTGCTGTTTAGGGATGGGATGTAATGAAAATGTCATATTAATTCAGCGATGTGTGCTATTGTCATTCTCTTTACTCAGTCTAATAGGTCATGCCAGATTCTCCCACCGTAGTAATCTATCTGCCTTGGAATACCTGTTTTTCTGGTCACTGCGAGGACTCTAAGACGGTATGTATAAGCTACGTTAATATTTATATATTATGACATTGTGAGGTTAATACTAAAGCATCAATTAGTATGCAGCATGTTAACTTGGCCATTGTCAAATAATTAAAGCTCTCTCACAAATGTATTGGAGTAGAATGTACAATATTTCCTTCTACCTTCTCCCTCAGACAAAAGGAAGTAGTCTGTGATCAACCACACGTCTCCACAATCAGGAAGATGGCCAGCCCTATTCTTAGTGGATCTGGTGAGTTTGTGCAGACAACATTTTGCCTGCAACACCAATGACCGAGACAACCACATACTGTACAAAGCACGACCTGCTCAATGGCAGTACATAGTCGATTAGTCGTTCAGTGTCTGTCTGACACACAGACACTTCAAGTTATTGAATTTGATGACTTCCAAATCCAAGACGGCCACTCAACTGATGTGATGCTAGATTTGTGAAGTTATAATTGCCACCTGACCTAAAATAACATCCTGTCTTTATCTTTATTTTGTTTTCCAGGTGTATGCAGAATTCAAAAGAATCACTCCATGCACACCACCCCAGTCAAGAGAAATGTAAGGTAATAACAAATATTTAGCTTTTATTCTAAATAATTTGGGGACCCCTCTGCGGGTCCCAACCCACAGGTTGAGAACCACTAAGATAGAGAAGGTATTACTGTATATCACGTTATGGTTTTTGATCAGTTTTATCTTAGAGCTACATTAGCTCTCTTCTAGATCAGTGGTTCTCAGACTTTTTTAATTTCAAGGATCCCCAGTTTGGAATGTATTATTAGGTAATGGATGGACCCCTATAACTCTGAGAGTTTGGAAATGGAACCAAACGGACCCTTATGGAGCCATTTGGTTACAGACCGTTAAGGGACCATTTACTTCCTAACCATCAGTCATGGGCTGTGCCGGGTGGTGGACGGGGGCCTGGTGGGCGAGGACTACACCCAGCGGGGCAGGGTGAACTGCACGGACACGCTGGACATCAGCCTCCAGCTGACGGAGGTGGTGGAGGAGGACGGAGGCTTCTACCGCTGCCACTTCATCACGGACGCCGGGTCGCAGACCACCACCGTGCTCCTCACCGTGCCCAACCCAGGTGTGATGTCTCGCACACACATGCACGCACGAACACAGTGGTACTCTAAACTTTGAAATTTGAAGGTCTCCCCTTAACTTTGACAGCGTACACATGGAACCAAATGGACCCGTTAGGGTCCATTTGGTTCTATTTGTACACTGTCAAAGTTACAGACATGTAAGGGTCAATTTAGACTCCCATAAAGAAATTCCAGGGACTCTCTAGAACCTAGTAACCACTTGAACTCTAATGTTCATATTCAGAGAACTTTAGCCAAAAATAGCAGATCTACAAGCTTGTAGATCGGCTATTTTCGGCAAAGAGGTTTGGTGTAGAGGGGAAAAGGAGCACACTAACTAAATACAGCGTGAAAGGTCAAGTTTATTAAGTATTGACGGTTCAAGTGGTTAAATATCTGATAACACAAATTGACATGAATCCAAAATACACTGATGATTGTGCTGTCAAACGATGAAGCAGGGTCCCTGCTTCATCTCTCTCTCAGGGGAACTTGGACTGAAAAGGTTGAAGACCCCTACCCAGTCCCTGAAATCCACTTTGAGAAGCACTGCGCTAACCCATGCCACGCACACACACGGATGCATTACGCTGCCCCTGAAACTTACAGTAAAGGTGCTAACCTAGTAAGGCTGAACTCAAAATATCAGATATCGGTATACAGCAGTGATGTTAATAGGTTTTTAATGTAATGAGTCCCGGGACCCAAGAAGGGTCTTTCGGATGAGTCCCAGGGATATTTTATGGGTCCCACAAAAATTCAACGCGTCATGTCATTTTTGACAAAGTGCAGCATTTAACTTGAATTGGTTATTATATGGTTATGTTCATCTTACGTAGAAATGTGTCTGAAAGAAATGAACCACAATTCCAAATCTTACAATTTTAATACTTCCAAATAGTCATGTGAAGGTTTGATTTTTTTTTATACCGAACCGGTAATATCGAATGTTGACCACTTGGGGGCGCAGATAGAAGCTTTTACCGAGTCTTCATAATCAACAGCCACCTGTTATTTTATATACATCGATAATATATGGATCTTCTCAGTGAGATCATCTCACTGAGATGTCTCCTGTTTGTACTGTTACTGCTTCTATGGAATGGGGGAAATGCTCTCTGCCGTGCTTGTGTTTGCTCTGCTGTACAGAGAACCAGTGGACTGGGTCAAAAACAGTGGATTGTGATTGCTTGTAGATCGGCTACTTTTGTTTTGAACGGTTGATCCTAGAGGGACGTGCCGCCCCTCTATGGATGCGGGAGGGCAAGGCACAGGCGGCCGCGGTGGTACGCTGCCCCAGCGGACCACCAAAGGGACGGCGCCGCCACGAAGACGCTATAATCAATCAAACAGTTAGGCAGCCTAGGCTACATACATACTGTCTCAGATAGCATACATGCTAGGCTAGCTTGCTTCCTCCGTGTTGTAGTTGAGCCAATAAAGGTTATTTGACCATGTTCACCACAACGTTAATCGTCGCTATTGTTGTAAAGACGCAATGAAGACCTGTGAGGCTTCTAACACGTTGTCCAATGTCCACCACGTCTATAAACAATAGCGCGTGTATCCAGTTGTTATTGAATGAAGAGGACGGGGAAAGGAGGCGGGGTCGCTGTCTGAGCAGTGAGCAGTGAGCTGCAGTGTAGAGACGTCACGTCACGTTTCTGCGCCGTGCCCTGCCATACACGTTCTGTGGGGGAACCCTTTTTGGTGTATCACCTAACACGCTGTGCCACTATGGTCAGAGAGCGGCCCGGTGCTACGCTAAAACTCAGGCACCCATTGAATTCTGTGACCATGCACGGACACACAAAATGGCGTTCAAAACACAGTGTCGTTAGTTCTATCGTCTGTTTTAAGACTTTCTACGTGGATTTCATTTGTGTTAACATAGCGTAAAGTAGCATGCCTTCACCCATGAACAATGGTGGCGTCTGTGGACTTTTTAAAATATTTTTTTTTCGCGACGTGGTAAATTATTTTAACGTGGACTCCAATGGAGGCGATGCGTCCGTGGGACCCCAGGACAATGACGTGAATGCGTCTCTAGGCAACGTGAATGCGTCAGAGACGCGGGACGCGCACGTAATGACGTCACTGATACAGTATAGTGCAGGGGTGCCCAAAAGGTAGATCGGATCACAAAGGCTGTGCAGGTAGACCATATAACATGCCACTAATATAAAGGGAAACAATTATAATCAAAAATCACAAAACTCCTCATTTTGGCATCTCTCACTTGAATTAAGGTGACTTGACTTGCCTATCAACTCCCTTCACTGCTTCTAAAATAGGCAAACCCCCACTTTGGTTTCAAGTCAGTAGCATTACAAAGAACCCAAAAACCTATCACTTCCATTTCCCATTTCAAGTGTGTTTGTATCACTTCCATTTCCCATTTCAAAATCAAGCTATAATAAAGCCATCCAGGATCCTGGTGAATCATGACCTTAAAACCATTTGTTTCTGTGAAATTATGTAAATTGTAACTCCCTTAAGGGGTATTTCTTTTTCTCACTATCAAAGGTTTTATGGTCAAGATTCAAAATGCTCCTGGATGGCTTGATTCTAGGTTTAAAATAATGTATATGTTTTGGAAATCTCAATGAAAATGTGTTGTGGCACAAGTAAAGCATGCTTGCTGACATACATGTCCTATGTTCCTAATCTTTAACTTGTGTTCTTTTATGTAGACCACAGTTCGAGCCAGGCACAGACGGTGGCGCTCACACGTCTGCAGTTCTTTCTTCGCGAAAATGATCAAGGTAAAGCAACATTTCAGGCATCAAGAAAAACACATCTCTCATTGTCATTTGGGGATATTTCTTAATGTTCATTTTGTATGTGCTCCAATCTAGAGAGACTATGTGGACAGGCACACCAGTGGCGTCCGTATGGGTATCCTGGAGATCGTGGCGTTTCAAGGAGGCCCAGACTCTGCTGAAAGCTGGAGGATGAAGTGGTCGTCGCCGGCCATCCAGATGTTCGAAGTGCCTTCGCTGTGTTTGTCCATAATGCTCTCCACAGAATATCCTCCAGGTTGGAAGTACTTCTTTGAGACTGTGCAAAGCTGTTCCTGTATCTGGATGCTGGAAAATCGGTATCCTGGAGATCGTGGCGTTTCAAGGAGGCCCAGACTCTGCTGAAAGCTGGAGGATGAAGTGGTCGTCGCCGGCCATCCAGATGTTCGAAGTGCCTTCGCTGTGTTTGTCCATAATGCTCTCCACAGAATATCCTCCAGGTTGGAAGTACTTCTTTGAGACTGTGCAAAGCTGTTCCTGTATCTGGATGCTGGAAAATCGTCAGCACACGTTCAGACACTGAGAACCAAATTTTCTCAGTATTGGAGGAGACAATGTTTTGGATCTGATGTTTTGAAAATGAATCTCAGACATCGACATTGAACTGAATGACTGAATGTCTCAGGTCTAGGTTTGTTTGGCGTTGATTTACCTGACCGGTCATAACATTTGGATCATCTTCCCAAAGCAAAAAACTGCAGTCCTTAGAGTATCATCTCTCGTCTGTGCCGGTCTACATATAGTTGGAATTTGATTACTTAAAATAAAAGCTCAATATTTTTGTAAATCTCTGGGGAAAAATAAATGGTGGTACCTGTAAACCAAAAATATGAAGAACTGGACATGGTTTTAGTGGACAGATACAATGATACTTATACACTTAAAGTTCTAGACATCCTGTTTAGGTTTAAACTAAATGTCTTCCCAGAAAATAGAAAGTCTACAAGCTCACAACATGTCACAAGGCTGCGCGTAGTGAGATTGTAGCTGCTATTTTTGGATTTTCTCTTTTTTTATTTTATTTTTGTAATGGATGTGCTGTTTGGAGTCTCAGATACTGAGAGCTTTATAGGTTGCATATTGCCTTACCCCCTATGCCTAAACTTCAAAGGCATTTGATTTATTTGACCATTTCAAAACACATTTTAAAGTGATGTTCATTTTAAAATGTCTGTTTCTGCATAAGGGGCAAGGCCATTGAACCAAACCATGAAATCAAAGGTCTACTTATTATTTGTTTGACACATTCATGCTGTTTTGAGGTTGATTACAGTGCAATTTATTGCTCCATTTGTTGATTATATTTTTGTACAAGTAAGTTTGGAATGGCTTAATTTTAATTTGGGATCCTCAAATGAAAATGTTTGAGAACCACACAGACTTGAGAAACACCTGCACTGAATTTATGGTTTACCTAGTTGAATTATTGTGAAGATATTGAACATTGTTACTGGCACATGCAGAAAATGTAAAAAAAAAAAATGTTTATAATTTTATATAAATAAATGTAAAACTAAATTTATATAAATTGTCTCAATTATTTCTTAATGTAAAATAAATAGTTTTAATGGCTAAATAACCAGTCCTAGTTGAATGAACATATTACACAAGTGACGATAAATAATTTGTTTCAATTGGCTGAATATAAGTCAACAGAGTATGTCGTTCACTCAATGTAAAAAATTAAATTGCAATTGGCTGAACTTTAAGCCAGCAAAGAGTTTTTCGTTCTGTCAACGAATAAGTCAACAAAGAGTGTTTCATTCTGTCAATGTTTTGAACTTCAAAATTGAGTCAACTCGAAAACCGACTCGCAACAGGTTGCCGAAAGATAATCAATTGGACCAATTTAACATTTTTATATGCTTACTCATAATTTCGAATGATCGAAGACATCCTGAAATATGTCTAGATGTTTTGATTTGACTAACCGGCAATCTCACCCCATTCTCCCCTAAACATATACAATATGTATTACACAAAAACGGATCACTCCAGATACCCAATCAAACGTTTGACAGGCATACCAAAAGTCTAGTATTTCTGGAACACCTCTATGAATCAATGTCATTGATAACTTAACATGATTAACTATCAATGCATAAATCAGTGCTCTGCTTTCTTTTAACCCCAAACTGGTTATCTACAGTATAGTGAGAACACACTTCTCCATTCTAGTTTATAATGACATTGTTCTTCTGACTGTAGCTGTGGCACTGGTTTAAAACATTTTTTTGGTCCACCCGGTACATGCCCTTCTCTTGTTACCCAGGCCTATACTATATATGCACGTGCTGCCTGTCAATCAATTAGCCCCCCTGGGAGTGGCATGCCCTTGGTGCCCAAATATAAACTAATACTCCAATTATTCGTTTTTGATTGTGTTGAGTATTGTTAGGTATGAGTGAAAAGTGGAAAATCTCCCCCCTTTTTTCCTACCTTGTACAAATAGTGTTTTAAACTTACCAAGGACCCCAACGGAAACAAGACAGCAAGGCTCAAGCTACAGCAACTCTAGTGCACTAGTACTAATCACATACAAATAATTCACTCTCACACTCAAATGTTTAAAAGCCCATAAGCATAACAAGTCAGATTGCTCCCTGTGGTGTGCATTTAAGGCCAGTAGATGGCAGCATTTTAACAGATTTATATGAGTCAGTTAAATGTTGGCTGTAGGCCTACTGTATTTGTCTGCTGTCTTAACATCACCATCAATTAGTGTGATAGTGTAGGAGTAATAATAGTGTCTATTGAATGTCAGTTCTACAGTGCCTTTGAGTGTAGTAAGCAACTATGAGAAGCCCTTTAGGCCAATATAGCATAGTCAACTCGCACATACATGCATACTTCACTTGCACATACATACATAATGGTCTTTCACTTGCACATACATACATACTTCACTTGCACGTACATACATACTTCACTTGCACATACATACATATCGGTACTTCATTCGCACATACATACATACTTCACTCGCACATACATACATACTTCACTCGCACATACATACATACTTCACTCGCACATACATACATACTTCATTCGCACATACATACATACTTCACTCGCACATACATACATACTTCACTCGCACATACATACATACTTCACTCGCACATACATACATACTTCACTCGCACATACATACATACTTCACTCGCACATACATACATACTTCACTCGCACATACATACATACTTCACTCGCACATACATACATACTTCACTCGCACATACATACATACTTCACTCGCACATACATACATACTTCACTCGCACATACATACATACTTCACTCGCACATACATACATACTTCACTCGCACATACATACATACTTTACTTGTGCATATATACAGTGTTGAAAATGTATAAAAGTAAGGTGGGGTAAAAGGCCCCCCTTAACTCATTCGTAGTTTTCGCCCGTAAATCCCGCAGATTTCTCTATGTCTTTCACTGCTGGCTTCTCCTACCTGTTAACGCGGGCGCTCATCCAATTCCCATCGTGCGCGATCGGACACTGCTATGCATCGTGTGTTCGCGTATTCCATCAGCTTCTCAAATCCGTTGAAATTTTGAAAATTGATCAATCCGTTCTCCATCTGTAAGCCGCGGAGTTCACACAGTAAGCTAACGGGCCAAAATAGAGGACGGACCACCCGCTTCCGGTTTAGGGCTCAATGTTAAACTGGTCCGCTCAATAATGTGTCCGTGTAGTTCCGGAATTTTAGTTCTGCTTCGATAAAAAAATTTTTTTTATTAATTTTTATTACATTTACGGGTTCTACGGGCATGGCAGAGAAGTGGGTACAAAGGGGTATTTTTTGGCAGCATATGAGTTAAGGATAATGTCTATTTTATGACCAATTAAAATACATTTTGATATTAATTCAGTATGTACATGTTAACAATGCTTTACCCAATACACCTATATGGGCACCATGTTGAAAAATTAGATACATTTGATTTTATAGTACAAAAAGAAAAACATGTAAAAAGGGCCTATTGCCCCACTACTGGGGCAATAGGCCCCCCTCTATGGGGTAATAGGCCCCCTTCTATGTCCTGGAGCAGAATAAGTGCTACAATCATGAAAATTGCCGTGAGCATTTTCCATGGGTCACTTGACAAGATAATTGTCAGAGGAATTTGAATTTTCAAGATGGTGGCCATTTTTCAAGATGGCTGACACCTTAGTGGAGCAGTTATGTGATATAATAGTTTATTTGGTGATATAAGTATGAAAATTGGCATGAGCAGTCTCTGTGGGTCACTTGACAATTAGCCACCCACAGCTACTTGAAATTTCAAGATGGCGGACATTTTTCAAGATGGCCGACACCTTGTGGAGCAGTTAAGTGATATAATGGTTTATTTGGTGCTCCACTAAGGTGGTGGCCATCTTGAAAAATGGCTGCCATATTGAAATTTCAAGTAACTGTGGGTGGCTAATTGCCAAGTAAGTCTGGGTTTCCGAGGCTAATTGCCAAGTGACCCACAGAGACTACTCATGCCAATTTTCAGGCTTGTATCACCAAAATACCCAGGGGGCAAAGGAAGGTGTGCTGCATTTGCCCCGACATAAAAAGTTGTCCACCAGAAATATTATCTATGACCCAGTAGGATCACAACCTATATGGACAACCCGTCAATTTGTACAACAAAGTCCAATATGGCCGCCTCAATATTAGCCCCTATTAGTTTTAATGGGGGGTGAATAGGACAAAATTTTAAACTGAGGGATATTTCCACGAAACTTCACAGGTTGATCAATGGTATACATATGAACATTTCTTTGTATTGCAAGTTTCCATGAAATCCAATATGGCCACCACAATATGGCCGCCATAATGTAAGGACCCAGAAAATAGGTTTTGCCTCTAACTTCTGAACCAGATGAGCTGGAAACGCAAACTTGGTGTCTATTTCATGGTGTCTGACCATGGGAGACTCAATGGAATAGCTAATTTTATTATTGGGTGTGTCTGGACCTTTATTGTGCATATTTGCAAGATGGTGGACTCCCAAATAGAGCTTTAACATAATTTCTACCATTATTGTTGACTGCTTTTGCAAATACAAGCAATATGAATCCATTTGCTAAGATTTATGGCACAGAAGGGACTTATACCTGTATTATTCTTGAGTTTGCATGTTGTCAAAATGGCTGTAAACGAGATATTATATTTCCTGTCCGATACTACTGTATGTAGTTGTAGCAAAGACTTCAGATAAAATCAGAGACCAAAACAATGTATCTTAGAAATTATTTTTTTATTTAAAAAAAAAAGAAAAAAAGAGAGAGATTATCTCAATGAAATGAATGCAACTGCCTTTTTGGGTCTTTCACACATAGACATGCACATGCTTTCCAACAACTTCAGCTTCAGGGAAATTATAATGAACACATGATTAAAACAGGCTGCATTATAATGCAAATAATTAGTCACTATCACTGTCATGTGTACCTATCCTGCTGCATCTTGTCTCCAGTCCTTGGCAACGACACCCCAAGTAGCATGCAATTCCCTTCTTCGCACATGAAGTTCAATCACCCGAGAGAGACTTGGAGTAGAACCGCTGCTCCTTCACTTGGAAAGGAGTCAGCTTAGGTGGTTCGGGCATCTAGTACGGATGCCCCCCGAGCGCCTTCCTAGGAAGGTCCTCGATGCACGTCCCACTGGGAGGAGACCCCGTGGCAGACCTAAGACCAGATGGAAGGATTATATATCCAGACTGGCCTGGGAACGCCTCGGTATACTCCCAGAGGGAGTGGAGGAAGTTGCGCAGGATAAGGAAATCTGGAAGTCTCAGTTGGAACGGTTACCCCCGCGACCCGATTCCGGATAAGCGGTTGAAGATGGATGGATGGATGGATGGCACATGAACAGTTTTTCTGGCAGCCTTTGATACAGCTACATGATATTGCCTTGTCCATTGATATAGGCCAGGCTGGCTCTGTAGATGTACAGGGGACTGCCTTCCCATCACTGAGAGACCATCCATATTCAGTGAAGCAAGGGATGTCTGGCTTCGCGATGTGTGCAGTTTTATCTATTATGGCTGCAAGAGCAGCTCTTTTCAGGTGCAGGCCAAAGGCATTTTCTGTAGGTGGCAGCAGCTTCAACAGGGTTGATCGGTTATTTAGGAACTTGTACACTCTCAGCTTTGCCAGGTCAAAGTCCTCCGAATGGTCAGCTTTTGATGCATATACAGCTATTGTGAGGTCTCTAGCCTGATTCTTGACATCCTCTGAGAGGGAATAAGAGGAATTTTCACCAAACTCCTGAAGTGCAGGGAGATCTAGACCCATGCTGGTCTTGAACCATGCCTTCTTTCCAGTGAAAAAGGGATAGCTGGTGGTATCTCTGCCACTCAGGCTGTGAATAAAGGGCAGGGCACGACACTGTGCGAGTCCAAGGGCTGAGACCATGTGATGGATAGGAAGATATGCATCCTGCTCTGTTCTCACCCACAGCTCTGGAAGGTCTAGGAGGTGGGTGGCAGCATGATATAGATGCCTATATCATGCTGCCGCCATGGGAAGGCAGTCCCCTGTCCATCTACAGAGCCAGCCTGGCCTATATCAATGGACAAGGCAATATCATGTAGCTGTATCAAAGGCTGCCAGAAAAACTGTTCATGTGCGAAGAAGGGAATTGCATGCTACTTGGGGTGTCATTGCCAAGGACTGGAGACAAGATGCAGCAGGATAGGTATACACATGACAGTGATAGTGACTAGCAATTATTTGCATTATAATGCAGCCTGTTTTAATCATGTGTTCATTATAATTTCCCTGAAGCTGAAGTTGTTGGAAAGCATGTGCATGTCTATGTGTGAAAGACCCAAAAAGGCAGTTGCATTCATTTCATTGAGATAATCTCTCTCTTTTTTTTTTTTTTTTTTAATAAAAAAATAATTTCTAAGATACATTGTTTTGGTCTCTGATTTTATCTGAAGTCATTGCTACAACTACATACAGTAGAATCGGATAGGAAATATAATATCTCGTTTACAGCCATTTTGACAACATGCAAACTCAAGAATAATACAGGTATAAGTCCCTTCTGTGCCATAAATCTAAGCAAATGGATTCATATTGCTTGTATTTGCAAAAGCAGTCAACAATCATGGTAGAAATTATGTTAAAGCTCTATTTTGGGAATCCACCATCTTGCAAATATGCACAATAAAGGTCCAGACACACCCAATAATAAAATTAGCTATTCCATTGAGTCTCCCATGGTCAGACACCATGAAATAGACACCAAGTTTGTGTTTCTAGCTCATCTGGTTCAGAAGTTAGAGGCAAAACCTATTTTCTGGGTCCTTACATAATGGCGGCCATATTGTGGCGGCCATATTGGATTTCATGGAAACTTGCAATACAAAAAATGTTCATATGTATACCATTGATCAACCTGTGAAGTTTCGTGGAAATATCCCTCAGTTTAAAATTTTGCCCTATTCACCCCCCATTAAAACTAATAGGGGCTAATATTGAGGCGGCCATATTGGACTTTGTTGTACAAATTGACCGGGTTGTCCATATAGGTTGTGATCCTACTGGGTCATAGATAATATTTCTGGTGGACAACTTTTTATGTCGGTGCAAATGCAGGTTTCCCAAAAAAAAGGCTGGTTTGCCCCCTGGGTAAAATAACCCTTTATATCACATAACTGCTCCAATTAGGTGTCAGCCATCTTGAAAAATGTCTGTCATCTTGAAAGTGTCCATTTCAAAGTGACCCATGGAAACTGCTAATGCCAATTTTCACGTTTGTATCATTAACTGAACGATTCTGCCAAAAATAAGCAGTTATTCTCTCCATGGGGCAAAAAGCCTCCGGGGGCTTCTTACCCCACACAAGGGGGGGGGGGGGCCTATTACCCCAACGCTGTCATTGCAAAGAGTGTCATCTTAAATCTTAAACCTTTTTTATTTTTTTTATTTTTTTAAGTTGATAATTTATCATGGCCTTCCTAATGATATACAAAAAATAAGTGAAGAGGTTCAACGTATTTACACCGAGTTTGGAACATTTTCACAGTGACAAAGAATTAGATCAGTTTATCTTAAATGTGTTTGATTGAGAAAGTTATGACCTGGATTAAGGTGAGACAATGAAATGTTGTATCCATGAAGAGCTAAGGATGCCAGGAATGTGCTGAAATCAAAAAGGTTGCCACCTTGTAGTTCTGTAGTCAAATACAGCTGGGGGGCTTATTACCCCAGGGGGGCCTATTCCCCCACTCTACCCTATATGTGCATGTTGAGTTTGTTTAAATGTGCGCAAAAGTATGTATGTATGTGCGCAAAAGTATGTATATATGTGTGTGCAAAAGTATGTATGTGTGTGTGCAAAAGTATGTATATATGTGTGTGTGCAAAAGTATGTATGTGTGTGTGTGCCTGAGTATGTATATAACAGGAAGGCACTTGATATATCCGGAAGGACCCTATAGTTAGATTTCAAATTAAAAGCTTTTTGGAAAAGCAGCACGGTGCCACGGACCCGCGTCACCAACACGGACCCAAAAGTCCGTTCGTGGAGGGGAGAGCCGTGGCAACGTCGTTCACGATAGACCCACGCAGACGAAGGCTCCAATAACGTTTCCGATTTTAGGATTAATGTGTTTTGGTTGAAACCGAGGCTTGTGTCTCTTATTTCCCACTGCCTGGCTGTCTGCTGTCTGCCAGCCAGACATGCAGTGGCAGAGATGAGGGAGAGGGGGAGACGGTCACCGGCGGGGAGACACAGAGAGGAGCACGTCAGCAGACAGAGGTACTGTAACATTGTGTGTACTGTCCGATTTTTCTTTTTGATTTTTTATTGTCCATTGAGGGCCATGCTAACACATTAGCGCCGTTAGCATCGCCTATTTACATCGCCGATTTGGTCTGTGTTTTGAATGCATTGAACACTTTCCTCGCATGGAAAAGCTAACGTTCTGATGGTTAATTGTCTTGGTTAGTTGGTGAAGATAGTGGATCACTTTTTATATTGATCTGGGATTTGATACTGGGCTGACTAGACACTGATTTGTTGAAAATAGCAGATCCTCAAGCTTCTACATCTGGTATTTTAAAATAGCTGAGGCATAGTGCCTAGCTGATGTTCATGCTGTTATAAATACAAATAAAAAAATCGGAGGACCCCTGGGGGTCCCCAGACCCCAAACTGATTGAAAATACCAGATCCACAAGATTGTATTTTAAATAGTTGAGGGATACAGGGTAACTGTTCATGCTATCTTAAAAATACAAAACAAAAATCGGTGTTCCCAGACCCCAGTCTGAGTGAATAGCTGATGGGGTCCAACCTATGTTCCCCAGGTTCTATGTTCCCCAGGTTCTATGTTCCCCACCTCACAGCATTAGTTTAGTGGGGTTATGGTTATGGTTAGGGTCCAACCTATGTTCCCCAGGTTCTATGTTCCCCAGGTTCTATGTTCCCCACCTCACATCATTAGTTTAGTGGGGTCATGGTTAGGGTTAGGGTTAGGGGTAGGGGTAGGGTTAGGTGGTAAGAAAGTGGGGAACATAGAACCTGGGGAACATAGAATCTGCATGGGGAACATAGGTACGGTCCCTAGCTGATCAACAAGCTTGTAGATAAGCTATAGTTTAGCTATTGTATTGTGTGATCACCTGTATCAGTAATCACTGAAGTTGGTGCTTTGACTGATTTCATACAAGTAATGTATTTATGCATAAAACAAAAAGTTAAATAGGGTGAGAGTTATTCTTTTGACATCTACATTAACATTTCACTAGACATGTTGACAAATAAGCAAAACAAAGCAGCGATCGTAAGTGGTACTACTGTAACATTGTTATGGTACAGAGTTCAACTCTCTGGATTGCTTAAATACAGCTGACAGTCACCTACCGGTATGTGTTGTTGTGAAATGTTTTCATGAAATGTCAATTTCAATTCTATGGGCCAATTCTATAGTTTAATTTGCATACCAGGCATCCAGACAGCTCTGTGATTAGTGACAGTGAATGACAGTTTCCAAACAAAATGTCATTGTAGGCTACCTGATTATAACTGCACCTGTACTTGAGTATGACATTAATGATAATTGTAATAGGATCCTTGAGGGCACCTTGAATCCCCCCCCCCCAATGATGTGCTTCAAAAGTACGTGAGTGAGTGATGCTGTGTGAAGTAATGCTCTGATATTTGGTTCTCAACTCATAGGTATGTGATTTGGGTGCGGAAGCAGCCAGTGATGTCTATACGTGCTCGCCCGGGACCAGGAGAACAGGGAGGCACCACAGGCAGGCTGAGCATCACAGCAGAGGAGCTGAACAACATCCTAGAGGCGTGGAACCAGAGGCGTGGAACCAGGTGGAAGAGCATGACAAGCATCCACAGAAAGTACAAAAGCCACTGGGGTAACATGCTGTACTGTCGCACCAAAAGGGACGACCCTAACGAATCTGCACAAACACTGTTCAGGGAAATGCGATGCATAACCACATCAGGGGCCACATGTAATTGCCAGGGGCCAGAGGAGCCTTAGCTCCAATTTACAACAAACTTGGTACAAACAATGTTCAAGGGATCTAGCATGACAATAGACACCCACCAAACATAAATATGGGGGCACTGACCCTCACTGCTATACATTATATTGTGCTGACCGTAAGTGTTTGACACTGCTGTAACACCTCTGATCAGCACAATATAATGTATAGCAGTGGTTCTCAAACTTTTTCATGTCAAGGACCCCCAAATTGACATTTATTAGCCCAGCAGAACACCATTTGAAAAGATATGCCAAGGCAAGGACCACCAATAGAGAACGGTTTTACAGCTCTAGCAGTGATTCTAAACCAATTTAATTTCAGACCCCCAATTTGACATGCATTAGGCTACAGACCCATTGTATTTATATCTCTGAGCCACCAATTGATATTGTACAATCAATGTTGATTTAACCCTGAAAGTTTATAAATGGAGCCAAATCTACCCTAATGGGTCCATTTGGTTCCATTTGTACACTCAGAGATACACATAATCGTCTATTTAGTTCAATACTATCATTCACCTGGGGACCACAGGAACTCCCTCAAGGAGTACCAGGGGGTCCCCAGGGCCCACTTTGAGAAGTAATGATGTATAGAGCCCTATCTGAATGTACACTTATTGCATGTTTTATTATTTAAATTAAAGAAAAAGTGAAAATACACAGTCTACATGTACAGGATATTCTGACATCTACAGGATGTTTTTTTTATTTCTTCTATTTTATAATATATATACAGATGTATTATCTATTACCTGTTGTTATTGCTCTTTTATTGTTTTGTTTTGTTTTATGTTTCGTACTTGGTGATATGCCATATGATTTGTAAATAACAAAAGGTCTATTTGTTGCTTGCGTCCATTGGAAAGCACTTTAGGGTCAACTTCTCTTGTTTTGAAATGTGCCTAATAAATATGTTTGACTTGACTTGACTTGACTTGTAATTTATTTATTGATTTATTGATTGAATGTTTGCACATTGCTAGATATGTTGTCCAAATCAGAATAAAACCTTGGGCCCCGATTATCAATTCATATAAATAAATACATATGCTGCCATCTTCCATCTCAGAATAGGCATTGGGTAGACTTACTGTACTGTTCAATTTAATGACCACTAGATTTCACCAGAGAGTTATACCCTCCCTCCCTCCCTCCCTCCTGCTTCTCCTCTCTCCTCTCCCCACCCCTCCCCTACCCACAAAGGCTGTGCTGACTCCTCTCATTAGTCTGGGATCAGTTCACTTTTCGAGGTTTGATCCGGTCGAGGGAGGAAACCACTTTACGTCATGTTGTAGTACTCAAAGGACTACAATTTGCCGGAACTATCCACCGGATTCAGTTTTAACCCAAAATAATTCCCCTGCGCTCAAGGACATACTTTTAGGGCCTACCTAATAAACTCCTTGATGCGGAGTAGTTTTGCTTTTGAAAAATTTGTTTGGTACATGCATCTTTTTGTCCAACTGGTAGCGACTGGCAAGACTACACTAGGCTACTCGAGCATTTTAATAGGGATTGGGGAAACAAACGGAGGGAGCTAATTCAAAGCGACGCCGCTTCTTCTAGTGGTTTCCCCGCTTTAGGCGGAAACCAAACGGCCTGTTGTGAACGAACACCAGGCTTTCTAGCTAGCCCCCACCCTCCTGATCCTTTCAACGTTTCCTCCTCGATGGTTTATCACAGTTTTGTGGGTGTATTCTGGGGCTATTTGTAGCCCAAGGAATGTTTTTTGTGCAAAACAAATGCTTGCAATGGATTCAGCATCATGACAACCCCTAGTTAGTCCTACTTAAATACCCAGAAAAAAAAAAAAGTTTTTCTGGGTATTTTCCTCCTGTATAGAAAGTCGATGGGAGCCCAACTTGATTTGACTGCTGTGGCGACCCCGAAGGTCGCAAACTCGGGCGCCCTAGCTGAATCATTAGAGCATGCCCTGGGCTACATCTGTGCAAAATTTGGCGCTTTAAGACACATTTGCACGAATGTTTGGCGCTTTAAGACACATTTACACGAAATTAGCATTTGCTCCCCTTAAGGCCCCACACTAAAACCCTCATGCTTGAGATATCTGGGTTGTAAGGCCAGGTATCCCGACTCGTACGGAAGGCTGTGGGCTCTCTCCATGAGAGCTGGCTAATGAGTCGTGTTGGCTGGTGTCTCTGCTGGCATAAAAACCCGGAAGAGATAATCACCCTTTATATAGCGCTCGTCTGTGTGATGTCATACTGATGTCAGCAGCGTGACGTCACACTGATGTCAGCAGTGTGACATCACACTGATGTCAGCAGCCATGTCTTTATATGGAGTTATAGGTTGTCCGTGCCCAAATATGGGGCTTGTGAGGTCAGACTTAGTGAGATGCGTCGGTTATCTCCATTTATGGAGATTTAACGACTAGCCATGTGACGTGAAGGTGAGTGAGGGTCTTTAAACAGCCACCCCCAGATTTCCCTTGAAATCTGTACAATATCGAAAAGGCCCGAACGGAAACCTTTAATCGTCTGGCCACCCCATCAAAGATTAAAGGGACATCAAGGCCTCTCTCTTGTCAACGGGCTGGAGTCGGCCTCACCGTACGGGTTCTAGTCTGAGGTGATAGCCTGCCACCCCGTTGGTGGGTAGGGGTCTCGATTGACCCATCTGCATGGGGAATATCTACCGGATACCGGATCCGGGTCACGGCACCAATGTAACGGAGGTGATCCGAACCTCCCCACCCGGCTTCGAACCCGGTCTCCTAACCATCACTCCAAAGGGATATCCCTATGGAATGAGGGCAGATACTAGACTTTCGAGGCTACAGGCTGGGGCTGCGACTCTCTCCACCACATATATGTATATATATATATATATATATATATATATATATATATATATATATATATATACTGTATATCGTTCTCTCTCTCTCTCTCTCTCTCTCTCTCTCTCACACACACACACACACACGCACAGCGCATGCAATGAAGTGAAACGAAACGTGGCGATACTATATATATTTTTTACTATAATTCGTCCTGGGTCCGGTCGGTGGTGCCTCGCGGTCCGGACATGGACCGCGGTCCGCCTATTGAGGACCCCTGTGCTATGATATTAATTAACTGCCGTGTCATTTTCAACCACAGTGGGCCTAATATAGGCCTAATTCTAGGGGTCAAAGGCCAGAGAGAAGTATGTCCTCAGCAGCTCAAATGTGAAAAGGCAGGCTGTTTCATAGTCTGAGGGCGGCCACAGCCTCTGGTTTTTAGCTCAGGGGTAGGCAACCTTAGGCACGGGTGCCAACATTGGCACAGGGGAGGGTGATCACCGGCACACTGGCAGAAGTGTGACAGAGATGATTTTTATTTTAAAAACAAATATTTTTTTAAACTTGGTAAATTAAATGAAGTTAGGACATTTATAGCAAATGACATCTTGCACAAAATTCTACATTCATTAAAACTCTGAACTCTGACTGGAGAGGGAGTCTGGGTTATAGGTGGGTTTACTGGGTTATTGCTCTGGGTCTTATGATCGTTATAACAATGTCCTGCCAATCAAAATGTCAAAAATGTTTGTAATTATTATTTTTAAACGTTGTTAATTAAAGTAAGTTAGCTATTTTAAAGCAACTTACATCTTGCACACAATCTACATTCTACGTTATTTCTCTGGGTCTAATGATGATAACAATGTCCTGCCAATCAAAATTAAAATGTACGTTAACATGGCACACTGACTATCTAGAAAATAAAAACATGGCACTTCATTTCAAAAAGGTTGCTGACCCCTATACCCCCTATATATATATATATATATATATATATATATATATATATATATATAGAGAGAGAGAGAGAGAGAGATATAGGCATGTGGTAGGCTATGTGTGTGAATGTGAATGTCTTTGTCTTTATGTATTTTATGTAAAAAAAACTAATAGAAATATATAAAAATAAAAAGCTTTTGTAAAAGCAACAGACCTACAACTGCTGAGCGGAGTGTGCCGATAGAGTTCAGCCAATAGAGTTCAGCCAATAGAGTTCAGCCAATAGAGTTCAGCCAATAGAGTTCAGCCAAGAGCCGAGAGCCAAGAGAGTTCAGCCAATCAGAAGCTTTCGTGGGCGTGGTTTGCAATATACTGCTAAGAACCCCGCAGAGCGCAATGGCGGAATCACGGGCAGGTGGAGACCTGGGTGCAGATGGGTGCAAAAAGCTTTTAATTTGAAATCTAACTACAGGGTCCTTCCGGATATATAAAGTGCCTTCCTGTTATATACATACTCAGGCACACACACATACATACTTTTGCACACACACATATATACATACTTTTGCACACACACACATACATACTTTTGCACACACATATATGCATACTTTTGCACACATACATACATACTTTTGCACACACATATATACATACTTTTGCACACACACATACATACTTTTGCGCACATTTAAACAAACTCAACATGCACATATATACATTTTCAACACTGTATATATGCACAAGTAAAGTATGTATGTATGTGCGAGTGAAGTATGTATGTATGTGCAAGTGAAGTATGTATGTATGTGCGAATGAAGTATGTATGTATGTGCGAGTGAAGTATGTATGTATGTGCAAGTGAAGTATGTATGTATGTGCGAGTGAAGTATGTATGTATGTGCGAGTGAAGTATGTATGTATGTGCGAGTGAAGTATGTATGTATGTGCGAGTGAAGTATGTATGTATGTGCGAGTGAAGTATGTATGTATGTGCGAGTGAAGTATGTATGTATGTGCGAGTGAAGTATGTATGTATGTGCGAATGAAGTATGTATGTATGTGCGAGTGAAGTATGTATGTACGTGCAAGTGAAGTATGTATGTATGTGCGAATGAAGTACCGATATGTATGTATGTGCAAGTGAAGTATGTATGTACGTGCAAGTGAAGTATGTATGTATGTGCAAGTGAAAGACCATTATGTATATATGTGCAAGTGAAGTATGCATGTATGTGCGAGTTGACTATGCTATATCGGCCTAAACGGCTTCTCATAAGCAACATGCTCTCTCTGGTTGTCATTGTACCAAGGCCAAGTATTAAGGCTATTATATGCATCCATAAAACCTTGAAATGTGGACTAATTCCTGAAAGATAATAAGCTATTTTAGCATCACAATTAATGTAATCACTTTTTAACCACTTAACCACTCTATTCTATACTTGGGATACCTATTCAAAAACATCAAAAAAGCTCACAGCATGTCACTTTGTGCTGCATTTTGAATTTGTCTTCTCTTCTGGGGGTCCCTGGCAAAAAAACATTTTCAGATGGGGGTCTGTGGCCAAATACATTGTGGGGGTCCTTGGTACAATTAAGTGCAGAACCATTCATTTAGAAGACACATTCAAACAGGTGAGGTGACAAGGGGATAGCTGGGTATAGGGGGTTGTGTACTGTAACTTGTGTTGACTATAGAGTGCACACCGCACAGGTGATGGATATTTGGATACTGTCATCCCCCCAAAAAAGGCATAGAGAGCTCACTTGTGTTCCAACTTCCATTAATGGGGTGTTTGTGGTCTCTCTCTCTCTCACTCTTTAAAAAAATAAAAATAAACTTTATTGAAGATTTGCAGTTTACAATCATTTAAGCATTTTCATTCATGTATACAATTCAAAGGCATGTAAGTACATTATAATAAACACGTATAGAAC
The DNA here is from genome assembly GCF_963921795.1 of Nannobrachium achirus. NCBI lineage: Eukaryota > Metazoa > Chordata > Actinopteri > Myctophiformes > Myctophidae > Nannobrachium > Nannobrachium achirus. Next base: position 9,415,714 of record NC_137822.1, on the reverse strand, counting down.
AATATAAGGGCGTTACTTTTTTAAACCCCCCTTTGTTCAATATCAAGTCCAAACTAAGCCTTTAGATACAAAAAACAATAGAAAAATAGAAATATAATAAATATAAGAGCAATATATAATACAAATTACAAGGTCAAAAGGTGCCACGGCTTCAGTTCGGTTTGTTTAGAGTCCAAAGTTCTTGATTATCTGTTTAAAGACCACCTCTCCAGATGGCCTCCTGCTTAATAGTCATTGCACAGCGGGTATTCCACAGCTTCTTAACTGTGGTACATACAACAGACCAATAAAAGTCCTGGTCCATGGGTGAAAGCTTCTCATCAAATACACCACATTACCGCGTTATAACTCAACTTTACAGTAAAACCAATACTGGCCATTCTCCCCCACAAATACTGTGACCTGGGACAATCTACCAGCAGGTGCTCTATTGTTTCATCCTCATTACAACTCACAAATGGACATTTAACACTAACAGTTGTTACAAAACAGCTCCACTTGACAACTGCCCAAACAGCTAGTCGTCTTACCAGCCACATGACGTCTCTCTTTTTTTGAGCGGTGGTCACACCGTCTCCTATACGTGGCCGTGTGTGTATATGCGTGCGTGCGTGTATGTCTGTCTGTCTGCATGTAGCCTGAAATACCTTTTCTGACCACACATGTTAAAGACCCTGTTCAGGGAATTAAGCTATTTCTTTATAGACACATTCTACATGTAGAAAATTAATTTCTGAACCCCTGGGGAAAAAATTGGAACTTTATATTAAAGCATTGTGGAATAAGACTGCTTTACGTTTTTGAATCATGCCTGGGCAATCATTATTTGTAATGCTTTACCGTCGTGCGCATCACGGTAATACTATTAATTAATTACTTTTGATAGGCTACTTGATAGCCTATCAAAGGTCTGTTACTACTAGGCATCTCCTCTTCCCTTCATGTTAGTTAGCGCCGGTAGCTAAACGCTAACGCTAACGTTCACAATCACACTGTTGCTGTTCCCTGTCATTTTACACACACACACACACACACACACACACGCACGCACACACACTGTGCGTGCGTGCATCAATCCACACTCCACTAGCCTCGCATAGCCAGGCTTTCACTCTGACATTCCACAGACCACGGCGTTTGGTTAGCAGTTAGCATAGCCTAGCTTTCCTTCTCCCCCTGTCTGTGTCAGACTGGTGCGGTGATGAGAAGCAGGCAACTGCTGCCCCACTCAGCCAATCACGGTGTGTGTGTGTGTGTGTGTGTGTGTGTGTGTGTGTGTGTGTGTGTGTGTGTGTGTGTGTGTGTGTGTGTGTGTGTGTGTGTGTTGCGTGCGTGCGTGCGTGCGTGCGAGTGAGAGAGTGGTGGAAAAAGTACTCAAATGTTTTACTTGAGTAAAACTGTAAAAGTATCACACTACTGCATTGTGGAAACTAATGAAACTAATGAAAATAATAATACTCAAGTAAAGTCAAAGTACCTGAATACAAAGTACTTGAGTAAATGTACTTAGTTATTTTCTTTTTTGAGTAAATGTACTTCAGTGCCCTTTTTTTTTTTTTTTTTTAATCAAGAAAACCAAAGTGGATACTTCTGTGAATGGGCGTGGCTTCATTGTGTACATAGGCCACGCCCCTACAGTCCTTGTCAGAAAGGCCAGAACAATATGTATTAGATTTGACACACTTTGAAACACTTTTTTTTTTACTTTTAGATTTTTTTCATCATTAAAATCTTGTCTGTTGGTTAATAATACATCACTCTGTTGTGTGACAAACTGAGAATACACTTGTTATCATCTTTATTTGACTGAACTCCCCCTTTAAGGGAGGGGCGCTGTTGTTCAGCCTCAGGCCAGGCACAACCACACTCACACTCACTTTCACGCACGCACGCACGCACGCACGCACGCACGCACGCACGCACGCACGCACACACGCACACACACACACACACACACACACACACACACACACACACACACACACACACACACACACACACACACACAGCCTCCACTGCTCAGTTCACACAAGTGTGATTTTTCTGACAAGTTTTTACTCCAAATATTTTTTAGACACACCTGCTTCTGATTGTCGTCCAGATTTCTGTAGGGGAATACGCCACCTTGTGGTCTCTCATCATGACACGGAGACCCCTGTTCGAATCAGTTCCTCGAAAAGAACTTCTTCCAATGATAATGATGACTGACATGAGAGGCAGGCAGATCGAGTCAGAGAGGTAATAATTGCCTAACAGGAGGTCGTGATTATCACTGCCCCATTGGCTGCTGCGTGTCCTCCGCCCTATCGGACCAACGTCCAGTGTGTCTGTGTGTGTTTATGTTAGGCCGGCTTTACACTGCCACTGAAATCTAGCCTGAATCAGATCTGAGTCACTTCAAAAGTGGAATCCGATTTTTTTTAAATAGTCTAAATCCAAACATGTCACATGCAGGTCACATGAAATCCGATTTTGAAAAACCACATCCAGAGGTAGTTTCAAATCCGATCCATATCGGATCTGAGGACATCTGAAGGTGGTTGCACACTGCTGCGTTTTTCGGGCCGAATATCGGAGTGAATTTCAGAGCACGCAAATAAAAAAATCAACCTCACGTTATGTCAATCACGTTTGCACACTGCCGCCCGTTTCGCGGACCACTCGGTCCCTTGCTCTCTCTATCTCTCTCTCTCTCCTTGCCCTGAAAAACGCATTTCGCAACGAAAAACGCAGCAGTGTGCAACCACCTTGACTCAGTCTGAAAGCAGCAACCACATCCACCCCATTGAGTTATATGCAGGACAGGTCACATACAAGTCACATGAAACTGGCCAAGCGTCACTTGCTGCGCGAGCAGCGCGACCCGAGCGCGGCTGTAAATTACATCATTACAGAGCGCGAGTATTTACTATTTGATTACAGCGCACTGAGCACATGAGAAAAACAAAAGAGAAGAGAGAAAACACGTGAGCTAAACAGTGAAAACGAGAGAGAAGAGCGAAACACAAGAGTAAAGAAAAGAAGAGAGAAAAACAATATTAACGTGTGTTTACTATGGTCTATTATGTCGCATTTCCAGAACGTAATCAGAACGTAATCAACCAGCGTCGACGTAGTGACGTAACGTCATGACGCCTACGTCGTTACCACGGTAACCAAAGCATACATGTCGCCGCAGGGCAGCTTTGGGCTAACGCTGTCTAAACGCACAGATCAGATCTGTGTCACTTGCAAATGCAGTGTGAAAAGTCGGGCCAAAAGATCAGATTTGAGAACAAATCGGATTTGGGCTGGATTTGACTGCAGTGTAAAGCCGGCCTTATAGGCTACTCACAACAAGCTGCAGGCAGTGTGTTTCTCGATTGGACAACATGCACAAGCTTGTGTCTCGTTTAAGCAGTAGTAGTAGCCCCTATGTGGCTCTATTAGGAGACCCCCAATGTTGGCTAGGTTTGGCCAAATTCCACCGACCGAGCGGTAAGTTTAGACACAAAAAAAGGGGGGAAAAAAAGAAAGGTGGATGGTTTGTGTTGTTGTTTACATACAGTAGTGATAGACAGTCCATGTCTAATGTTAGAAAGTTTGTGTTAGGCGTGCTGGGCAGAGGCTAAGAAGCAGCGCAGAATAATGATGTGGAGGAGGCAGGAGTAGCAAAACAGAATAAAACTTTACTGAGAGTCAAAAACGTCGTACACAGAGTACAAAAAACGAAAAGCGGAGCAACTTACAGTACGGAAACTTGTGTCGCAAAACAACAAACGAGGTACGCCTCACAGGGCTGTGGAACAGAATAAACTTAGAGCCTCGCAGGGCAAGAAAGACTGGTGGAGCCCGAGGGGCCAGGAAAGCGTTTTCAAAAGCAAAAGTCCAACAGAACAGTCGACAGGGCAGAGGTACGTCTAACACTGTAATGCAAGCGTGCTGAGTGAGACACACAGGCCAACATAAGTAGCAACACCCAACAAACAAATTAGCAGAACCAGGTGCAGCTGAGAGTCAATAAAGAGAGTCAAAGAGCAAAAAGTCAGTGGAGGGGAAAAACGACAGGGGGCGCTGAGGGAACAGTGCAGGGCACAACAGTTTGAGTTTAACACATGATCAAACAAGTGTTTCTTTTAATTTCGGGCTACTTTTGTTTTATTTATTTTTTTAAATGAAGAGAATTTGTGCTGTGGAAATGAATCGACCAATTTAGGACAGGATATAAGCTACCTGTATATAGGCCACACACACTCCTTCAACCAGGCTTGTCAATGCTCCTGGATTTCCCAGGAGTCTCCTGGACTTTGACCCCATCTCCTGGGAATCTCCTGGATTGGCAAATCTCCTGGATTTGGTATCAAACTCCCAAAATTCACCAGAACACAGGAAATTACATCTACTATGTTAATTCTTTTCTGGGGGAGGACCCTCAGACCCCCCGCTTTAGGGGTGGGGGCAATGCATGCAAGACCATACAGATATTCACGTAAAGATGAGACGTCATTATTAAAGATGTCTTACTTTGCTTCTGTCATGAAATCTGTACACCTACATTTGGCATTTTAAGTCTTAAATTGTACCAATGCTAGTAAAGCAAGCCTGATAAAAGTATCAAACATGCACAAAATTCACCAGAACACAGGAAAATATATATATTAAGACGTTTTGAGGACCCCGTTTGGGGAGTTCCGAGCCCCGCCAAAAAAATAAATCTCCTGGATTCTGACAGGCCAATGTTGACAACCCTGCCTTCAACTGTTCTATCAAAAATGTCACACATTCATTCCCGGTGATTATAGGCTAATCTATTATCTTAAAGATCACTATCTATTCGATAAATGCAGGTTACAAGATATGGACGTTGAGGTGGAGAGACCTCAGATAACTTGTTGTGGGCATGTGCAACTTCTTCAAATAAAGTGGTAGGCCTATAGGCCTAGGCCTATGTGTTGCGTCAACATGTTAACCCTTAAGTTCTGTTCAGATTCACTACACCTTCGTTCTGTTCGGGTCATTTTGACCCGGTGGATATTTGGTTTAAAAAAAACAACACTAATATAAATTTTAACTTAACAAATCATCATGATACATTGACTTTGACTCAATACCAAACAATTCATATGATATATTTGGTAAATGTTTGCATTTCTGCTTTGCTCTATCACATTAAACACTGAAAGAGCTAGGCGTTTTTACTGATTTAGCTGAAATCCATGTAAAAAAAACTACTTCATTTAATACTGGGCAATATTGCTCATGCTTATAGGAAGGGGGGGAGGGTTCGGAATGTGGCTTCGGAAGGGGGGTGTTAAAAGTGGGGGTGACTGTGTGTCTGTGTTTTGGCATAATACTGTGTATTTCTGTGCTTCCGGGTCAAAATGACCCGAACAGCACTTAAGGTTCAAAAAATATGAGGGGGGTGTAGCATGGGTGTAGTGCAAAAATATTTTTTTTACATGTTCATCTCAGAAGAATCTTTAAGGCCAGTGAGTTTCAGGTGGAAACATTTTTAACTTCTACCTTTTTTTTCCAAATGAAAATGTAAAACGGGTCAAAATGACCCGAACAGCACTTAACTCTTTGCGTGCCAGCGCCCTCTAGGGGCCAAAGAATGCCAGCGCATCTCTCATAGGCGAGCGCTTTAGCTTCCAGGACTTCAGCTTCCAGGACCTGACGTGCTCACGTTGATGCACGCCATGGAAATGTCCCGGATGAAGATGCTAACAGAATGCCTATTCCCATTTTGTCATCTAAAAGATCATTTTTGGGCGATTTCGCCGTAAATAAACCTCGCGCCGCTTTCCTAAAACACAAAAAAGAGATATAAGCCTTTAAAGATGCGGTCATTCATTGGATTAGGCGGAGATTGGCGATTGCGTTCGCAAATTACGGCCGGCTGGGACGTTGTTAGCTTTCGGCTAGTAGCTACAAAAATCAAGCCAGGCTTCAGAAGGCCTCTTATCATTTTATTCATTTAATTAAATAAAGCCGAACTACTTCGGGATCGGCACACTCGTGTACTCATCGGAAGCGGCGCCGAACATCGGGTGAACATTGGGGAGCTCAAAAATGTATTTTAAACCATTTTTAATGGAATATATCGTCGGACAGAGTAGAATGGCTAGCTGGCTAGCGGCTAGCGAGCCAGGACCACCCACGACTCTACAAGCAGCTCGGGGTAAGTGAATTAATAAAAAAAAGATTGTATTGGATTGAAATAAAGCCGAACTAGTTCGGGATCGGCACCAGATGAGTTAAGGGTTAATATTATTGGATGAAAAAATCTGATTCTAATTTAATCAAAAGTTTGTGTATTTAATTTAAAAACATTTTGACTCTGTAGTCACAGTCAGAGGCTATAACGTATCTTTTTACTGTCGCAGATAAACGCTGTCCCACTGATCAGCGCTCAAAGCCGTCTTCCAAACAAACTTTCAAATGTCCACTTCAAAAGAAAAGCCTAGTTTTAGACAATGTAGAGCCTTTACCTATACTACAGCGAGGGGCACCGGGTTGCTTCAGTAAGACACGTGCGTGATGAAATTCAATGTCCAAAAAGTTGTCTTAGTTTGGATATGTCGATCCATTTATTTTGCATATATTTAAGACATAGCCTACAGTGATCCAAAAGCATTGAAAGCCAACAAAACCAGCGTGGCGACACATGACATGGTCTAAAACTGTTTGGCGTTTTCCCCTTTGCACACCTGAGTTGCCACGGCCATTGTCAAATATAAATGTAACCACCCCCTGTGGCAGTACCCACCCCCCTGTGGCGGTTGCCATGGTGACAGACAGTACCACACCTCTGTGATGAATGAAAATATTCACCCTTTGTCAAGTCCCGCCCGTTGGTTGCAGTGTCTCGGTGGGACATTCGGTGGGACACTCCATCCACTACCATTCTAATTCAGTTGCTTTGTATAGTTATTCTGTGCGTTCAATTCTAACTTCAAACTTGGTTTCAGTCAAATGGAGCTGCTCAGTGGCAGTATAGTGACTCAGCATGTTTTTAAATGTTTTTATTTCTCCAAAAATTATGTTTTAGCAAATTAAACATTAAAAAGGCGGAACCAGGGCGGGACAAGGCAGATAGAGCCTGCTGGTTGGTCAGTCAGGGACCAACCAGAAGGCTAACAAAGGGTTTGGCTCCAACAATAAGGTCTGCATTTTGTTTTAATGTTTTGCTTACAGACCAACTAGACTGCTTGAAAACTATCAGCCATGGTTGGAAGTGAAAGTTTACTCAAGCCCTTTACAGCCGCAAAGACGAGCCGAGCACATCCTCTCTAACATGATTTAAACTAGTGAAAACAGCCGATCTACAAGCACACAATGCTTCGCGGTGCAAGGCGTTGCTTGTAGATCTGCTGTTTTCACTACTTTTGTGCGACAGCCTTGTATGATGAAGCAGGGCTTTACTTTGTGATTGTGAAAGAACGTACACATTTGAAACTTGGAGATACAAGGTTTCCACCCGACAACGACGATATTGTTCATTTGTGTTGTACAATGTACATAGGACCACAATGGGAAAAGCCCCAGGATTCTTTGTTATCTTTTTAGCATATCAGCCTGTTCCCTGTTAAATTGGACTTGCTGCCTAGTGTTTTCAACGTGTTAATAAAGTATTCAATCAATCAATCACAGTGTTTAATGTTAAATAGAACTTTTAATTTAAACATACATGGCCCTTATGCTGTTTGGAGACCGGCTTGATTTCTCACTGTTCATGAAGCTATTTACAGTATGAACGCACACTGAGTGCTACAAAACTAAGGAACCAAATGGTGTAGGCCTACAGACTATACACACGCACGCACGCACGCACCCACCCACACACACACACACACACACACACACACACACACACACACACACACACACACACACACACACACACACACACACTCGGCCTATGTCAACCAATGCCGTCCATGTAGATCTAAAACAAATTTACATTTTCATTTTATTCATATATAGGTGAGTCAATATAAGGTTTAACCCCCAAAAAATTGATACAAAAGGTTTTTCAATGGATTCTGGTAGTATTGGGTGTGCTAAATAACATACTCAAAATCTACCAAAATCTACCTCCCCAAAAGCCGCCATTTTCAAGATGGCGTCCGAGTTGACTCTGGGGAGCTTAAAATGGCTATATCTCGAATAGAAAAGATTTTGCTAATATTTTTTCAACTGATTCTGGTACCTCTGGACATTCTTTAGAGCATACTAAAAATAGAGGAAAATATTCCTTTCAGAAAGGCTTCATTTTCAAGATGGCGCGTGACTGGCGTCCACGATGGCTGCAGGAGCTTTAAATGCCTATAAACTGGGATTTAATATGTAAAAAATCATAACAATTATGCACTTGGTGACACGTTTTTGACTTTTGGCATGGTGTTGGGTACGGACATAAGGTTTTCAAAAACCATCGGCAACAATTTGGGCTATGATGATATGATGTGATGACATTGTAAATACTTTTTGTACCAAAACGTTTGCTAAATATCTGATCTAAGCTGATTTAAGTAAATCTATATTTTTATATTATATCTAAGTACCAAAAGCCAATGTTTTACAGTATTGTCCCACAGTCAGGTTACTAGAGTTCATTTTAAGGTTCATCCACTCACGCACAGTCCTGTCTCACACGCACGCCAGCATGCACCTAGAGCGTGATCAGCTCATGCTCACCTCATGTCACCAATGATATAGTAGTGCATGCTCTGTGAATGTTGTTTTGCATGAGTTAGCTTGTGCGCACCGATACTCCTCAGCCGCCTTGAAAAGCTACATTTCTCTGTTATCTTCTGTGAATGATGTTTTGCACCTGTTTTGCACAAGTCAGCCTGTACGTGCAGATACCCGCACCCACGCACTTGCGGGGTCTCAGCCGCCTTGGAAAAGCTACATTTCTCTGTTATCTGTAAAGAGAAACCCAACGATTCCTGGCACAGCCCAGGGGCGGGGGAAGGAGGAGTGAAGATCACGTGGTGATGGGGCGGAGGCAGACAGCCTTGCCCCTTTGAGTGTGTGGCCCAATCATGCCTGCTCAGCTGAAGAAACAGCCAATAGAGTCCAGCCCGGGACTCCTCCCACGAACCAATCAGAAAGTCTCACCTCCCCTGCTGAAGACCTGCGAAATACTATAAAGACTCTTGTTACTTTCATTTTGCGTCCGTCTCTACGAGAACACTACAGCTGGCTGTTGTGTACTTTACTGAACGAACCTCTTGGTACCGGTACTTGGATTATTTTCTCTTTTGTCTCCTTACATAGATTTTACTTAGAACTTAGAATAGCCCATTTGTGCAAACGGTATTGATATAATAAAGTTAACTGCTATTATTTTAAATAGAAGTCTCCTGTTTTTAGTATTGATTTTACTGGCACATTCATACTCATTTCTGTTCTACGCATAACCTCACCTTCTGAAGTTTTAGTGCAACTTAGGCGGAGTAGAGAGGCTCGGGCCTCGAGCCTTGTTCTTCTCGTTTGGAGAGAGGTTCTTCCAAAATCCTGGTGACCCCGACGTGATGAGTTTTGTGCCTTTTTAACAATTTTCGAGATTCAACATTTTCGGAAAAAACGCGTTGTTGCTTTCCCTGAGTGTTCCAGTTCCAACCAGTACAACAGGTGGCCACCTACGACATCTAACAAGGTAAGCACAAACCTCTTACACTGAAATTGTGCACATTGGCATAGGTTCTAAATTTAGTTGTGCTGTTGTATGAACTGTCAAACATTCTAGCTCGATAGGAATATTACAGTAAAATCTGCGGGACAAACACTATTAAGAACGTAGTATAAATACAGATTCTTACTGTAGGGACACAGTTTAAAGATAGATCCTACCGTGAACAGAGCGCGGTATATAAATAAGTCGTCTGCAACGCCGGGTAGCGCCTGGGTTGAATAAAGTAAAAGGTGAGGGGGGTAGTTATAATAAATCCTAGCCCAAGACCCAAAAGAAAAGCGTGAGGGGGTATCTATAATAAATCCTAGCCAAGAACGCAAGAGATAAACGTGAGGGGGGTACATTTACTTTAAACCCTAGCCCAAGAACGAAAAAGTGTGATATAACTGTGTTGTGAATGTTATAACGGTGTCTCTGGAGGACGAGAGGGACTGTAAGAGCGAGTGGAATAAAGTGAATGTTTGATGGTTTGAATGAGCTCGATGTACAACGGACTGTTTAAAAAATAGTTAACTTGTTTTGTATTACTGCTAAATAATTTTAGTAGATAGAATACATCCCAGCGCTCCTTCTGAGCCTCAAATTTTTGAATTAAAATCATTTTTACACATTTTAGAATAAAAACCAATTTTGACGGACTCGAAGAGTACAAAAATTAGAAAGACTCAAGGAGCTCCTGAGCATTAGACGGGTTAGATGAAAATCCTAAAATAGGTTTAAATCATTAGAATAACCTAACAAAAGTAAATAAAATACATCTTGAGATAAAATAACTAGGCTAAACACCTTTTAATGCAAATAGAACAATTTTTAAGTAAATAAATAACTGGATGGGATGTATTAAAACTATAAAAAAGGTAGCACCAGGACTAAACCCTAGAAGTAAACAACGGAGAAATCCGTGCAGATCAAATAGCATTACTCAAATAAAGGTTGAACATAGTATTGTGATATTCATTGCATTTTGGAGTATTGCTGTCGTTTTGGTACACTCTCTGTGTATTTAGTTTAAGTCAAGGTAAGTGACACAAACACACACCACTGATATATAGAGATCCTTTAGAGTCAGATATGAACACAGAACCACCCCAGAAGTTCGAGGCCGCTTGGGCCTTCTTGGTGGAGAGGACAGCATCCCGCCTCTTTCCCCAGAATGCCTTCTCTAGGCAGTCCTTGTTAGCGGACGCCGCACACTACTTAGTGGAGTGGCAAAAGGACAAATCACTCCCACAAAATAATGAGCCAATAGTAGTAGACCCCAAAGGCATTCTCCAGCCAGAATATGTCACCAGAATCCATGCATTAATCCACAAGCTGGAAAAGAAGTTCGAAGAAGCCACTCAAAAATCTACCACCCTATGGGGGGCAGATGCAAAAGCCAGAAAAATAGCTGGTTATCAAAGTAGGCTAGAGATTCTCAAAGAAATCATCAGAGTCCGATCCAGGCACCTCCAACTGGACACGTCTGGTAGGGCTCATTTCAAAAGCAGATATTCTGATGCAAAACAAATGGTGATTTCACCACAACCTGACTCTGACTTGTATCCAGACCCTGGCGAGTATGAGTCCACTTTAGAACCACCCAGGGCCCTAGCTAGTGCCCCTCCAGCACAACAAACACAAACACAGCCTCCACCATACACACCTGCCACTGGAGGCTCGTCCACAGCCCCGTCCACAAAACCCAAAGAAAGACCACCCATGCAAATGCCACTAGTAGGAGGCAGTGGGGATGAAGGAGAAGTCCTCAAAGTCACTGGCTTCCTCCAATTGCAGCCCTGCACTAACTCCACTGAAATCATGGTAGCCGATCTCATTGCTAAGGATGAGATAGAAAGAGAAATGGAAAAAATAGAACAACTCCAACGTGCACTCCCAGGCGACCCATCCCATTCCACCCCACTTGCTGGGGGATCCCCTGCTCATAATACTGAGACTGGAGAGTATAGGAGACAAGGTAGAAGTAAGAAAAGGGAAAAGCATGCGAGAAGAAGGAGAACTGTAAGTATGGATAGTAGTACATCCTCCAGTGAGGATGAGAGCAGAGACAGGAGAAGTAAGCAAAAGAGAAGCTTCGAGACGAGGCCAAGGATGAGTGAAAATGCTCACTCATCTGAGGGCTCAGAGCGGGATCGGATAGATGAGGCTAGAGCAAGGGCCAGAGACAGGTACCCAGCAGGGGACAGTACACTCATGACAAACAGTGAGATACAGGAAGAGATGAGGAAGTTAGAGTTGGAAAGGGAAAAGTTGTCAGAATGGCGGGAGCAAGCAGAGAGGGCTGAGAAAAGGAGAAGAGAAGGTTATGGTTTTCCTCCATCTCAGCCAAATGAACAGGGGCCACCTCCGACCGGTCCAAATGGCCCACCACCCTATCCGGGTCACCCTTCCCCAGGAATAGAAGGTCTTTCACAGGGCATACAGACCTTCACAATCTCCACCTCTATGTCCGCCCCACTAGGCCAGCAGCAAGCTGAAGCCACGGGATATACGCCCACCTCCCCACTAGGCACAGGGTATACATCCACCTTCCCGCCGAGAACAAATCCCGCCACCGCTCCATGGGGAGCTGGTGTGTCTGCAGCTAACATCCTTAATTACTGTCCCCACTGTGGCATACCAGAACCAGATAGGCGCCACACGGCTGAATGTAAAGAGAAAACCTTTACTCAAGCCCCTGTTTTCCAGGCCCCACTTCTGTACAAACCTCAGCCTAATGGCGGTGCACCCCTGCCCATGTACAACCCACTCTCAACAGGAGAGATGGAGGGCGTTCTTGCCAAGCTCCCAAAACCATCTGATGTTGGCTGGAGAAAGTTCTATGACGAACTCAGACCCCACTTTTCAGGACGCACCATAGCCATTGGTGACATCAGAGCTCTAGTAGCTATGGCCACCTCAGAGTACGAGCTCAACCAAATAGAAACAGCCATTAACTCAGTCGGCCAACCTCACAACGAGGAATGGCGTTTAATCTCCCGTGCTTTTAATACTGAGGCTGCACGCAAATGGCCCCTAAAAATCCCAGAAGGTAAACTCATCTCCTACTCCCCAGACCAAACAGGTGTCCAGTTTCTCACACAGGCATGCAAAGCATGGACTGACATCACAGCCACCCATCCCAGCCGAGATGCAGCCTTACAGGTTCTGTTCAGGGGACAAGTAGTCGAAGCACTACCAGCCCCGGTAAAAGAGTCACTCAAAATGGTTGTCAACCCCATGAACATGCCATTCGATGCTTGGTCCGACACCATAGCACATTACATAAATGCACACAAAAGCACCACTGATGTTTCCAAACAACAACAACAGCAAATGACCAATGACCTGCTCAAAACACAGCTTAAAATAGCTGAAGCCAACCTCAAAGAGCTAACCAAAGCAACAAAAGACAAAGCTACTGCAGCCAAAAACATGACTCAGACCGAGGCTAAACCAGTCACTCCCACTCCCATACTGCCCCTCATGCAGTATCAAATGTCCTGCCTCCCAGATGTAGACAGTCCCAATCCAAATGTCCTGACATACGCACCAGTCCCAATCAATGGCATGTACACCCCAGCCGCTTCCTACCCTAACACCCCATACAGAGGACAGCAACAAGGGGGAGGGTATAGGGGTAACAGGGGAGGGTACAATAGAGGGGGTGGATATAACCGGGGAGGTTATAGGGGTAGAGGTAATGGGTACCAGTCCAACTATCAACAATATGACGGCTGTTGTTTCGAGTGCGGGGCCCCAGATCATTTTGCCAGAGACTGTCCAAACAGACAAAACCAGACCCAGCATTACCAGCAACAGGGATATGGGCAGAACCAAGGGGGAGGATATAGAGGTAACAGGGGAGGGGGATACAGAGGGGGAAGAGGTAACTTTGCACCAAGGGGACAGGCCCAGCAGCCGTTCCACCCACCCCCTAACGGCAACCACGACCGTGCCCCATCCCAGTACCCATATCCAGTCCCCAACACAGCCCCACAAGATCATCCAGCAGTTCAAGCTGTGATATCAGATTATCACACCCAAAATCAGGACTACAACCAGGAAGGCTACTAGGGCTGCCCAAGAGAAACCTTAGCTGCAGCAGAGGAACCAATGATCCCACTCATAATCAATGACAAAACATACATGTTCATGTGTGACACGGGAGCACGTTATTCTACACTTAACGAAGGCAAACCTCTCCTCTCAAGCAGCAGAATTAGTGTAATAGGATTCTCTGGGAAATTAGAAAGCCAACCATTTACTCAGCCACTACGCACTCAAATGGGTAGACAAGTGTTTAACCACAAATTCCTGTTCGCTCCAAAATGTCCAGTCAATCTGTTAGGAAGAGACATTCTCATCAAAATAAATCCTACCATACACTGCACCCAGTCAGGCATGTTAATGACCCTACCAGGCTCAGGTCTGATGTACAATATGTCAGGTTTTGATGACAAAGAAATCACTAGAGTAATGGCTCAAATAGGACAAGTACCCACTCTGTTTCACCATCTAGAACCCATTAAGGGACAAGCTGACATCTTTTGGGGCCTGCTTCAGCCCAACCTTCACCCACTCAACTCACTCATGCAGTTTCTCAGTGAATGGAAGACCACTATCCTTGACCTCAGACCTTATCATGACTTGAAAGACCCACCTCATGTCACTTTAAATTATACCAGGACCCAGACTGAAACTGACACTGCTTATCAGGAAGCATGGTCAGAGCACACTGAAGATAAGACTACGACCATTCAGGCCCTTTATGTATATGCAGGAGAAGAGGGAGTGGCAGTTTCTGTCCAGCTCTCAGATGACACCTCCAACCTGTATATGCTAGGGAGAACAGCTGTGCCTCACATCTCATTATTTCTGACCGCAGGACAAGAAGCAAGAGCTCTCGGGCCCATGTGTAAAAGGTTGGCAGCACTGCCTGAAAATGAATGGGAAAGGACCGAGCATTCCCAATATGTTGTGCATCCTCAATCTAGTGCTGTGAGGATAGGCCCAATTAACACCTCAGAAACAGTGAGATGGGAACATACTGTTATGACTAGGTTCCACGGTCGGGAACAAACTGACCATGAAGCAGCCCCTCAGTTGCTGGACTCTTTGCCACCCACCCTGTGGCCTGACGACGACCAGGATGTGGGCCATTGCCATAACATCCCACCCCAGACTGTCTCCTTCACTAAAGATGCACCAGTCGTGAATAAAAGGCAGTACCCTATTAAAACAGAAGCTTATCCAGATATAGATGCCACCATTAGGAGCCACCAGTCTAAAGGTGTCATAGAGCCCTCCACCTCACCTTGGAACACAGCCATTATGGCTGTCAGGAAACCAGGTTCCTCAAACTATCGTATGGTTCAAGACTTTAGGGAAGTTAATGATCACTTGTCCACAGCAGACATAACAGTCCCAGACCCATCTGTCTTGCTCAACTGCCTTACACCAGCACACTGCTATTTCAGCTGCGTGGACTTAAAAAACGCTTTCTTTAGCATAGCTTTAGCTGAGGCATCTAGGGAATACTTTGCGTTCACTTTTCCACCAGGAAGTGATCAGAAATGGCAGTACACAGTTTTGCCCCAAGGGATGAAACTTAGTCCAGGGTTGTTTAACAAAGCACTGAAAAGTCAGCTCAACCGTCTCATTCCTCCCAAGGGTACTGTCATCCTCCAGTACGTAGACGACATCCTGGTGGCGTCAGAGAACGCCCAGGACTGTCTCCAGGCCACTAAGGACCTCCTCCTCCTGCTTGCAGAGGAAGGATACAAAGTGTCCAGGAAAAAACTCCAGATAGCAAGGGCTCAGGTTAACTTCCTAGGTAGGATCCTTAAAGAAGGCTCCCTCAACATCAGCCACTCCCACCAGTCTTCCATTCTAGAGCACAGGCTGCCCATGACCATAGCAGACCTCATGTCTTTCATTGGTCTGACCAGTTATAGCAGGTCCTTTATCCCCAATTATGAGACTAACATCTCTGCGCTGAGAGCAATTGTCAAGCAATATGGCTCCTTAAACGGTCACCTTAAGTTTGACTGGACCCGAGAGGCTAGAGCCCAATTTCACCAGATGAAAGTGTTCTGTAGGCAGGCAACCACCAGGGCTGTGCCGGACTACACCCAAGAGGCCAACAAACCTTTTATCTTAGATGTTTCTGAGAAAGACGGCATTTTTAATGCAGTCCTATATCAGAAACATAAGGGGGATGGAGGGGAACGTAGTGTCATAGCATACTATTCGAAAACTTTGCCACCTTATGAGAAAGCCCAACTCCCATGTGCCCGTTATGTTTTAGGCTTAAAACTAGCGGTGGAGAGTCTGTCACACATCATTATGTTCCATCCACTTGTTGTCAACACCAACCATAGCATCAGAGCCTTCCTTAGGAGCCAAACTTTTGCAGTCACCCTAGATCGAAGAGATAAAGTTACTGAATGCCTGACTGCACCACACATCTCGTACATCAGCGAGACTCCAAATATTGCCCACAAACTGCACGCACTTCCAACCACCCCAGAAGAGGTACACATATGTGAAGAAAGAGCAGCACAAGATGCCAAAGTTAGACAGGATCTATCCACCATAGAGATTGAAGACGAGTTCGATGAGCCACTAGTAAAACACTTCTTTGTAGACGGCTCCTCGTGGAGAGATCCCACTAAGGGGATCAGAGCAGGTTACTCAGTGGTAGAGGGCAGAGTAAAGGGGGTGCCATTAGAGATGTGGGAACTAAAAGAGGCAGAAGAATTAGCCACAGGTACGCGATCAGCTCAGAAGGCAGAAATTATGGCCCTAATAAGAGCATGTGAACTAGCTAAGGATCAATCAGTTAACATCTATACTGACTCGGCCTATGCACACCAGGCTGTCCACTATAACCTAGCCAGCTGGATTAGAAACCAATGGATAAACTCCACAGGCAAATATGTGCTACACAAGGCCCTAATGGAAAGGTTAGCCTTAGCCCTTATGGAACCAAAAAGAATAGCTGTACTAAAAGTTCAAGGCCATAGTCTAGCTAAAACATTCACTGCAAGGGGCAATGCCCAAGCTGACCAAGCAGCTAAAAAGGCCTGTGGCTATGTAGAACCCACTCTTGAAATGGTAACCAGACAAGTATCTGTCTCTCTAGTCCCACCTGACCCACCCACGTACAAACCAGAGTACAACCTAGCATGGCTTAAAAAGGACCAGGAGCAATATAGCCCAGAAGAAAAAACTCAATGGTTAGCGAAGGGCTGCAAAAAGGACGACACAGGCGTGTGGCGTTCAAAAGAAGAAGGCATATGCTGCTCTCAGAATCTCATGCAACTCCTAATCATAGAAACTCATGGTCCTTCTCATCTCCATGCCAGAGCAGTCTTAGAACGTATCAAAATCAATTGGTACCATCCTGAACTTAATGCCTTGGTAAATCTCTACTGTAAAGCTTGTCCAACCTGTCTTAAAATGAATAGCCAAGGGGGACTCAGAATGCCCACAGGGGCTCGTCCCCTGCCTTCAGCTCCGTTTGAAACCATAACCATAGATTTCACAGACATGATAGATCAAGTAAATGGTTTTAGGTACCTTTTAGTTGCAGTCTGTGAATTCTCCAAATGGATAGATGCCATTCCCTGTAAGAAAGAAGATGCGAAGTCAGTGGTCAAATGGCTAATCAACCATCACCTCCCACTTCATGGTCCACCACGTTTTATCCGTAGTGACAACGGCAGCCATTTCAGCAACAAACACCTAGCTGAGGTAGAGTCTGCTATGGGACTACAACATAAGTTTGGAAGCGTCTATAGGCCAGAAAGTCAAGGTTCTTGTGAAAATGCCAACAAGCAGATTAAGGCTAAAATAAGCAAAATTATGGAAGACTCAGATCCCAAGAAAAAGCTAAACTGGATCCAGGCATTACCAATCGCCCTTTATGCCCTTAGGTGTAATACCAACAGCACTCTAACAATCTCCCCATACCGTATGGTACATGGGTATGAGATGCAGGGCCCAGCTAGTCTTAACCTGAACCATTCTTCCACTCCACCTGCCTACACAGACAGGCAGAGAACCACCTGGCACCGAGAGCTAACCTCTCTAATAAGTGAAATGCATGCCCATAGGTTGAGTCAGGACAAATCAGGAGATCCTAAAACTTTCAAGCCCAAGTACATCCCCATAGGCCAGATGGTCTATGTCAAAAGGTTCAAGAGAAAGTGGAACATGGTAAGATGGTCAGGTCCATTCAAGGTAACAGACGCAACAGAATTTGCAGTCAAGGTTGAAGGTCAACATGTTTGGTACCACAAGGTGCACGTTAAGGTAATGCCAGAAGGAGATAGCACTAGGAGTGTAGATCAGATTCAGGAAGATCTAACTCAGCTCAACCAAGAAGAGGAACAGGCAGCAAAAAGAAATAAGCAGTGCCCCTTGCCAGTAGATATGGAATGGGAGCAAGACCAAGGTTTTGAGGACAAACGTTAGACTTAGCGTCCTTTGTCCTTCTCCAGAGTACCATATTACTCTGAGTAGCTCCACAATGATAATAAGTCTGTTAAATGTTTGTATGTAATGTCATGTACTGATATCTGTTGTTCTATGTCTCCACAGAAATCATCTATTGATAACTACATGAACACCACCTCTGACACCAGAAAGGATAACTGAAAGATCTGGGCGTTTAGATAAGTATCTACACTTACACATAATTTAGAAATTGACTACGCCCAGATTTAAAAGAAAGATCTGAAAACATATAGTAAGTCAGAGAGTGATATTAGGATATATAGGAACACTATGCCCAGCCGTAGGAAGTATGCCATGCTCTTGACTGTACTTACACTCCTTAAAATATGGGTGTTTGTACACTTGCTAACTCCTGTCCAAAGTGCAAACCGCATATCCGGAGGTTATCAAGCATCAGATTATTATCATCATCACATGTTCTGTACTGAAGGGGTGGATTGTTTCACCCACGTGAGAGGGGATTGGTATACTTACTACGGCGCTGGTTACCATGTAGACGCATGCATAGGGAACTGTCAGAGAAATTGCCAGATTATTGCAAACTCAGCCGGCAGACTCCCAATTCGCCATGACGGAGACTGCAGAGCCCAAAGGGAACAATGGGGATCCTCTGAAGGTGACTCAACTGGGAGAGCTAACGGAAGGTTAACTCTGGCCACAGCTGGTCCTTACGTGATCGTAAAAATAAAAAACCCTCAACTCAGCGACACAGGTCAAATATGGTTAAGTGTGTCTCTGTCAGGACGAGACTCTTATGCCAAACTATTTATTGACGTTTCTCCCAAACCTAACGCCACAGCTAAACTTCCTGAACGCATCATTTATGAAGAAGAAATCAATGATGAGGAGGAGCTCGATGAATGGCTTACTAGAGACCTCAACTCTGAACTGCCAGACATCACCAAACATCGTGTCCACGGATACCTGGAGAGGTGCGAAGGTAATACTGCATGTGTTAAGGCAGCGATTGCCGCCCACCATGCAATGCAGGACGCTGACTGTTGGGTCTGTGTCCATCACCGTCCTGATCTTAGGGTAACCCCCATTTCTCTCACTGACCATGATAGCTCCACTGAAAACTGCACCTCTCCCCGTGACATGCTCCAGCTACTAGCAATGTCCCATTTAATAGACAGGAACATAACCATCACCAACTCCTCCCTAGATGGTACCCTGAAGTGTATTGAACCAGCCCAATCAATGACCCAACGTACTCACGTTCTACCTGTCA
Source organism: Nannobrachium achirus (assembly GCF_963921795.1). Classification (NCBI taxonomy): domain Eukaryota; kingdom Metazoa; phylum Chordata; class Actinopteri; order Myctophiformes; family Myctophidae; genus Nannobrachium; species Nannobrachium achirus. The sequence goes on along the minus strand of NC_137822.1, from coordinate 9,396,299 downwards.
AACCCATCAAGGCCCCCGTATGTTTGTGTTCCCACGACACCTCCCCAGGCACTGTAGCGTTAGGTATATCTCTGTGCGAACGCAATATCCATCTTAATGACGGTTATTGCACCTCTATGGCTCTAGATGGCACCCTGCTAAATGTCTCATGTCCATGGTTTAATGTATCCGTTTCTCACCTCAGCTATGCAGCTGTGTGGACTTGCGGCAGAGCCGCAAGACATTTTCTCCCACCCAAATGGAACGGCTGCTGCCACCCGGGTTATATTTTTACCAGTGTTATAATTTACCCTGTTGTTCCCCCAGAAGATGACAATGCCCACAATAGAGTTAAGAGAAGCCTAACACCCACCACTGCCTGGGCCACTCCAGACCAGACTCAGACTAACTTAGAATACATTAGGGCCAAGTACCCAGGTTACACATTCAAGGACCCATGGACTGACTCAGACTCCCAAATGGCCTATGGCCTAGGTGCCACCACCTTTATCACCTCTGGTGTGACTGAAGAGTTCACCCTGAAAAAGATTAACACTCTAGCTGCCGAACTGCTAATGTTACATGACTCCCTCTCTGACCTCCAGCTGGCAGGTCAGCTCCTAACCAACGAACAGTCCCAAATCAGGACAGTAGTCCTCAGAAATCGTGCTGCCCTGGACTGGATGACGGCTAAGGAAGGTGGTGTGTGCAAAATGCTAGGTGGAAAATGTTGTTTCTTAATCCCTAATAATCATGCTAACATTTCTTCCCTCATCTCTCATTCTCGTGATGCCATAGCTACCATCCCACAGCCCCAGATTCCAAACACTTGGTTTGACTTTAGCTTACTAGGGGGCTTTAGCAACTGGTTTGTCACCACCATTCTCCCAGTCCTGTTGATCGTAGGGCTCATCATTTTCGTAGCCATACCAATGTTGAAATGCATGATTAACAAAGCTGTCCGCACTGTTTACCCTTCTACTGACTTCCAGCTAGCCCAACTGACCGAAGGAGAGGTCCACCAACCTCTCCTGGATCTTGTTACGGACCAGGTCCGTCCACCTCCTGTTTACGAGGAGGCATTTGAGTGAGCTTTTGTTTTTTTACATACTGATGGTTTAATCCACCCACGCATAGACCAGCCTCCAGTCTACTTACACATTGAACCCGTTGTTTTCTATAAAAAATTGTTTTTCCCTGCTTGTGTGAATCCCTAGCATCCCCAAAGGACTAGGTGATATAGTTTTAGGTATTTTCTGCACTGATTTCTGTTTTACCCCGAAGGAGGTCTTGTGTCAATTCATGTTTTCTGATGTCATCTTATGGATGTTGTCTTACAACCAAAAAAGTAAAGTTGGACAGTCACACAGGAATGACAGGGGTATGTTGATCACAATTGTAACAGAAAAAGTTAGGGAATCTGATCAACAATACCCCACTATAGACTGACATGTCAGTGGCTAAAAACTGTGGTCTGTCCAACCAAGTGAAAACTCTGGATTCAGGGACCAAGTTGACCTTATGGTCAAAAGATAGAAACTGACAAGTATGAAATAGATGTCATCAGAAACATAGAATCCTGTGCCATTGTTTATGTGTTAGTTGCATCCCAAAGGGGGTGCCATTTATTGTTTCTAAGTTATTAAAAAAACAAGTGTTGATTCTGTTGACCCCCGCTCACCATATTTTTCAGAAACGTTACCCAGTTTAGGTGGACTTCTTAAAAGAAGTCCAAAGGGGGAGTTTAAACTTTTCTGAAAAATGTGCCAAGTATCACATCACTAGTTAGTGATCTGCCCTGGAGGCAGATCAAAGGGGGATTTGATGATATGATGTGATGACATTGTAAATACTTTTTGTACCAAAACGTTTGCTAAATATCTGATCTAAGCTGATTTAAGTAAATCTATATTTTTATATTATATCTAAGTACCAAAAGCCAATGTTTTACAGTATTGTCCCACAGTCAGGTTACTAGAGTTCATTTTAAGGTTCATCCACTCACGCACAGTCCTGTCTCACACGCACGCCAGCATGCACCTAGAGCGTGATCAGCTCATGCTCACCTCATGTCACCAATGATATAGTAGTGCATGCTCTGTGAATGTTGTTTTGCATGAGTTAGCTTGTGCGCACCGATACTCCTCAGCCGCCTTGAAAAGCTACATTTCTCTGTTATCTTCTGTGAATGATGTTTTGCACCTGTTTTGCACAAGTCAGCCTGTACGTGCAGATACCCGCACCCACGCACTTGCGGGGTCTCAGCCGCCTTGGAAAAGCTACATTTCTCTGTTATCTGTAAAGAGAAACCCAACGATTCCTGGCACAGCCCAGGGGCGGGGGAAGGAGGAGTGAAGATCACGTGGTGATGGGGCGGAGGCAGACAGCCTTGCCCCTTTGAGTGTGTGGCCCAATCATGCCTGCTCAGCTGAAGAAACAGCCAATAGAGTCCAGCCCGGGACTCCTCCCACGAACCAATCAGAAAGTCTCACCTCCCCTGCTGAAGACCTGCGAAATACTATAAAGACTCTTGTTACTTTCATTTTGCGTCCGTCTCTACGAGAACACTACAGCTGGCTGTTGTGTACTTTACTGAACGAACCTCTTGGTACCGGTACTTGGATTATTTTCTCTTTTGTCTCCTTACATAGATTTTACTTAGAACTTAGAATAGCCCATTTGTGCAAACGGTATTGATATAATAAAGTTAACTGCTATTATTTTAAATAGAAGTCTCCTGTTTTTAGTATTGATTTTACTGGCACATTCATACTCATTTCTGTTCTACGCATAACCTCACCTTCTGAAGTTTTAGTGCAACTTAGGCGGAGTAGAGAGGCTCGGGCCTCGAGCCTTGTTCTTCTCGTTTGGAGAGAGGTTCTTCCAGCTATCCCCCTAGTGGTCTGTTTGAAATTAATCTATTATTAAATAGGTCTATACATGGTTGAAACCCCAAATAATTGATGGAAGAGATTTTTCAATTGATTCTGTTACTATTAGGTATGCTAAATAACATCCTAAAAGCTTAGGACAAACAAACCACTGAAAAGGCATAATCTTCATGATGGCGTCCATGGGAGCTTAAAATGCATATACATTGGGAGGGAATATGTGCCATCTTGAAAAGTATGCATTTCCAGTAGTTTTTTTCCCCTAAGCTTTTAGTATGTTATTTAGTATACCCACTAGTAAGAGAATCCATTGAAAATTCTCTTCCATCAATTATTTGAGGTTTCAAACATATACTGACCTATTTAATATTGGATTCATTGCAAACAGACCACTAGGGGGTGAGCCCAACTCTTTTGCTATCTTTTTTGAAGGCCTTATGCCCATACCTAACACCATGCCAACAATCTAAAACTAGTCACCAAGTGCATAATTGTTATGATATTTACATATAAATCCCAGGTTATAAGCATTATAAGCTACCAGCAACCATCATGGACGCGCCATCTTGAAAATGAAGCCTTTCTGGAAGGTGTATTTTCGTAAAACTTTAGTATGTTCAGAGGTACCAGAATCAGTTGGAAAAGCATTTGAAAAATGTTTTCCATTCGAGATATAGCCATTTTAAGCTCCCCGCAACCATCTGGGACGCCATCTTGAAAATGGCGGCTTTCGGGGAGGTAGATTTTGGTAGATTTTGAGTATGTTATTTGGCATGCCCAATGCTACCAGAATCCATTGAAAAACCTTTTGTATCAATTTTTTGGGGGTTAGGCCATATTTTCTCTTAGAATGACTCACCTATAATAGGCTCATTGATATAAAGTAAACGTATTCATGTGTTTCAAACACAGCCATGTTGAGGACCCGACACAGGTGTTTCAATTTGTCTGAATAGTTATGACCCTCATAATGTGTTTGCAACACCTGTTTGGTCCTGAACATGGATGAGGACCAAACATTGATTGATTGATTGAATACTTTATTAAAAGTTTGCATAGGAAAAGGTACAGTTTCATGACGGTACAGTTCACTGGTACAAGGTCTACTAAAAGGAGATCCATGAAAAGACTATAAGCTTATTTCCACAGGAAACCATTAAAGTATCTCATATAACATTGAATGACAGACGAATAGAACATAGTACTATGCAGTAGATATGTAAGGAAAATAAAATGAGAAAGAAAACAGTAAGTCTAAACAAAGAGAAAGTATAGGCTATAGACCTACAGAGAAGGGGCAGGGGAGGGGAGGGCTGACATCACACAATATTATTGTGGAAAACCCCTTATTAAAAATATTCTGCCCCAGGCACCATTTGATTGATCAAGCATTGATAAGGGGTTCTTATACCTGTTCGTGGTGGTGGCGACAAGGTCATCCTCGGCCGCGTGGTCATCATGGTCCCCAGGAGGCCTCAATATGAGACGGCTGGATCCACCGCCTCCATGTCCAGCCACCGCAACACGTTGCACCCTCGCCGTGCGCACCGCCAATAGGCCTATATTAGATCTGACCTATTACGGAGGTACCGAAAATCATCCAAATCCAAAATCAGGGCTCTCCCAGTCTCCCTCCTCGGCTGTTAGCCACTGGCTAACATGACTTAACATGATTGCTGTGAATAAAGCTATTTCATCCTCAAACACTCATTGGCCTTGCTTAATTTAAGTGTAGACATAGTGTGTGTGTGTGTGTGTGTGTGTGTGTGTGTGTGTGTGAGAGAGAGAGCGTGCGTGCGTGTGTGCGCGCGCACCCCCAGTGCGTGTCCAAGCGCAAAGCAATGAAAGCATATGCGCGTGTCCAAAACATACACACCAGGCAGGCAACAACAAATATAGGCCTTCATTTTGGTGCATCCGTCTGGTCTCATCATGAAAAAGCAAAACAACCACACAAACATCTCCACAGTAGCCTAATAACAATAATAGTAGGCCTACATAAATAACATGTGGCGGCTTAGGCCTATGTATATTCTGGGTTTTAAAAGGACAAGAGACAGAGGAGAGGGAGAGAGGAGCGCACTAATAATAATAAAAAAAAGGTTTCACATAAATAAATTACAAAGTAACAAGTAAAACTAAATGTATGAGTAAAAGTAGGCCTACAATATATGGATCCAAAGCTGGGTAGGCCTAGTACAATACTTAAGTACAGTAGGCTACTTGTGTAAATGTAGGCTACACTTAGTTACTACACCACTCCATCTAGAGTGCCAGAACTTAAGTGGATATGAAACTCGATGACAATATACAGGCTAGCTGCATGACCCCAAGTCACAGAAATGAATATTGCATAATATGGCATATTGCATATGAGTAAAAATGGAAATATGGAATGCATGAAATGTATGTAATGTCACTCAAGCTACACCAGTACTGCAGTACTAATCACACACAAATAATTCGCTCACACACTCAAATGTTTAAAAGCCCATATGAGTCAGATTGCTCCCTGTGGTGTGCATTTAAGGCCAGTAGATGGCAGCATTTTAACAGATTTATATGAGTCAGTTAAATATTGGCAGTAGGCCTATACTGTATTTGTATTGCTGTCTTATTAACATCATCATCAATTAGTGTGATAGTGTAGGAGTAATAATAGTGTCTATTGAATGTCAGTTCTACAGTGCCTGCCGCATGCTCTCTCTCTGGTTGTCATTGTACCAAGGCCAAGTATTTAGGCCTTTATGCCCATACATATTTAGGCCATAAAACCTTGAAATGTGGACTAATTGACCATTAACATAAACATACGCTATTTTAGCATCAAAATGTATGTAAACACTTTTTAACCACTTAACGACTATATTTTATTTGGGATACCTTTTCAAAAACACCAAAAAAGCTCACAGCATGTCACTTTCTGCTGTACTGCAAGGTTGTAATGTAGACTATTACATCTGCTATTTTTGAAAAACATCAAAAAATCTAGAACATTTTGAATGTGTCTTCTCTACTGGGGGTCCCTGTCAAAAAATAAATTAAAAAAAACATTTTCAGATGGGGGTCCGTGGCCAAATACATTTTGGGGGTCCTTGGCACAAGTGAGAAACACTCATAATAGAAGACACATTCAAACAGGTGAGGTGACATTGTTGTGTTGACTATCCACCTGTATCCGCAAAAGTTTACTGTAGCATTATCTGCAGGACACTTCCGGTTTACAGCAGACATACAAGCTCACGTCGCGTCGCAGATGCAACCGTTGTGAGCTTGTAGATCACACTCGGCTGCGGCGCAGGAAATGCCGCTTGCCTTCTGCGCAATGCACGATGGGATGTTGGAAAGTTGTGGATAGAGTAAAAGTCTGGGTTTCCGAGGCTATGGATAGAGTGAACACTGCATAGGGGAGGCTATTCATTTGGGGGATGAAGTTGGATACCGTCATCCCCCCAAAAAGGCATAGAGAGAGCTCACTTGTGTTCCAACTTTCATTAATGGGGTGTTTGTTTGTGGTCTCATCACATCATGACCGAATCAGTTCGAACTAGAACTTCTTCCAATGATTTGTTCATGTTTTTGTGAGGGTATCAATCCTAGGAGACACGGGGAGAACATGCAAACTCCACACAGAAAGGCCCTATTGCCAACCCCACCTGGGGCGTGGGCGCTGATGACGCGGAGGGAGGAACACGCCCCCCATATATGTAATGTAATATTGATAACATAAAATCCTTAATAATGTCCATAATATTGACAATATAGGAATCTCCATATATGGGCATAAAACGTACGTAAGTAATGCCAAGCAGGGCCTTGGTGAGTTAGGGCCTTGGTTTGATGCCTGTGGATCTCCATATATGGGCATAAGGGGTACCCTAACATCCTCAATTTCAGCCTGGGATTAATGACATCAGAAATCTCCATGTATGGGCATAAAAGGTTTTTTTCTTTTTCTGGGAATGACCATATATGGACTTTTTATTTTATTTTATCCTTTATTAATAATAACTAGAAGCTGGGCCGCCCTTCGGGCGGCCCAGCGTCTAGTCGGCGACCTGGCCAACTCGGGAATGATGTAAATAGAGAATGAATGCCCCGCCCTTTAATGCAAACCCCATTATACCTGTTGTCATAGGACCCGTTTTGACCATCTGTTTGCCTGTGTCCATTTATGCCCATATATGGAGATATCTGTATCTGTCTGTCTGTCGGCGTCCATTTTATGTCCATATATGGAGATCACTGCAGATATAGTTCTGGGTCCATTTTATGCCCATATGCCCATATATGGAGATATATGCCCATATATGGAGATATCTGTATCTGTCTGTCTGTCGGCGTCCATTTTATGTCCATATATGGAGATCACTGCAGATATAGTTCTGGGTCCATTTTATGCCCATATGCCCATATATGGAGATATCTGTCTATTTGCGTCCATTTTATGCCTGCCCCACCCTTTAATGCAAACCCCAATATACCTGTTGTCATAGGACCCGTTTTGACCATCTGTTAGCCTTTGTCCCCACCCTTTAATGCAAACCCCAATATACCTGTTGTCATAGGACCCGTTTGGACCATCTGTTTGCCTTCTGTTAGCCTTTGTCCCCACCCTTTAATGCAAACCCCAATATACCTGTTGTCATAGGACCCGTTTTGACCATCTGTTTGCCATTGTCCCCTTATGCCAGCTCCGCATTCGGGGATTCATTTTATGCCCATACCCCTTATGCCCATATATGGAGATCTCTGCACACACAGTACTGGTTGCGGAAAACTCTGATGTCAGACATCAGTTCCGCATACGGGCATTCATTTTATGCCCATATATGGAGAACGTGGGAAGAATGGTTTAGAGATACTCGGATTACATACATACATACACATTCACAGAGATTTTTTGTTGACTCATGTGGCGTACGTGATGTCAGAGCCTTTTATGAAGTGATGTCACAATGAGTCAGTGCTTCCTCCGGAACAGCCTGATGTCAACAATCAGCTCCGCATAAGGAGATTCCGAACGTTTCGCGGCGGTTTCGGAAAACCGCGAGTCGGGTCGGGTCGAGGCCCGACACTGCATTCCGCACGCGCGTGCCGAATCTGAAGCCGGTGGGACGAACGGTTCTCGAGATATGCGGATTACAAACAAACAAACAGACAGAGATTTGTCGCATTTATAGATAGATATGTATCCATATACATACAATATATGTTATGCCCATACATGGAGATGGGCATAGACACACTGTACTTTTGGCACTGACATGCCAAAATCACATACTTCCAATGGAACAAATCTGTATAAAATGAAGAAACATATTTCAAGAGACTTATTGCACTAATGTGTAAATGTTTGGCCATTCATAATCCCCCGGCTCCACCGGGCGCCTTGAGCGTCGCGTCAACGCTGGGAAGTGGGAACACTCCGGTTTTAATCAATGAAGGGAGCTCCACTGCTGACGGCGTCCAAACTCAAAAATCGCCCCGGTTCAATTTCTTTACGCCGTCCACAACGTCCAGTCATGTATAAAATATGATTAAATGCACTGTAGGCTATATTTAAATGTAGGCTATAGCCTACGTGCTTTTCTGATGTTGGCTATCCATTCACGTCATTCACAAGGGTGACTATCTGTCCAAGAAATCCTATAATATTTTTTATATAATTACCTGGTCTTCCTCACTTTGATAAAATGATGTATAAACACAAAAGGCTGGGAAACAACTCCTTTCTCATTTCTTCCTCCTCAAACAGGTCAGTAGTGAGTGACTGAGTTTGAAGTTCTCTGAACACTAAAGCCAGATTTTTATACACTGTCGTGGCGGCACGGGTGCACCGAAAATAGCCGACAGCATGTCCTGACTGCATGCAACAACGTATTGTGAGCTTGTAGATCTGCTACTTTTTTCGGCACTTTCTTACAGTTGATAATGCCATATCCTCATCTGATCTTTGATTGAAATATCAACAAATTCACGTTCAGTGGAGCCAGCTAGTCGGACGTTAGCCTCGCGTAGCCAGGCTTACTCATCTCCGAAGAGAAAAGCCTGGTGACAATAGAAGGCAGAAGGCGTTCAACTTCCACCGTAGGAATTTCACCGGAAGCTGTATTTTTTTCCACGGTGCGGTGTTCCTGCAAACGTATTCCCTGCACGAAATTAACTCTGGTCTACGTCTCCTGCTCCTTCGGTTGCGCTCGCAATAAACAATATACAAACAAAAACATTGATTCAAGTAATGTTACACCTATTAAGAGTGAGTTAAGAGCTACAATCTATTTTAGTTTTTTCGCTGGGGAATGTAAACAGACCCGCACCGCATGACGTAACGTCCGTTAAACGCAGACTTCCGCTAGAAATCTTGGAACACACCGGAAGGCATATTGTCTACAGGGTGGTCGGACGTCAATGTGACGGCGTCAATGACATCGCCAAGACGCAGAGCAGCGCGACGCCGCCAGTGGAGCCTCCCTAATCGGGAGATAAGCGACCGTCAGGTCACACAAAGAGGCCTGTAAGTGGCATTGGTTCCACCCACAAGTTTGTACGACAACGGTTGATGAGTGAAGCTTAATAAAGTTTCGGCCAATCAGAGGAGAGTGTGGGGCAAAGTTAAACCAATTAAGGTGAAGGACTCTTAATGAAGTTAATTGACACCAGCAACAAGTGTGTACAACAAACAGTTAATGAGTAAAGCCAAATAAAGTTTGGGCCAATCAGAGGAGGGGGCGGGGCTAAGTTAAACCAACCAAGGTGAAGGACTCTTAATCAAGTCAATTGACAGCAGCCACAAGTTTGTAGGACAAAGGGTTGATGAGTAAAGGCAAGGCAGGTCCGGGGGTCCTGAAGGTTGTGGTTTGGCAGGCAAGGAGTGTGTGTAGAAAATTTCACATGGATAGGGGCAACGATGGCGGAGATATGAGTAGGGCAAAAGTGTGGCGTGACAGACAGACTGACGGACGGACGGACTGACAGACAGCCGGTGGAGGTTTTGATAGTAAATGCGACCTGACGGTCGCAATAATACCTTATTTGTCTGGCTAGTCATTATCAAAGAAAAGGGAAAACAGCGCCCTATCTGTTTTGTTCATCAGAGAATCTGTTCTTGAGAGATTAGAGGAGATGTAGTATGTCTCATTCTCAATAAAGTCTATGGTTATGACAGAGTAATGTCAGTCTTATGAAAACACCTTAAATAATCATTCAAGTTCAGTTTTTGTTGGTTTTCTTAATATCTTTTATCATTTGTGTAAACTATCCACTCACTAAACATCAAACAGTTCATACATGGTATTGTGTTCATACTGGAGCATAGGACAGAGGGTGTTTTCTTCACACCTGCAAACCTCAGCACATTATTTCCTCTGAAACAGGATGCAACATCTAGTATATAACAGTGAACTTGTTGGCTGCAGACCTTGTGGTCATAGAAATATTTAAGTGATAGATGTTATGAAAATACCCACTTGCACAGAAATAGTTGTTTGTTTAAAACTCACAAAGCTAAGATGATTGGGGGTTCTGTCTTTTTAGCAAGAATTAAGGCAAGCACGCAGTAACCCATGAAACTCTTCAGGGCCGCCATAGCTGAATTTTGATTCCCGGCCCAGGCAATATGTCGACACAATGTCATAACAATGGTCACTAACAGCTCTGACTCAAAGAGGATGTTTCACTTGATATGAAAAATAAACATACATTTTTTTACAAAATGTTTAAATTGTTAACTCTTAATGTAATAATTATTATTTCCTGTATACTTTAAAGGAGTAGTTCACCCCCAAAATGTTTTTTTTTATTGATTACTCATGCCATGGAGACTTGAGTTCAATAATATTTTTTAGTTTTTTGACGCATTCATAAGTCAATAATTTGATTACAATAAATTTACCCTCATTGATTCCGGATGGGGACACAAATGCATTTGGGTCCCCAAATCACTTCCTGTACGGAAGGACGGAATTAAGGACGGAAGGACGGACAAGCTACGGCATTTCTCATGGTATACTGCGACCTTCGGTCACAACATTTAAATATTATTGAACTCAAGTCTCCTTGGTGTGAGTAATCAATAGAAAAAAAATCACACCCGTGTTAACTGAGCAGTGGAGGCTGTGCACCACTGGGTGAGTAGAGCAGCTCCGCAGGGGTTGAGGTATATGGGTAAAATACATGTCTGTCTGTCTGTCTGTCTGTCTGTCTGTCTGTCTGTCTGTCTGTCTGTCTGTCTGTCTTTCTGAGTGTGCCTGGCCTGCTCAACAGCGCCCCTCCCTTAACGTGTGTGAGTATGAGTGGTCAGTTTAGGTAAAGTGGATTTCCTGTCCTCTCTACATGACAACCATGATGCTGCTATATTTTCCAAGACTAGGTTTAGAGTAAATCCTACTTATCATAGGCCTACAGATGATGACCCAAACCCCCCCTCCCCTTCCACTCCTTGTAGACAAAGCAGAAATTTGAATCCCTATGAGCGAGTGTTGCTTATTGAATGGATATGGTGGTGACTGGCTGCCTGCCCGTGAATGGACAAGTTGGGGGTTTCTAGTTTGTTTTAATTGTTGTTGTTTTTTTTTCAGTCAGTGTTTTTGTAATTTAAGCGAGATCAGATCACACTTGGGTAGGCAACCGCCTCTCCGCCTCCACACTTGCTACACTATTTCCTCTGAAGCAGGATGCAACACCTTTTATACCAGTGAGCGTATTTGTTGCAGACTTTGTTCTCATAGAAATGTTTAAGTGTTGTGGTTAACATAGATGTTCCAAAATGTTCCACTTGCACAGAAATACTAGCCTGGGTGTCAGCCTGCTACGCTACGTTACCTGGATTTGTTTCGTCACTTCACCTCTCAATTAAAAGAATCCACGGAACGTAGCCAAGCAGGCTAGTACTCAGGCTACAGAAATACTTATTTGTTCCAATTAAAACTCAAAAAGCTGAGATGATTAGGGATATCCCTCTCTCATGAACTTCAAACTCTTCAGGGCAGCCAAGCCATCCATAGCTGAATGGGAGAAACCGTTTGGGAAAGTCTCAGGCAATGTGTCAACACTTAACTTGGATGGATTTCATACTCCTCCCTCTGTCTCACTGTAAACTTATCTGATGCTGATGTGGGTGGTGATGACGATTATTATTATTATTATATTTTTATCAATAAGCCAAACAAACAAATTAAATTCCTTATACACAATACGTCATGCCTGGACCACTCTAGTATGGAATTGAAGATGTTCATTAACAGCTCTGACACAAAGAGGATTATTTATTCAAAAAAAAAAATTGTTACAAAAGGTTTAATGTACAGTTAATTGTATTCAATGTCATAGCACTATTAAGGACATTATGCATGCACTGTATGACTGCTTACAGGATAACATTGTTTTATTTACAAGAAGGGTTCATATTTTAGATTGTAATTAGAGAAATTAATGTTTTCATTTACTGCTTTCTGTCCTTGTTTTAGCAATTTTAGCTATTTTGATTTCAGTGGCTGGGGGCATGCGCACACGTGGCTAAATATGTCTTTTTAGGCACAATAATCTGGCGATTTCTTTATTAATATTTACAGTAATACTACTAGCCCCGATGAAAGATTGGGGTGCATCTTGGGAATGGACTTATTGTATTTAAAAATACATATTTAGACACTATACGCATGCCCCCACCCACTGGAATCAAAATCATTAATACAATACAAAGCAGTAAATGAAAACATTTTAACACTCATCTTTTATTTTCTCTTATTACTAAAAAATCTAAAAAAGTTGTCCTTTAAAGCAGAAAAGTTGGACATTGATAAGTAACAAAACTATCTCTCCTGTCCTGACAAGTACAGCAAGTATAGAAGTGGATCAATACTGAACTTTGACCTCAGGCTTGGGTATTACTCCTAGGTGTTGATTGTTTGTTATGTTGGAAACATCATAGTTCATCTTCATCTGTGTCCCCAGTAACAAATAACAATACATATAACACTTATCACCTGTGTCCCCAAATAACGATAGCCTAGCCTATAATGTAGCTCTAGTCCATAGCGTTAGATTAGAAGGAGTTCTCCTTAACGCTATGTTGGGAACCATCCACTGCGGCGGGATCAAAACCTGGTCAGCCTCTCGTCTGGTCCAAAAAAAACTGTGACGCTACTCACCAAAACAAAGGTATCTAAAGGATGCACACAAAGCCCCCCACCACACACCTAAAATACATTTCTAGGGCAAAATGAAAAATAATCTACCGGATGAAGAGGCAACTTCTTTTTTTTTATTTTTTATTATTATTTCTTACTATTTATTACTATGTCCTCGACATCACAGTGCCAACTCACTACTGCCGCACAGGTCAGAGGACCATTAACAGAACATTAGTCTCGCTGGGTGTTATTCGGCTCTGCGATGTTGGAACCGCTGTTTCGTAAAAACAGTCTTCAACCAGGAAGAGTGTCTCCATCCGGTATATTATTTTTCATTTCGCCCTAGAAATGTATTTCAGGTGTGTGTGTGGTGGGCTCTACCACTAGGTAAAAGTGAGCTTTCAACTCGCCACAGATACCTTTGTTTTGGTGAGTAGTGTCACAGTTTTTGTTATTTTTGGACCAGACGAGAGGCTGACCAGGCTGATCCCGCCGCAGCGGATGGTTCCCAACATATCGTTAAAGTAGAACTACTTCTAACGCTATGGACCAGAGCTACCTATAATGCATGCTGGATCAGTTTTTAAAAATAATGTAAAAGCATCTCAATAAAATAATCAGAAAGCAAATGATTAAAACAACCAAGATTCAAACAACCGATAATCGCAAAAGACACAGACATACAGTCAAAATATGTAACTATATATATATAGTTATATATATATATATATATATATATATATAGTTATATATAGTTTTTTTTTTCTTCTTCTTTTTTAACTGCTTTGCATCTACAGCCCCTAGATTATTAGAGAACAATCTCCCACTCACACTTAAAGGGATATTTCACATTCAAATAAAATAAACATTTAAAAGATGTGTAAAATCTTTAAAAGTAATGGAATAGCGTGAGGGGCTGTAATTTTTAAATTAATTATTTCATCTTCCACATAAGGTGCATATAAGGTATTTGAAACATGGTAACTATTTCAAATTAATACAGTAAGTTTAAGCTACTTATTTCATGGTATTTTACATCCTATGGCATCTGCATGGTATGTTTGTGTGCAGTTTGATTGATCGTTAAATACTTTATTAGAAGTTTGCATAGGAAAAGTATAGGATAATACTGTTCACTGATACAAGGTCTACTCTACTAAAAGGATTTAAACCACAAGAAAGCTCAATGGCTTGTTTACAATGGGCTCATGTTGTACTCAATTCATATAAACATTCAATGACAGATAAAAAAAAAAAACACAATAGGCTACTATAGTCCACTTGCCAGAATCTGAACCCTGGCATATTGAGTACAGTAAGGTTTTATGTTAGAAATGTTGAGTATGGGTCCCCAGCATGTAGAAACTGCCGGATGCTAACTTGCATATGTTGAGCAATTTTCATAATTTGCATAATTCGATTTATTTAGCATAATCCCCCATAATAATGGATAATATGTCAAAAACTGATTGGCCGATTTGAACAATACTGGAGTGGTTTTCGGGGTTATTGAGCATGCTGAATCCATTTCTGACATTTTCTAAATTCAAAATGGCCGTTTTAAACCGGAAATGGCCATATACCAACTGGAAAATCAACAAAAAAGTATCAAAATCACCCCACTTTAAGTTGGTATATGGCCATTTCCGGTTTAAAACGGCCATTTTGAATTTAGAAAATGGATTCAGCGTCCTCAATAACCCCCAAAACCACTCTCATATTGTTCAAAACGGCCAATCAGTTTTTGACATATTATCCATTATTATGGGGGATTATGCTAAATAAATCGAATTATGCAAATTATGAAAATTGCTCAACATATGCAAATTAGCATCCGGCAGTTTCTACATGCTGGGGACCCATACTCAACATTTCTAACATAAAACCTTACTGTACTCAATATGTCCGGGTTCACAATGGGGCTCTATGGGCTGGCAAGTAGACTACTAAGCAAAAATATCACAAAACAGAATACATATAATTGCTATTTACAGTAAAAGGGTCAGGGGGAGGTAAGAATAGGCTTTGTTTCTTTTTTTCACCAGTTTCGAGTTGCAGCCACCTGAAAAGTCACCTGTAAGTTGACTGTGACTGTGACTTTTCACAGCGGTTTTAAAGCAAGGTAGGGATTAACACTCCTTTAAGGCCTTTGGTAGGGCATTCCACATTTGTGGTATAGCAGGAGAACAAATAACCCTTTGTTTGAGCCAAATCTGGGTGTGACGTGATTTGTGCAGCTGCCTCTGGTGTTGTAATTGTGTACATCCTTGAAGTTTTGGAAATGTTTTGTCAGGTACATGCATGGGTTTCTTAAATATGCTTTACTCTGTCAGCTACCATGAGCCATCTTATCATTTCAAAATGATCAGGGGTAAGATCAGCCCAAGACGGAAGGTTAAGCAGTATCCTAACCAATTTATTTTGGGCTGTTTGGAGCCTTGTTTTTAAGGCCTCTGAGGTCAATCGTCAAAGAAGGGTTACAGACTCAAGTCCCTGTTTCCTTGTCGGAATGACACTTAATGACAACAGTTCATGACAGTGGTCAAGTCATGGTCATGAGAGAGTCATGTCAGTCTTATGAACACGATCTGTTCTACCATTCATTTTAACAATATTATATTTCTCTGTCTCTCTAAAAAGCATCACTGTTCTCACTATCATCAAACCGTTAAAACATGGTGGGTCTTCACACTGAAGCAGAGGGAAGTATTTTTGAGGTTTTGCTTTTTTCCTACTGATGCGGAATGCAACATTTATACCTCATAGGTTAACAATTTTGTCACATAAATGCTTAAGGTTTGTGGTTAACAGAGTTCTAACAGAACTGTCTAGGGGTGTGTTTGAATAGACTGTTACAATGACCCCAGAAGAGTTTTCAAGTGAAATACCTAACAGTTCATGATGATGTAAAGTCATGGCTATGAAAGAGTTATGTCAATCTTATGAACACACCTTCAAATAACTTGTTAATATTATTTTATCAGTCAATAATAAAGTTGGGTCTCATGAGATCTTTCATTGTTTCCTGGATACTATACACTCACTGACATCTAACATGCTGGTGGTGGGTGTTCACTCACACTGAGGATTGTCTGCAGCAGAGGGAAGTGTGTGTGGTTAAGAGATCATGATGGTTTGCTGAGTGACTCTACAGTACCTCTCCTCTTCCTGTGGTGAGCTTCCGATGTCTCACATCAGCATCTCCACTCTGTCTGTCCTACAACCTGCAGCTATACACGCTCTACATCAACTCATCATAATTATAAGTAGTGGTATAATTATTTTATATGATGATTACATTGATTTTAGATCAATCACATGACGCCTAGAATTTATTGAGTTTTTTCTTTCTTTTACATTTTGATCCAATAATTCTAATATTTGATTAGTTGAATTAAACAGGAGGTCAAAGCAAAAGTAGTTAAAATGCATAATGCATGAGCTCCAAATCAACTCACAGTAAAGGAGGACTGCACTGTGGAGGTCATACCTGAATGTTTGAAATAGTTTTGATCTTGTTAAGTGTGGTTTCCTATTTACTTCAATTAATCAAATATTGGATCAGGAGTGTGACAAAAAAAATCAGCATGAATTGAAGGCTTCACAGGGTTAGTGATTAATTGGGGGGAAAAGTCAGAATGATCATTTATCACCTGTGTCTGTAATAGTAACATTAAACGTGTAATGCATGCTGGTTTAGAACTTACAGTGGCATCTATGGTAGAGTTTATTTGAAGGTGTGTGAATATGACTCAACTACAACCTGACAGTGATGACAGTGTCATATGAGTCACTGTATCCAATACTCCAGTCCTCCAGAGAAGTCCAAGTCAGAACCCTGAGTCACACTGTGTCTGAATGACTCTTAATGACAACACTTCATGATGGTTATGACAGTTTTGTCGGGGTGTGTGTGTGTGTGTGTGTGTGTGCGTGCGTGCGTGCGTGCGTGCGTGCGTGCGTGCGTGTGCGTGCGAGCGTGCACACGCGTGCGTGTGTGTGTGTGTGTGTGTGTGTGTGTGTGTGTGTGTGTGTGTGTGTGTGTGTGTGTGTGTGTGTGTGTGTGTGTGAAAACCCATGTATTTTGAAATCTTCTCTTCTCCACCTGTAACAATAAAACATAAACTATAATAATATTATAAGGAACTGGCCTGCATTAACACAACAATATTTGTTGAACATTCAATTCTACTTGTTCAGTTCAGGCATCTTGTGGAATGTTATTTCCAATTTCTGTTCCACCTCTTTTTTTTACCTTGCTTTCACAGTAGCTTCTAAGCAAATACAATCATTTAATTAATCATGAATTTAGATATATTATATATCAATTATAAAGTAGTATATAATATAATACTATCATTATGATACAAGCAGAAGATAAACAGCACCCACTTATTCCTGATTCCTGACGTTTGAATAAACTGGATCAGCTGCACGTTGAGGTCTTGATGATCGTGTGACTGAAACATGAGTTGAAAGATGATTAAGCTTTTGCAGATTGTGGGTCATACACAATATGTTGTTATATTCATCTCTGGAGGCGTCAATTAGGTATGGCAATTATACCTTGGCACCAAGGAAATGAATAAATAAATGAATAAATAAATAAATAAATGAATAAATGAATAAATGAATAAATAAATAAATAAATAAATAAATAAATAAATAAATAAATACATGTACTTCTAAAAATAAATTCACACGTTTCTCTATGATTAACTGCATTGATTATTCTGTTATTAAATTATTTAAATTACTACAATTCAAATTAGAATTCTGCTGAACTGATGGCACTGTCTCTTGGTTGGTTTTGACAGAGTTTTGTTGTCCACTGAGTTCAATTCCCACTCCATTTTAACAAATCACATTTAACCACAACAATCATAAAATATGAATAACTCTGGACAACAGTATGACATGAGAGCATTTAAACAATATACTGTACCGTTTTCATAGACATCAGATCGATTCATTACTTCATAGGTGCTTGTGTTGCCTAAAGGTAAGTAAATAAACATTAAAGCTGACAAATTATATGTGTGTGTGTGTGTGTGTGTGTGTGTGTGTGTGTGTGTGTGCGTGCGTGCGTGCGTGCGTGCGTGCGTGCGTGCGTGCGTGCGTGCGTGCGTGCGTGCGTGCGTGCGTGTGTGTGTGTGAATATCTCTCTCTCTCTCTCTCTCTCTCTCTCTCTCTCTCTCTCTATATATATATATATATATATATATATATATATATATATACATATATATATAATAAAGGCTTGGCGATATTAGGAAAACCTTTGATATTCGATAACGTTGTTGAATACCTCTATATCGATATTACTCACAATATTAGTCAAAACAATTGTATTATATCGTTTTTAATGTTTTTATGCTTTAGGTCCACTGCCTGCCTAATCCAGATAATGAAGAGCATTAGGGTTAGGGTTAATGTTAGGTTTAGGCATAGTTTTACTGAGGTTAGGGTTAGGATAGTAGCATTCACCAGGTTAACATTCACCAGGTTAGCATTCACCATGGGACCTCACCAGCATGTGTGTGTTATGTATTATTATTTTTAAACACGATTTCAATTGTGTTAACGGACTTAATAATTAATAATGTTAATTACTCAAAGACTGACCGTGCTGCAGTGGACAGTACACATCATCAGGAGCTGATTGCTGATTGGTCCCCTGAGACTGAATGGGTCTGTAATTAGAATATACAAAATATATTTATAGAAATTAAGTAGAAAACAAGATGGAATGTGCTGCTGTCATGTAGATAAACAGACAGAAATGCTAAATACTGTGCTTACCTGACACAACATGGAGCTGTAAATAAAAGGGGGAAATGGACACATGCAGTAAGTTCCATGGAAATCATTAATCCTTCATATGTCATGGTACTCAGTATTTTTTATTGAGACGTTCTGATTGTAATCTATATAATCCATCTAATGTAGTAGTATCCTACTCACCTTTAGCTGTTCTGTACAGACACAGCAGCACCAGAAGGATGGTCAGTAGAATCACCACAACAAGTCCTCCGATCAGAGCCACTACATGTGGAAAACCCAGACCCACTGCAGGAGGAGGAGGAGGAGTGTGTTCCACTGATCCAGACAATGCTGGCAAAGAGAGTTTTTTATAAATGCAGTCAAATGTACTGCTGTTAAATCACTGGTACAAGCATGATTCATTTGATCAGTTATGGACTATGTTGTAAAAAAAAGTAATGGGGAGAGTCGGAAGAACGCAACGTCGGAGTAATGGCACACAGGTCCAGGATGGCAATAATAAGGCAAATGGCAGGTATTACTGTAGAGGGGGAGACTGAGGGGG
The DNA here is from genome assembly GCF_963921795.1 of Nannobrachium achirus. NCBI lineage: Eukaryota > Metazoa > Chordata > Actinopteri > Myctophiformes > Myctophidae > Nannobrachium > Nannobrachium achirus. Next base: position 9,376,968 of record NC_137822.1, on the reverse strand, counting down.
AGGGAGGGTCTGTTTGGTGGTTGCCTTTGGAGGTCGCAACATCTATAGCAGAATGAGACACATATTCCTCTTAAATGCATATTAAATGCTCAATGTCAAGTGTTGTTATTTCCAAAGGGAAAGGAGAATGGGGAGGGGGGGGGGGGGCACAAGGGGGAAAGGAGCTCAATCAAAGAAAACAAATGAATGATGACCAGTCCTGCCCTCGACAATTTTCTTTTATTTTTATTTTTTTTGGCCCACTGTCCTGTATATATACTATACAGTATACCTGAGATAAGATAGATAGATTAACAGTTATAGATAAGTTCTCAACGGGCCTGACTGGACCCTACTGGGCCGGCCCAAGGCCCAGTAGGGTCCAGTCAGGCCCAGTCAGGGCCCCTAAAGTTAAATCCCTGTTATCATGCATCTCTCATTCTCTCTCTCTCTCTCTCTCTTTCTCTCTCTCTCTCTCTCTCTGAGAGTTTTCGCTTGCTGCTGCATGCTGCCTATGTGATTTATATTTTGTCCTTCAACGGTGGCGCACCAAACACAGCAACAGAATGGGCAGATCTATAAATCCAAAACGTGTTCATCTGGCTTGTATTCTGGGCTTGCAGATCTGCTATGTTCGGCATGTGACAGACACATGATTAAACCCGGGCACGGTCGTGCCAATAGGGCTGAGCCCGATTGGCAGGGCTGTTGTGGGCTGGTTCATGGCTGTACTAACTACAAATACAATCCTCCTTCAGTCCTTGACCAAAGCTCTTAGGCAGAATTACCGTGTATCCAAAGGCCAGTAGGCTATATTTCCGTATGCGTCACTGATTATCCTTGGTCCATTGGTTAGGCTTCAGTGTCGAGGTGCAGACAGTAAGGGATATACGCCTGTTCTCTGTTGCCAGAGTGTAGGAGCCCGAGGCTCTGCGCCGTGTCGGGTTCCGGCAGTATTTGAGAACTCTATAATAGATTACTGTTAAGGAGAAATCCTGTCCAACCATAACCAAATGTTTAGTCCAGCTGCACTCCCTGACTTGAGCATTTACCTCACCTTGCCATTAGTTGCACTGATTGATCAACTGCTCTTGAACCTCCTTGTATCCCTAGCTTGCACTGACTGGTCTGCTGGTGTATCAGCCCTAAGGGTTATACAGCTGCTGTCTAATCAGTACAACCTCTCAGTATTTTATCATTACTCATATACAGTGAACATATCTCACCTCTCATATCCATACTTCTCTCTGGTGACTCTCCAAGGCCAGAGATGTTACACTTGTAGATTCCTTCATCAGACTTGGAAACACTGTGGATGGTTGTCTGTCCTGTAGACTGAGACCTGATGAGGGATCCATCTTTATAGAAATCAGCTGGACGGTCAGAGGATGGGTTTGCAGTTTGCTTGGTTTTGGACCAGCAGTGCAGAGTGACATCGCTTCCTTCCATCACAGGAAGTACAGGCATCCCCAGGATCACAGCTCCACCTGAACAATGATAAACAACTCTCAACAAAACATTCAAACATGATGAGGTTTTGATATGAAAAACCGGTAGTCTTTTCACAATCACATGAACAGTCAAGTAAACAGAACGATGTTGTTGACTTGCTGAACATACCAGTCACAGTTATATTCACAGTGTTACTCTTTTCCTTTGAGTATTCACTCTTTCCCTTTGAGTATTCACACCAGTAAACTGCACTGTCAAATAACAGCAAGGTGTCAACAAGACATCCTGTGTTGTTCATCTTCCCCCATTGACCACCATCACCACCACACTCTGATTTGATGTTGTTGATGTTGGTCCTCTTCACTCTCCAGACAGTAGAGTCAGACTGGCTGTCCTCACAGCTCAGAAAGACAGACTCATATCTAAAGAATTGAGATCTGTCAGGACTGAGTCTGAGAGAGGCTGTGGGGCAGAGATGGAGAATAACGTTAATTTCCTGAAATAACCTAATAGATCATGTACTGTACTGCATGTTAAAACCAGTAAGACTCCCTTAATCGGGAGATAAGCGACCGTCAGGTCGCATACACAAACTGAAGGCGGTTGCACACTGCTGCGTTTTTCGGGCCGAATATCGGAGTGAATTTCGGAGCACGCAAATAAAAAAATCAAACTCACGTTATGTCAGTCACGTTTGCACACTGCCGCCCGTTTCGCGCACCACTCTGTCCCTTGCTCTCTCTATCTCTCTCTCTCTCCTTGCCCTGAAAAACGCATTTCGCAACGAAAAACGCATTTCGCAACGAAAAACGCAGCAGTGTGCAACCACCTTAACTTCACTGAATAGAGGCTCATTTGAACACCTGTGGAAGTGAAACACTTACCTCTCACAACATCACTACTGATGGGAACTTCTGCTGAGACACTCACCATGGAGATAACCACTAGAGAGAGAGGGGGGGGGGGGGTGCATTTACAAATACACATTCATACAATAAATATAAGGCAACTTTATTCATATAGTACATGTAACAGAAATACAATTTATATTCATTTTTAGGCATATTAATGAGTTATTAATTATTAATTATACTAGAAGCTCGGGCGGCCGAGCGTCTAGCCAGCAACCTGGCCAACTCGGGAACGATGTAAATAGGGAATGAATGCCCCACCCTTTAATGCAAACCCCGTTATACCTGTTGTCGTGGGATCCGTTTTGACCATCTGTTTGCCTGTGTCTATTTATGCCCATATATGGAGATATCTGTCTGTCTGCGTCCATTTTATGCCCATATATGGAGATTTCTGTAGGACCCGTTTTGACCATCTGTTTGCCTGTGTCCATTTATGCCCATATATGGAGTTATCTGTCTGTCTGCGTCCCATATATGGAGATCTCTGTATCTGTCTGTCGGGCGGCCGAGCGTCTAGTCGGGGCCCGGCCTACTCAGGAACGATGTAAATAGGGAATGAATGGCCCACCCTTTGATGCAAAACCCATTATACCGTTTTGACCATCTGTTTGCCTGTGTCCATTTATGCCCATATATGGAGGTATCTGTATCTGTCAGTCTGCGATCATTTTATGCCCGTATATGGAGATCTCTCTATCTGTCTGTCTGTGTCGCTTTTATGCCCGTATATATGGAGATCTCTGTGTCTGTCTGTCTGTCTGTCTGTGTCCCTTTATGCCCATTATGGAGAGATCTCTTTTTCAGACCAAAGGCCTGAAATGTGATATATATTTATATTGTCAGGACCTCAGGAAAGACAACATTTCTGAGATAGTGACGCTTATTTTTTTGGTTTCTTCATCTTGAGCAAGGATACGCAGCCTGCTTGCTTTGCCAACCCTGCATGCTGGCTGCCACATAGAACTGGCCATGGCTGAAGAAGTCTCCAGTGCAGTAGACCGCAACCCTGTGCAGTGTCTGGCCCTGAGACTTAGGGTGGATTCACACTGTAATAGACGGGTTTCTTGTTTACAAACATTGAGACTAAATGCACAGGTGACTGTATCATGTAATCAGTCCGTCCAATCCCCAAACCTGTTGTTTTGGGGAGCGCTGGTTTCATTGGATAATTTTGGTACCGAATCAAACGTGACGTGGACCAGAAACCCGTCTATAAGGTGCCTAACTAATTTCGGTTTGGCGTGTCTCGCTAGTCGCCGACCATTTGCTAGTGTTCCGTGTTGATAGGTTTTCCACGACGAGTTGTGACTGTGTGATGACAACATGACATGCATGCAGCAAGGCACGTCTATAATGTGAGCTTGTAGATTAAATGTTTTCGACAGTGCTCGAGCGTTTGTGAGAGTGAGTGAGAGAGAGAGAGAAGAGACCCCGTCACTGGTGCTGCTGCCTGCTGGAGCTGCAACTCACTGGACCTCCAGTCATTCAGCGTGCAGCACGAGGTCAGATATGTATCCGCCATGCAACGCTCATTTATCGGCCACAAACGTTGTCATGCCATGGACCTCCAATATGTACAAGCGATGAGTATGAATGGATTCCCCCCGAACTTAAATAATTTCGGGTCGGGGAGCCCTGAGGGCTGTCGCGGTAATCGCATTAATCGCATATCGCGATATTACAATATTAAACCGCAAGTGGCCCGACATATCGCACAACCGCGCTCAGGCGCGCTGCCCGCCAAAAGCTCACCTGATCTGCGCGCCTCCCACCGTGCAAGCCAAGCGGCCGCTCAATAAATCCATAATAGCCAGATCGCCAGCCAATGGCGTTTCCCCCTCGCCGTCAATCCCCAAAATTCCGACTCCTCCCTCAAACGGTCTGCCTGTGAGAATCCCCCCCTCGCCAACGTGCTTCTGACAACCCCTCCCCCGGACCAATGGGGGAGCAGGGGGGGTGTTTTTGGACGTCCCCCGACCAATCCTTTGTTGCGGGGTTCCCTATTGATGGAATGGAGGCAATGGAGGCGGAGCGTTTCCTTGTTTTGTTTCCCTGTCTGTACTCTGTTCTTCTTCACGCATCGGACTCCGCGCAAGTTTTGTACCGTGCGCTTGCTTTTGGAGACATATAATGTTTATTTTAGGTCGGATACTAAAGCGTGATTATTACATTCAACCTGGTGATACGTGATACTGCTTTGAGCTGTGGCTGCCTGCGAGCTGGGCTGCTCTGGGCTTATCTCAACACGAATTTATTGCTGTCGCTGTCCTCGTCACTACAGACCCCGTTTTGGAATCTTTTCAAGTAATAAAGGGATAGCCTACTGATTGTTGACATGTACTGTAACAACATTGCCATTGCTTACTGCTATTGCTTACTGCATAGCCTGCTACAGTATATGATGATGCATTTTATACAGCACCAGTGTCGATTGATTGGTTGTAGCTTACTTTATTTGCATAGGAGAAGGTACAAGTTACAGTGATACATGGTCAACTAAAAGGATAAACACCACAAGAAAGCTTACATGGGCTTGTTTTTACAACTACCCATACAACGTTAAATGGCAGACAAAAACAGTACTATGCAAACAATATCATCATAAGACAGTCCGAAAACAAAATAAGATAAATACATTGTATTTACAGTAAAGGGGGAGGGGGGAGTATGTCAGAGATACTGTATGTAATTGCGATCTAATGGTGGTGGTGAAGTCTTTAGGGACATGTCAAATAACAGTCAAATAAAAGCTTACATTCACCTTCATGGCATTGGCATTTTAGTGGACATAAGCATTTATAAAATACTAAATGAATAGCTATGCATATGAGTTGCATTCAGGTGTTAATTGACTGGTTTAAACAATAGCCTAGATGTTTATGCCTTATGTAAAAGTATGGGTAAGTACTATGGGTAGCACTAATGAGCTGCCTATTAGCAAGCCAACCCTAACCCATTGTTATTCAGAAAGGAAAAAAATAGTCAACAAGCAACACATTAAACACCACTGGTAAATATAATTTAGGTTCTATTAAAACAGTAGCCAATTGTACAGTTTTAAATCTATAAACCTGCTGATGTAGGCTAGCATTGCAGTTTATGTCAGACCAATTGATTTAGAGATTGTTATTAAGTGCTTGTTATCACTGTGAATGCAGGAGGAGCTTGCATTCACAGCAGCCAACAGAAAAAAAATGTTTATATGGCGTATTACATTCGCCTTGTCTGCATTTGATACAAACATGTTGTTTGTTATAACATTGTGAAATAGGTTAATAACATAGCCTATACCACAGTATGGAGATTGAATAATTTATTAGAAGTTTGCATAATGAAAAGTACAGTTTCATGACAGTACAAGTTCAACTAAAAGGATACCCTAGTAAGCTTTTCAGCTTATTTACACAGGAACCACTTTATGTATCTCATAACACAGTAGCCTACTTTGCATAGGGAAATACAGTGAAATAGGAGATATTTACAAATGGAAATGGGAGGTAGGTATGGACTTAGTTTATTACAGTTGAACTAATAACTTGTTGAATGAATTGGCGCAGCCTTGGGTAGGCCTGGGCCCACCCAAAAAGAAATAAAATATTCACGGCACGATTCGAGAATGAACAAGGCCAAAATGCACTTAAATGTTCTCACAGCTGAAGGGTATTCCCCAAATATCGCAACTATCCAAATAAGGGCATGTACATCACTGTGACACACCCCTTTCAGGAAGTAGGGCAACACAGGGCCAGCGGTTCGAATCCCGTCTGTCACCAGTCCAAAACACCAAAGGTGACTAAATAGTGCAGACATCACTGCAGAAACGGCTACAGAAAAGCTGCATGATTCTTCTCTCTCTCTCTCTCTTCCTCCTTTTTCTCTCTCTTTCTCTCTTTTTCTCTCTCTCTCTCTCTCCTCTCAATTTTTCTTCCCCCCCCCCGCCAAGGTGGCCGATTGGCCCCCAGCTTAATTAATACCCTTGATGGTATTCTGATAAACATTGGAGACTGTGCAATCCGAGCAATGGGTGTTACGTCAGTAACACGTGGCCTTAGATTGCATTTCTTGAACCACCCCCGCTTCCAGCTGGGGTAATTACACTCGAGCTGGCGCTTGTAAGCAGGGGCTCTGAGTGAGGAAATAAGCTCGGTACTATGCAATGGTGCTGTAGTAGAGCTCTTACGAGACCTGAACCAGCTTGGTTTCTGGACTCGAATTTTTCCTGGTTCGGGGAAAAAGGGGGGGGGGGGGCTGCATCCCTTCTGGATTAGGGATATCACACCAACTTGGTGTTGGCCCACCTGAAGGCCTTGGGTTTTCAACGTCTTTTTGGCAAAAGTATGTTGACGCCCTCCCAGCAGATCTCCTTCTTGGGGATACCTCTGGATTCGACCACGATGTCTACCCGCCTCTCTCTGGAGGGGGTGGACAGGTTCCTGACGTGTCTTCGCTCCTTTCAAATTGGACCAAGTGGTCAGTTACAAGGAGTGTATGAAGTTGGCAGGGCTGATGGCTTCAGCGGTGCAACTTCTTCGCCTGGGCAGGTTTCATATGAGACCGTTCTGGCGGTGGACACTGACGCTCAGGATTCCTCCCCTGCAAGGGTGCAGGGAAGTGGTGGTCAGCCAGGCCTGCATGGACGCGCTGGTCCCATGGCGGGACCAGGCGTTGTTAATGAGTGGAGTCTCCATAGGCGTGGTGGTGTCACGCAAGGTGATCACCACAGACGCCAGCCGCTCGGGCTGGGACGCCACCCACGAGGGGCGCTCAGCCAGGGGTCTGTGGACCCCGGCCACGTTGGAGTACCACTTCAGTTATCTGGAGTTAATGGCGATCTACTTGGCTCTCAAGTATTTCGAACCGGTTCTCCGGGGTTGTCATGTCCTGGTCAGGACGGACGACATGGCAGCCTTGTACTTTCTCAACAAGCAAGGCGGCCTCTCCTCGCGCACGCTGGATCAGCTGGCGCGCGAGATGACTCTCTGGTGCGTACCGCGCCTGAGGTCCTTTAGAGCCTCCCATGTTCCAGGCCTTCAGAACGGCGGCGCCGATCTGTTGTCCAGGGGGGAGCCTCGCTACGAGGATTGGTCTCTCCACCATGCGGTGGTGAGACAGATCTTTTCCAGGTTCGGTCAACCTCGGTTCGATCTCTTTGTTTCCCAGGAGAACGCAAAGTGCCCCCTCTACTTCTCAGTGAGGGGACCTTCGCCTCTGGGGGTGGATGCGTTCGCACACGAGTGGCCGGAAGGCCGTCTCTATGCGTTCCAACCGCTGGAACTGATCCTTCCCACACTGGAGAGGATCAGGAGTTCCAACCTGGAGGTTCTTCTCGTGGCACCGTCCAGGGGAGTGTGGAGGTCTCTGATCACCCCACTGCTCTACCGGTCCCCCTGGCAGCTCCCCTTGCATAGGGACCTGCTGCGCCAGGCGGGGGACGATATCTTCCATCCCGACCCCCAGGCCCTAGACCTGTGGTTTTGGCCTGTGAGAGGGAGAACCTGCTAGCCGCAGGCTTCTCAATGGCGGTTGTAGCTACTTTTCAGAGTGCTAAAGCCCCCTCCACTAGGGTGGTATATGATGGAAGGTGGAATGTTTTCTTGGACTGGTGTGAGCTACAGGAGCCACCTGTGGTGGCTCACTTGGCTCCAGCCCAGAAGGCGTTAGTTTTCTTGCGGGACCGCCTGGACCTTGGTCTGGCGTTCTCTACGCTTAGGGGTTATTTAGCGGCTTTTGATGCCTGTCACCTGGGGGTGTCAGGCATGGGCCTTTCTAAATTCCCTGAGGTGGTCAAGTTCATACACGGTGTCGACCGTTTAAGACCTGTGACTAGATTTTTGTTCCCTGCTTGGGATCTACAAGTGGTTCTTGAGGGCCTTTGCAAGGCACCCTTTGAACCGATTGGGAGGACCTCTTTGAAACATTTAAGTTTCAAGACAGCTCTTTTGCTTGCCTTGTCTACGGCTAAGCGTGTGAGCGACCTTCATGCGCTCTCTGTGAGCCCTGATTGTATGAGGTTTCTCAATAATGACTCCAAGGTTCTTCTTAAACCTCAATTGAGTTTTATTCCTAAGAACCGAGTGGTCCCGAAGGAACCTGTTGTTTTGACGGCTTTCCATCCTCCTCCGTTTGCATCGGAGGAGGATAGGCGTCTTCATTGTCTTTGTCCAGTTAGGGCCCTGAAGGCCTACTGTGACAAGACGGTGGTCAGCAGGTCTACTTCTCAGCTTTTCGTGGTCATGAATGCCCGTCAGCGAAAAGCGGTGTCCAAACCCACTCTGTCGAGATGGATTGTGGATGCTGTTAGGTTGGCTTACACCCGGGCTGGGTCTGAAGTGCCGGAAGCACTTAAGGCCCACAGTACTAGGGGTGTGTCTACCTCTAGGGTTTTGTCCAAAGGTGTCTCCATTGAGGAGATTTGTGCGGCGGCGAATTGGTCTTCGCCGTCCACCTTTGCGACCTACTATCACCTGGACGTTGCGCCTTCTGCTATGGCGCATACGGTTCTAGGTGCTGCTGCCCCGCCTACTATGTAGTGGGGCGGCTCTCTCCCCTTCCTGGGACAGCTTGCTACTGTCTCTAGGATACCTGGGGGGGGACCCTGAGTCTTTCCCTTATATTACTGTAGTATTATAAGGCGGACCTGTGTCTGCCCTTAGTGCATATGGCAGGCCTCGGTCTGTCAGGGTCTCTTTTCTGTCTAAACACGCCCAGGCCCTGTGGGCCTGGGTCGGATCAGTCCTGAAAGGGGTCACGTCGGTTGACGGGACCTCCTTCCGGGTGTGGTCGGTGTGAACGACAGTCTTGTCGGTTCATGGCTTCTCTGGGAGTGTATGAGTCCCAATGGGGGACCTTGTCTGGAGGTATGACAATAAACGTATAGGTTCCGAACGGAACCATGTTTATTTAATACCGGAGGACAAGGTCCCCCGAATAAAGCCCCTCGGTTCGCTAGTTGCGGGCGCAGAGGTGCGGCTTTAGAGGAAGTTATGATAGCCCGCAGGGCTTATATACACTCGGGGGCGGTGCCCTCGTTTGTGATTGACAGCCCTCCCGACAAATGATATTTCTCGTACGGGAGCTTATGAGTTTTACTCTGTTGCGCAAGCTGGGGGCCAATCGGCCACCTTGGCGGGGGGGGGGGGAGAAAAATTGAGAGGAGAGAGAGAGAGAGAGAAAAAGAGAGAAAGAGAGAGAAAAAGGAGGAAGAGAGAGAGAGAGAAGAATCATGCAGCTTTTCTGTAGCCGTTTCTGCAGTGATGTCTGCACTATTTAGTCACCTTTGGTGTTTTGGACTGGTGACAGACGGGATTCGAACCGCTGGCCCTGTGTTGCCCTACTTCCTGAAAGGGGTGTGTCACAGTGATGTACATGCCCTTATTTGGATAGTTGCGATATTTGGGGAATACCCTTCAGCTGTGAGAACATTTAAGTGCATTTTGGCCTTGTTCATTCTCGAATCGTGCCGTGAATATTTTATTTCTTTTTGGGTGGGCCCAGGCCTACCCAAGGCTGCGCCAATTCATTCAACAAGTTATTAGTTCAACTGTAATAAACTAAGTCCATACCTACCTCCCATTTCCATTTGTAAATATCTCCTATTTCACTGTATTTCCCTATGCAAAGTAGGCTACTGTGTTATGAGATACATAAAGTGGTTCCTGTGTAAATAAGCTGAAAAGCTTACTAGGGTATCCTTTTAGTTGAACTTGTACTGTCATGAAACTGTACTTTTCATTATGCAAACTTCTAATAAATTATTCAATCTCCATACTGTGGTATAGGCTATGTTATTAACCTATTTCACAATGTTATAACAAACAACATGTTTGTATCAAATGCAGACAAGGCGAATGTAATACGCCATATAAACATTTTTTTTCTGTTGGCTGCTGTGAATGCAAGCTCCTCCTGCATTCACAGTGATAACAAGCACTTAATAACAATCTCTAAATCAATTGGTCTGACATAAACTGCAATGCTAGCCTACATCAGCAGGTTTATAGATTTAAAACTGTACAATTGGCTACTGTTTTAATAGAACCTAAATTATATTTACCAGTGGTGTTTAATGTGTTGCTTGTTGACTATTTTTTTCCTTTCTGAATAACAATGGGTTAGGGTTGGCTTGCTAATAGGCAGCTCATTAGTGCTACCCATAGTACTTACCCATACTTTTACATAAGGCATAAACATCTAGGCTATTGTTTAAACCAGTCAATTAACACCTGAATGCAACTCATATGCATAGCTATTCATTTAGTATTTTATAAATGCTTATGTCCACTAAAATGCCAATGCCATGAAGGTGAATGTAAGCTTTTATTTGACTGTTATTTGACATGTCCCTAAAGACTTCACCACCACCATTAGATCGCAATTACATACAGTATCTCTGACATACTCCCCCCTCCCCCTTTACTGTAAATACAATGTATTTATCTTATTTTGTTTTCGGACTGTCTTATGATGATATTGTTTGCATAGTACTGTTTTTGTCTGCCATTTAACGTTGTATGGGTAGTTGTAAAAACAAGCCCATGTAAGCTTTCTTGTGGTGTTTATCCTTTTAGTTGACCATGTATCACTGTAACTTGTACCTTCTCCTATGCAAATAAAGTAAGCTACAACCAATCAATCGACACTGGTGCTGTATAAAATGCATCATCATATACTGTAGCAGGCTATGCAGTAAGCAATAGCAGTAAGCAATGGCAATGTTGTTACAGTACATGTCAACAATCAGTAGGCTATCCCTTTATTACTTGAAAAGATTCCAAAACGGGGTCTGTAGTGACGAGGACAGCGACAGCAATAAATTCGTGTTGAGATAAGCCCAGAGCAGCCCAGCTCGCAGGCAGCCACAGCTCAAAGCAGTATCACGTATCACCAGGTTGAATGTAATAATCACGCTTTAGTATCCGACCTAAAATAAACATTATATGTCTCCAAAAGCAAGCGCACGGTACAAAACTTGCGCGGAGTCCGATGCGTGAAGAAGAACAGAGTACAGACAGGGAAACAAAACAAGGAAACGCTCCGCCTCCATTGCCTCCATTCCATCAATAGGGAACCCCGCAACAAAGGATTGGTCGGGGGACGTCCAAAAACACCCCCCCTGCTCCCCCATTGGTCCGGGGGAGGGGTTGTCAGAAGCACGTTGGCGAGGGGGGGATTCTCACAGGCAGACCGTTTGAGGGAGGAGTCGGAATTTTGGGGATTGACGGCGAGGGGGAAACGCCATTGGCTGGCGATCTGGCTATTATGGATTTATTGAGCGGCCGCTTGGCTTGCACGGTGGGAGGGTTGCGCTGTTAGGCCGTTCTTTGGGCCTTAATTATAGGCCGAGGCGGCGAGGCCTACGTGTTTGCACTTTTATAAATACATGGCCTGAATTGTATTTGTTTTGATTCCTAATTATAGGCCTATGTGTTTGCACTTTCATAAATAAATGGCCTACACTGTATTCGTTTTGATTCATGTTTTTTTTTGGGGGGTGGTGGTGTGTACTGTGTTGTTCAGTTTCGTTTTACACAGTTATTAAATTAATTAAGACTAATTGAACATTCATTCTATACAGCTAATAGTTGAAATATACATCTCTCAAAACAGTGTCAAGCTTATTTAGTGTAACTTTCGCTTTGGCTCGTTTTTTTATAGCCATTCAGGATACAAATAAATAAATAAATAAATATCGCAATTATCGCAAATCGCGCTTCTGAACCACTTTATTGCACCGCGGTTTTAATTATGTAACCGCGACAGCCCTTCAGCCCTCCCGAACCGAAATTAGTTAGGCTCCTTATTAGAGTGTGAATCGACCTTAGTCGATCACTAAACACCAGAGCAAGACAAAATAATGTCTAGAATGGCCACCAGATGGCCACCAGAGAACAACCACAAAGTACCAAAATAATGACCAAATCCCTTGACCCATGACCCAAGACAGGACGAGCACGATGAGAGTCTGTGAGGTGGGTGGGCATTTGTCAACAGTACATCATGTACACCCAGAACACCCAGGAGGCTGGCCAGGATGCACTGATATGGATATTATTTTAATAAAAATGTGTAATTTATTTGAGCCAGCCAGAAAGCATGTAGGCCTACTAGCTACATTTCCTGTGTGAAATTTCGTTTTTATGAGCCATTTTTATTTAGTGTCAGTCTTAGTCCAGTTTCAATTGCCCTTGTTAGTTTTTATCACATTTAGTCAACCTCATCCTGTTTTTATTTAGTCAAGTTTCAGTCGCATTTTAGTCTTTATCTTAGTCTAAGACAACATAATGATAAAGTAGGCTACAAGTTACAACAAGACAACACTTGGTTATAAACAATGTCCAGTTCATCCAACTAATCCCAGTACAGCCTAACATTGTCTGGTCAGAACCACTAGCCCAGTAGCTGCAAGCACATGTACTACCACACACACACACGCACGCGCACCAGTGTTTACTAGTCCCTCCCTGACATTTTAGTCTTGTTGACAAAATTGTCAGACAGTACATTTAGTATTAGTTTTAGTCATCATAGATTAGTTTTTATTTGTTGACGAATTGTCAGTACATTAAGTTTTAGTCAACAAAATTAACACTAGTGGTACGTCTAGTCTTCTCTATTTCCTCAATGGGAGCCCACCGAGCATCTATTAGACGTCTATATGTCACCTAGACGACGCGTCTAGAAATGGTTTAAAAATGGTCTAGAAATGGAAATTTATTAGACGACTATATTTAGACTAGACGTCTAATAGACGTCTAATAGACGTCTAAGTTTATACCTGGGTCTAAATTTAGACGTCTAATAGACGTCTATATTTAGACCTTAACGGCCAGCAAAAGTAGTGAAAAACTGACCTTAACGGCCGTCAAAAGTAGTGAAAAACTGATTGTCTCACTACCTCGGGTGCTTTAGTTCTGTTCTGATGCTCTGCTCCATGGGTATTTGACCATATCAGATTGTGACATTATCATTGACATTGTGAATGGGATTCGAACTTACTACCTCTGGTGCTTTAGTCCTGTACTCATCCTCTGCTCCACTGGAAGCTGTTAGTTAAAATGGGTGTTTCGTCCTATTTGAATATGACATCATTGACAACATGAGTAGGATTTGAGAGGCCTTCGCTGCTCGACTCGAATCCGACTCCAGGGCCTCGGCCTCGGACCGCAGAGTCCGGGGACCCCCGCTCGGGGACCACCTCCAGGGACCCCCGGTCGGGGACCACCTCCAGGGACCCCTGGCGATATGACCGTGGGCCTGGGGATATGGCTATGGAGAACCAGGCGGGCCGCCGCTCCGCTCCTGTCCGACTTTGGGGCCTCGGCCTGCGGCCGCAGAGTGGCTGGGGTCCCCCGGACCCCCGGGGACCCCCAGGGACCCCCTGGCGGCACCGCCAAAGAGCTAAAAAATGGCAAAACTCGGGCTAGGAGCGGCCGGGAGAGCCGGGGCCGGTACCCACACGTCCGCCTCGGCGCCCCGTAGCCGGCCGCGTGTAGAGCGCCGCCTATTGGCAGAACCCCGCCACTGCAGCACGCATAAAATGGCATAACTCGGGCTAGGAGCAGCCGGGAGAGCCGGGGGTGGTACCCACGCGTTGGCCTCTGCGCCCCAGAGCATGCCGCTCGTAGAGCGACCCCCGCCACTGCAGCCAGCTAAAAAGGCCGTAACTCGGCCCCCGTGTGACCGGGAGGAACAGGGCTGGCACCCAGGGGGTCCCCGGGGGCAGGGCCATCGCCGGGGCCCCCGGGGACCCCCGGAGTTCCGGGGACCCCCTGGAAAAAAATATGGAAAAATAGCCAAAAGTAGCCGATCTACAAGCCAATGCTCCACTCCACGCGGCGTGGCCCGGCCGGGTAGGGGTCCGCTTCTCAGGGGGGGTTCTCTGGGGGTCCCTGGCAGCCCATGGAGCGCCGGTGCCCCGCCACGCCGTTCGCGGGCCCCAGGAGAAAATGTAAAAAATTCTAAACGTGGGAGAATGAGCCTAAGTGTAGCGGTTGAACACGCTCCGAGCTCCAGGCTTTCTCCGACCGCAGCTCCACTGCCGCGCGGATTCGAACCAGGCGCCCACGCGTTCGGCTCGCCGCCCCGGACCCGGCCGGGGGCTCCACGCACTCTGGCCAGCTGCCGGCTTACAACTAGGCCACCGCTCCTCCAGGGGGGCTTTCCAGTGGTCCCTAGCCGACAACCGAGCGCCGGGGCCCGGCCAGGCATTCCAGGGATCCCCCGGGGGAACCAGGCTGGTCCCGAGTACCCACTTTAGCTGTATTGATGAATAGCTATTAAAACTAGAAAAATATAGTTCCTTCGAAACAATTGTGGGCTCGCTTCAAGCCGGAAAACAATGGCTATAAAAGTACAAAATGTCAAGATCGCAGGCAGTGCTCTCTTTGACGTTACTGACGTCAAAGATTAGTCCATTTTTTCCAAAAATTTTATGCAAAAGTTGACCCGCTGGTGGCGCTATAACAGGCCAATGATAGAAGGGTGGTATCTGTTCCTTGACCTATTGGGAATGTGCTTGCAAGATTTCACGCACATCCCAGGCTGTGTTCATGATTTGAGGTGTTTTTGGCTTTGGCCACTTTATCGCTGCTTGCAGCTATATTTATTATTATTATTTTATTGTATGCACTTCATAGGCATGTTAGATAAAGGTCCTTAGATTGCGTGTAGAATGTTTCATGCAAATTGCTAAAAAGAAATCCTAGAATAAAAACGGTTTTAAGCGTTTCACAAACTGCTCAAAATGATATAGCGCCCCCCTTTGGCCAATTGGGGTATGATTGGTTTTAGTGATATTTGGAATAACACTCTACATCTTTGCCAAATGCCATGAACATGCTACGTTGTATGTATGATTTAGAGGCAGAAGAATAATTTGCATAAAAATGCAATATTCATTGAATTATTTAAAAAAGCATGTTTCAATTTTAAAGAAATCCGATCTGACAGATCTTTAGATATCGGTCCAAAGTTCACGTAAAAAAAGTTTTGTGCACGTGACGTGAAAATTTCAGAATAAAAGCGGGTTTACGCGTTTTACAAACTGCTCAAATTGGCGGAAAATCTAAGGGCGGAGCTTACTTAACAACGACACAGATGTCTTCCGCTTGAGTCAAAGCACGCGTGTAACAAGTTGCATGTCTTCAAACGAAACGAGTCAAGACTTATGCCCGTTTGAAGTTTGAATTTTCAAACGCTTCGTATAGCGCCCCCCTTTGGCCAATTGGAATAAGATTGGTTTCAGTGATATTTGGACTAACCCTCTACATGTTTGCCAAATGCCATGAAAGTAACACTTTGCATGTTTGATTTAGAGGCAGAATAATAATTTGCATAAAACCGCAATATGAATTGAATTATTAAAAATTAATGGTTTAACGTACAAACTTCTCACCACATAGACTGTATAGGTATTGGTCCAAAGTTCATGTGAAAAAAGTTTCGTGCACTTGACGCGAAAATCCCAGGAGGAGATAGATTTTTACTGTTTTTCATATAATTCCGAATTGTGGGAGACCTAAAGGTCAGAGGTCAAAAGTTAGAGGGTAAAAGTTGTTCGGCATGAGGAGACGCATACGTGTATACAGGTTTCATGGCTGTACCTAAAACACAGCATGAGCTATACCTGTTCAAAGTTTGCACTTTCGAAGGCTTCCTACAGCGCCACCATTTGGCCGATTGCTATAAAAAATAATAGCACACTTCGCTACTGTAAGCTGAACACATTGATGTTTTTATTTTCATTTTCTGTCTAAGTATGTAGGAGTAGAAAGGAACCGAAGTTTTGAGGAGAACTTGATATAGTATAGTATAGAAACTAGAAAATGTGCAATTTGGGAAATTGCGAGTGTGGTTGCCTGCCCTGCCGCCCCCTATGGGTCGAACTGGAAATGCTTTTGGGGATTTGTTGAATATCCCACCCGTGACTTGTGGTTAAAATTTGGTGTTGACTGGATGTTTTGTTTGTGATTTATGGCTATTTATTGCGAATTGGGCCCCTCTCGTTAAGTTTGGAAGCCTGTTAAGGACGAACGGTTTGGACTATCAAAATATCGCTTGAGTATGTTTATCGCATGGGTCCATAGATCATGTGTACCGATTTTTGTGACGTTTGGAGAAAATATGTAGGAAAAGGAGCAAAAAGTGTGTTTTGATGAAAATTCAAAATGGCGGAAAATCTATCCTGACGCAAATGGGCGTGGCCTATATGGGGAGATGCGTCATGACCCAAGGAATCCAGGGAAAAAATAATTTAAATTTTCCGACCTACGGTTCAAGAGTTACAGGCCGAAACGTAAAGTGGACTGTTATAGCGCCACCGTGAGGCCGACTGATGAAATTATTTTTTATTTAATCCTCGATATCATTATAAATCTCCTCTCCAAGTTTTGAAACTGTAGCCCCTATGGTTTGCGAGAAAAAAAAATTTGAATGTGAGTTTTTGCGATTCCCATTATAAGTCAATGGGGAAAATTAATTCACTAATAAATTAATATCAATTAAACTATAGAACCTTTCTCTTAGCAAAATGCAAGCACACGATTCCCGGTGAAGCCGGTCGATTTGACATATGGCGCGAGTGTGTGGCGCAAAAACTGTGGACGAAGAAAGCCGTCAAACTTTTGGTTACCCTAGTTAGTATAGAAAAATCACACCCGTGTGAAGTGGAGCTGTGTGTGTGTGTGTGTGTGTGTGTGTGTGTGTGTGTGTGTGTGTGTGTGTGTGTGGATCATGTGTACCGATTTTTGTGACATTTGAAGAAAATATGTAGGAAAAGGAGCAAAAAGTGTGTTTTGGAGAAAATTCAAGATGGCGGAAAATCTATCATGGCGCAAATGGGCGTGGCCTATATGGGGAGATGCGTCATGACCCAAGGAATCCAGGGAAAAAATATTTTTAATTTTCCGACCTACGGTTCAAGAGTTACAGGCCAAAACGTAAAGTGGGGTGTTATGGCGCCACCATGCGGCCAAATGACACAATTATTTTTTATTTAATCCTTGAAATCATTATGAACCTCCTCTCCAAGTCTTGAAACTCTAGCCCCTATGGTTTGCGAGAGACAAATAATTGAATGTGAGTTTTTGCGATTCCCATTATAAGTCAATGGGGAAAATTAATTCACTAATAAATTAATATCAATTAAACTATTGAACCTTTCTCTTAGCAAGTTACTAGCCCACGATTCCCGAGTAAGCCGGTCGATTTGACATATGGCGCGAGTGTGTGGTGGCAAAACTGTGGGACTAGTAGCGTGCCGAAGTTTAGGAAGTTCAGGCTACATACAGACACACAGACAGACACACAGACACACAGACAGACCCACACGGCCACGTATAGGGAGCCTGTGCTTCACACAGCTCCAAAAATCACACCCGTGTGAAGTGGAGCTGTGTGTGTGTGTGTGTGTGTGTGTGTGTGTGTGTGTGTGTGTGTGTGTGTGTGGATCATGTGTACCGATTTTTGTGACATTTGAAGAAAATATGTAGGAAAAGGAGCAAAAAGTGTGTTTTGGAGAAAATTCAAGATGGCGGAAAATCTATCATGGCGCAAATGGGCGTGGCCTATATGGGGAGATGCGTCATGACCCAAGGAATCCAGGGAAAAAATATTTTTAATTTTCCGACCTACGGTTCAAGAGTTACAGGCCAAAACGTAAAGTGGGGTGTTATGGCGCCACCATGCGGCCAAATGACACAATTATTTTTTATTTAATCCTTGAAATCATTATGAACCTCCTCTCCAAGTCTTGAAACTCTAGCCCCTATGGTTTGCGAGAGACAAATAATTGAATGTGAGTTTTTGCGATTCCCATTATAAGTCAATGGGGAAAATTAATTCACTAATAAATTAATATCAATTAAACTATAGAACCTTTCTCTTAGAAAAGTAATAGCCCACGATTCCCGAGTAAGCCGTTCGATTTGACATATGGCGCGAGTGTGTGGTGGCAAAACTGTGGGACTAGTAGCGTGCCGAAGTTTAGGAAGTTCAGGCTACATACAGACACACAGACAGACACACAGACAGACAGACCCACACGGCCACGTATAGGGAGCCTGTGCTTCACACAGCTCCAAAAATCACACCCGTGTGAAGTGGAGCTGTGTGTGTGTGTGTGTGTGTGTGTGTGTGTGTGTGTGTGTGTGTGTGTGTGTGTGTGTGTGTGTGTGTGTGTGTGTGTGTGTGGATCATGTGTACCGATTTTTGTGACATTTGAAGAAAATATGTAGGAAAAGGAGCAAAAAGTGTGTTTTGGAGAAAATTCAAGATGGCGGAAAATCTATCATGGCGCAAATGGGCGTGGCCTATATGGGGAGATGCGTCATGACCCAAGGAATCCAGGGAAAAAATATTTTTAATTTTCCGACCTACGGTTCAAGAGTTACAGGCCAAAACGTAAATTGGGGTTTTATGGCGCCACCATGCGGCCAAATGACACAATTATTTTTTATTTAATCCTTGAAATCATTATGAACCTCCTCTCCAAGTCTTGAAACTCTAGCCCCTATGGTTTGCGAGAGACAAATAATTGAATGTGAGTTTTTGCGATTCCCATTATAAGTCAATGGGGAAAATTAATTCACTAATAAATTAATATCAATTAAACTATAGAACCTTTCTCTTAGAAAAGTAATAGCCCACGATTCCCGAGTAAGCCGTTCGATTTGACATATGGCGCGAGTGTGTGGTGGCAAAACTGTGGGACTAGTGGCGTGCCGAAGTTTAGGAAGTTCAGGCTACATACAGACACACAGACAGACACACAGACAGACAGACCCACACGGCCACGTATAGGGAGCCTGTGCTTCACACAGCTCCAAAAAAATAAAGTATCCCTAGAACTATAGTGTGTTGCCCTGTTGGGCAACCACACTAACTAGAAAAATATTGTTCCTTCGAAACAATTGTGGGCTCGCTTCAAGCCAGAAAACAATGGCTATAAAAGCACAAAATGTCAAGATCGCAGGCAGTGCTCTCTTTGACGTTACTGACGTCAAAGATTGGTCCATTTTGTTCCAAAAATGTGTTATGCAAAAGTTGACCCGCTGGTGGCGCTATAACAGGCCAATGTGAGAAGGTTGGTATCTGTTCCTTGACCTATTGGGAATGTGCTTGCAAGATTTCACGCACATCCCAGGCTGTGTTCATGATTTGAGGTGTTTTTGGCTTTGGACACTTTATCGCTGCTTGCAGCTATATTTATTATTATTATTTTATATTTTTTTTGTGTGCACTTCATAGGCATGTTAGATAAAGGTCCTTAGATTGCGTGTAGAATGTTTCATGCAAATTGCAAAAAAAATCCTAGAATAAAAACGGGTTTAAGCGTTTTACAAACTGCTCAAAATTATATAGCGCCCCCCTTTGGCCATTTGGGGTAAGATTGGTTTCAGTGATATTTGAACTAACCCTCTACACTATTTTGTCACGAAAATGTGACTTTGCATGTATGTTTTAGAGGCAGAAGAATAGTTTGTATAAAAATGCAATATTGTTTGAATTATTTAAAAAAGCATGTTTCAATGTTAAAGAAATCCGATCTGACAGATCTTTAGATATCGGTCCAAAGTTCACGTAAAAAAAGTTTTGTGCACGTGACGCGAAAATTCCAGAATAAAAGCGGGTTTACGCGTTTTACAAACTGCTCAAAATGGCGGAAAATTGAAGGGCGGAGCTTACTTAACAACGACACAGATGTCTTCCGCTTGAGTCAAAGCACGCGTGTAACAAGTTGCATGTCTTCAAACGAAACGAGTCATGACTTATGCCCGTTTGAAGTTTGAATTTTCAGACGCTTCGTATAGCGCCCCCCTTTGGCCGATTGGAATAAAATTGGTTTCAGTGATACTTTGACTAACCCTCCACATCTTTGCCAAATGCCATGAACGTGTAACTTTGCATGTATGATTTAGAGGCCGAAGAATAATTTGCATGAAACAGCAATATTGATTGAATTATTAAAAAATAATTATTTAACGTACAAGCTTCTCACCACATAGCCTGTGTAGATATAGGTTCAAAGTTCATGTGAAAAAAGTTTTGTGCACTTGACGCGAAAATTCCAGGAGGAGATAGATTTTTACTGTTTTTCATATAATTCCGAATTGTGGGAGACCTAAAGGTCAGAGGTCAAAAGTTAGAGGGTAAAAGTTGTTCGGCATGAGGAGACGCATAAGTGTATACAGGTTTCATGGCTGTACGTATAACACAGCATGAGCTATACCTGTTCAAAGATCGCACTTTCGAAGGCTTCCTACAGCGCCACCATTTGGCCGATTGCTATAAAAAATAATAGCACACTTCGCCACTGTAAACTGAACACATTGATGTTTTTATTTTCATTTTCTCACTAAGTATGTAGGAGTAGAAAGGAACCGAAGTTTTGAGGAGAACTTGATATGCCTGATAGATAAATAACTAGAAAAATATTGTTCCTTCGAAACAATTGTGGGCTCGCTTCTAGCCAGAAAACAATGGCTATAAAAGTACAAAATGTCAAGATCGCAGGCAGTGCTCTCTTTGACGTTACTGACGTCAAAGATTGGTCCATTTTTTCCAAAAATGTTATGCAAAAGTTGACCCGCTGGTGGCGCTATAACAGGCCAATGATAGAAGGGTGGTATCTGTTCCTTGACCTATTGGGAATGTGCTTGCAAGATTTCACGCACATCCCAGGCTGTGTTCATGATTTGAGGTGTTTTTGGCTTTGGCCACTTTATCGCTGCTTGCAGCTATATTTATTATTATTATTTTATTATTTTATTGTATGCACTTCATAGGCATGTTAGATAAAGGTCCTTAGATTGCGTGTAGAATGTTTCATGCAAATTGCTAAAAAGAAATCCTAGAATAAAAACGGTTTTAAGCGTTTCACAAACTGCTCAAAATGATATAGCGCCCCCCTTTGGCCAATTGGGGTATGATTGGTTTTAGTGATATTTGAAATAACACTCTACATCTTTGCCAAATGCCATGAACATGCTACGTTGTATGTATGATTTAGAGGCAGAAGAATAATTTGCATAAAAATGCAATATTCATTTAATTATTTAAAAAAGCATGTTTCAATTTTAAAGAAATCCGATCTGACAGATCTTTAGATATCGGTCCAAAGTTCACATAAAAAAAGTTTTGTGCACGTGACGCGAAGATTTCAGAATAAAAGCGGGTTTACGCGTTTTACAAACTGCTCAAATTGGCGGAAAATCTAAGGGCGGAGCTTACTTAACAACGACACAGATGTCTTCCGCTTGAGTCAAAGCACGCGTGTAACAAGTTGCATGTCTTCAAACAAAACGAGTCAAGACTTATGCCCGTTTGAAGTTTGAATTTTCAAACGCTTCGTATAGCGCCCCCCTTTGGCCAATTGGAATAAGATTGGTTTCAGTGATATTTGGACTAACCCTCTACATGTTTGCCAAATGCCATGAAAGTAACACTTTGCATGTTTGATTTAGAGGCAGAATAATAATTCGCATAAAACCGCAATATGAATTGAATTATTAAAAATTAATGGTTTAACGTACAAACTTCTCACCACATAGACTGTATAGGTATTGGTCCAAAGTTCATGTGAAAAAAGTTTTGTGCACTTGACGCGAAAATCCCAGGAGGAGATAGATTTTTACTGTTTTTCATATAATTCCGAATTGTGGGAGACCTAAAGGTCAGAGGTCAAAAGTTAGAGGGTAAAAGTTGTTCGGCATGAGGAGACGCATAAGTGTATACAGGTTTCATGGCTGTACGTATAACAGAGCATGAGCTATACCTGTTCAAAGTTCGCACTTTCGAAGGCTTCCTACAGCGCCACCATTTGGCCGATTGCTTTAAAAAATAATAGCACACTTCGCCACTGTAAACCGAACACATTGATGTTTTTATTTTCATTTTCTCACTAAGTATGTAGGAGTAGAAAGGTGCCAAAGTATTGAGGAGAACTTGATCTAGGAATAAATAAATAATGACAATATCTAAAGTGTGCTCGCCTTACAGGCGAGCCCACAACTAGAAAAATATTGTTCCTTCGAAACAATTGTGGGCTCGCTTCAAGCCAGAAAACAATGGCTATAAAAGCACAAAATGTCAAGATCGCAGGCAGTGCTCTCTTTGACGTTACTGACGTCAAAGATTGGTCCATTTTGTTCCAAAAATGTGTTGTGCAAAAGTTGACCCGCTGGTGGTGCTATAACAGGCCAATGTGAGAAGGTTGGTATCTGTTCCTTGACCTATTGGGAATGTGCTTGCAAGATTTCACGCACATCCCAGGCTGTGTTCATGATTTGAGGTGTTTTTGGCTTTGGACACTTTATCGCTGCTTGCAGCTATATTTAGTGGCCAAGGCCACGAAGTGGCAAATGGCCACTCATTGATATTGGACTTTCTCATTATTATTCTTCCGCCACTTTTGCTCTAGCGGCTAGACCGTGCAGTCGCTTTTTACGAAACTCGGCAGTATGGCAGAGGACTATGCCAAACGGCTAAAACGCGAAGCTCGCAACAATAGGCCAAAGGGTGGCGCTGTAGGAAGCCTTTGAAAAATGCCAACTTTGAACTGGTGTAGCTCATGCCCTGTTTCAGGTACAGCAATGAAACCTGTATACACTTATGCGTCTCCTCATGCCGAACAACTTTTACGCTCTGACTTTTGACCTCTGACCTTTACTTCTCCCACAATTTTGAATTATATGAAAAACAGTCAAAATGTATCTCCTCCTGGGATTTTCGCGTAATATGCGCGAAACTTTTTTTACATGAACTTTGGACCAATACGGTCTGAAAACTTAGGCGGATTTTCTTTAAAGCGAAACATTATTTTTTAATAATTAACCGTATAATGCAGTTTCATGCAAATTATTCTTCTGCCTCTAAATCATACATGCAAAGTGACACGTTCATGGCATTTGGCAAATATGTAGAAGGTTAGTCCAAATATCACTGAAAGCAATCTTACTCCAATTGGCCAAAGGGGGGCGCTATACGAAGCGTTTGAAAACTCAAACTTTAAAGGGGCATAAGTCATGCCTCGTTTCGTTTGAAGACATGCAACTTGCTTACACGCGTGCCTTGACTCAAGCGGAAGACATCTGTGTCTTTGTTAAGTAAGCTCCGCCCTTAGATTTTCCGCCAATTTGAGCAGTTTGTAAAACACTTAAACCCGCTTTTATTCCGGAACTTTTGCGTCACGTGCACAGAACTTTTTTTACATGAACTTTGGACCAATATCTAAAGATCTGTCAGATCGGATTTTTTAAACATTGAAACATGCTTTTTTAATAATTCAATAAACATTGCAAGTTTTATGCAAATTATTCTTCTGCCTCTAAAACATACATGCAAAGTAACATTTTCATGATGAACTACTGTAGAGGGTAAGTCCAAATATCACTGAAACCAAAAAGAATCATATTTGAACTGGGGACCCCCCACCCTGACGTGAGTAGGGTTTTCCCATGATCTGGGCCTTAGGCTAGATGCAGAATAGAGCTGGGACGTTCGCGAACGAATCAAATCTTTTGAACGGCTCTTTGAAGTGAACGTTGGGATCCGGTTCGCGCAGTAGAGAGCCGTTCATTTGGGGGGGAGACCCCCTCCCCCCAATTCAACATCTCCTTGCTACTCCACTGAGTACTGACTGAGTACAGTGAGTGAGTGAGAGAGAGAGAACAAGTGGAGGAGCGAGTTCATTGTTGCCTGCTTGTTTTTTTTAGGTGTTTTATGAATAACAAAAGTCAAGGTAGCTTAATTTACACACACATTTTATGAAAAGGGTAAATACTAAATTGTGATCTCAACTGTCAGCAGAGGAATGTGGTGCCACCTTGTGGATTCATGTTTAAACAAATTCTTCTTAAAAATATATAAATATACAAGGAGACAAATGAGCCAGTCTTTTGAACGGCTCTTTTTAGTGAGCCAGATCGATGGTACTGTCTCACTTCAAATAGCCATAAATCCCACCTCTAATGCAGAATGGTTAGGCACAGGTGTGTGTGTGTGTGTGTGTGTGTGTGTGTGTGTGTGTGTGTGCGTGCGTGCGTTATTCTTCTGCCTCTAAAACATACATTCAAAGTCACATTTAAATCACACTTTGCAATAATGTAGGTTAGTGCACTGTGCACTTGTAACCCACGGTTCAGCGGGAATTACAGTCATTTTATTTTATTTTTCAAATGGAATATATTCTTATTTTTCACATGCAATGTTTTGACCACGGTCCCTGAGTCACAGCTGCCGAGCATTCGTAATCACCACACCCTGTATAAAGCCAGTCTTTTTTCAGTTTGTTCAGTAACCTCATTGGAGCTGCTGCAGGTTTGTACACATTTCATTTCAAGACTATTCCAATTTCTAACAGCATTACTCCATTTATATTTAACCCACACTATATTGCTTTTAGATCCACCTGACCAACTCTGATATTGACACTGAGGCTGCGTGACTAAGATAATTGGTAAGTGAACATGTGGCTCGGAAATGTTTGTTTCTGGTTTTGGGATTGGAATGTAAAAAGATTCATTTCGGGAATGTAATTATTGCTTGTAGATAAGCAGATTTGTCGACTTTATTTTGTTTTAAGCTTGTAGATCGGCTGATTAGTTGATTTTTTTAGTTTTTTTGCCTGAACTGAATCTTAATTGTTTGGTTTTCAGAAACTACATTTCCCAGAATGCAGCAGCTAAGATGGTTGCTTGTTGGGCGTTGGCCGATTGAATCCATCTGAACAGTTTGAACAAAACACTGCTGAGTTGAGGAGTGTGTGCTGCTCTGTTAACCGGTAAGACTGTTTGCTTGTATTTTGTATGGTCTCTTTTACCGTTTTACTGTGTTATTTTGATGCTATCGTTTACAGTGAGAATGTGTTTTATATTGTCAGGAGTGTGCAGTTGTGGATTATTGCCTGTGTCCACTATTGTTTGGGGTGTGGCCTCATCTCTTTCTTCAATGTAAGCATTTAACTAAAGAGATGTGAGTATTATTGCGACTGTTAGGTCGCAGTTACTATCGAAACCTCCACCGGCTGTCACTCTGTCCGTGTGACATCATACTTTTGCCCTATTCATATCTCCGTTACCATTGCCCCTATCCATGCCAAACTTTGCACACACTCCTTGGCTGCCTGATTTCTCACATGGCCCTCCAGCGCCACCATGAGGCCGATTCTTGCAAAACATTTGTGAACACTGCTCCTACAGATTTTGGCCTAAAATCACGCAAATTGATTGTCAAATCACAACCTCCGTCCCTGATTTCACACATGCCCCTCTCTAGCGCCACCATCAGACAGATTTTTGCAAAACACATTTTACAACACTGCTCCTACAGATTTTGGCCTAAAATCACGCAAATTGGATGGCAAATCACAACCTCCAAATCAGCAGATCTGTTGACTTTATTTTGTTTTAACCTTGTAGATCGGCTGATTAGTTGATTTTTCTTATTTTTTTTATCCAGGCCCTGTTTTTTGCATGTGAACTGAATCTAACTGATGGCTTAGTTTGGTTTTCAGAAAAACTACATTTCCCAGAATGCAGCAGCTAAGATAGCTGCTTGTTGCAATCAGTTTGATTTGTCAGCACCTGGCCGCAACACAGCTTCTCCGAGTCAGGCAATCCAAATGTTTTTGCTCTTAACCACCGAGCTCTGCTTCACTGTGTAGCTGGCTCTCGAAGGGACTCTTCCATCGAGCAGTAAGCAAAACTCCACTATGTTCTCCTCTGTCGCACATTTGCTCTGTATTTTGCCACATTGCTAATGGTGGTTCTATCTGTTCCCATTGTAGGCAAATTAGGAGCTGCATCTGAGTCTTGGAAGAGAAATGGCATGTGTTAATGGAAGCAACGGCATACTGTGAAACATATGTTTCGAATGTAACCCCTGTTTGTTAAGTTCTGGAAAGAAGCATATTTTGAGTTAAAAGCCCCGGTTTTGGGAAGAACTTTATTTCATGTTTTAGGGGAACGCCCCATTGAATAAAACAACGCTTATTGCGTTTTCACCTTGAGAACTGTTTCCGTGTGCTGGTTTGGGTTCAGACTTCACAATACTTAATGTTTAAAAACTTTATTTGAAGACGTTTACTACTTGAATTATTTGAAAACATTGTGATTTAAAAGACATGCCTGAAAATGGCTAGGTTGTTAACCCTCTGTTTTGAAGGTTTACAACCTGATGACCAACTCTTCAACAAAGACAACTAATGAAAAAGTTGGAAAATAAAGATATTGAGTTAAAACCTTGAGGAGTTCTTTGGAACTATTTTATGTCTGTTGCATATAGTCTTTTGCATACATGTTGTGTAGAGGTCAATTTGTGCTTTCACCAATAACTATGCCGATTAGTGTAAAATCGGCAGAGTCTCTGTCATTTATAGCGCCACCAGAAGGCCGAAAACGCATTCTTCGATATTACTCCTTCAGATTTTATCCGATAATCACACAAATGGGCACACAGTATCTCTACAGTGATGTAATCATGACGGATTTGTCCAATATCATATTCTATCTAATTGGCTAACATTGAATTCCAAGGTTTGCAGGATTGCTCCTTTTTGAACAAAATGTCTCAAACGCAGCCTGCTATTTGTGTGAGATTTTGCACACACATTCCCACTAGGCCAAGGAACAGATGCCACCCTTCTCACATTGGCCTGTTATAGAGTCACCAGAAGGCCAAAAAAAAACACCTGACCTGTTCGGAAGAACACTGCTTCTAGTTTCTCTTTGATGTCTTCTTTGCTTTCCCTTGATGCTTTTGCCTTGGCCACTTTATCGCTGCTTGCAGCTATATTTATTATTATTTTATAATTTTTTTGTGTGCACTTCATAGGCATGTTAGATAAAGGTCCTTAGATTGCGTGTAGAATGTTTCATGCAAATTGCAAAAAAAATCCTAGAATAAAAACGGGTTTAAGCGTTTTACAAACTGCTCAAAATTATATAGCGCCCGCCTTTGGCCATTTGGGGTAAGATTGGTTTCAGTGATATTTGAACTAACCCTCTACACTATTTTGTCATGAAAATGTGACTTTGCATGTATGTTTTAGAGGCAGAAGAATAATTTGCATAAAAATGCAATATTGTTTGAATTATTAAAAAAAGCATGTTTCAATGTTAAAGAAATCCGATCTGACAGATCTTTAGATATCGGTCCAAAGTTCACGTAAAAAAGGTTGTGTGCACGTGACGCGAAAATTCCAGAATAAAAGCGGGTTTACGCGTTTTACAAACTGCTCAAAATTGCGGAAAATCGAAGGGCGGAGCTTACTTAACAACGACACAGATGTCTTCCGCTTGAGTCAAAGCACACGTGTAACAAGTTGCATGTCTTCAAACGAAACGAGTCATGACTTAAGCCCGTTTGAAGTTTGAATTTTCAGACGCTTCGTATAGCGCCCCCCTTTGGCCGATTGGAATAAAATTGGTTTCAGTGATACTTTGACTAACCCTCCACATCTTTGCCAAATGCCATGAACGTGTAACTTTGCATGTATGATTTAGAGGCCGAAGAATAATTTGCATAAAACCGCAATATATATTGAATTATTAAAAAATCATTATTTAACGTACAAACTTCTCACCACATAGCCTGTGTAGATATAGGTTCAAAGTTCATGTGAAAAAAGTTTTGTGCACTTGACGCGAAAATCCCAGGAGGAGATAGATTTTTACTGTTTTTCATATAATTCCGAATTGTGGGAGACCTAAAGGTCAGAGGTCAAAAGTTAGAGGGTAAAAGTTGTTCGGCATGAGGAGACGCATAAGTGTATACAGGTTTCATGGCTGTACCTAAAACACAGCATGAGCTCTACCTGTTCAAAGTTCGCACTTTCGAAGGCTTCCTACAGCGCCACCATTTGGCCGATTGCTATAGAAAATAATAGCACACTTCGCCACTGTAAACTGAACACATTGATGTTTTTATTTTCATTTTCTCACTAAGTATGTAGGAGTAGAAAGGAACCGAAGTTTTTTGATACTTGCACTGACTGCCTGCCTAGTATAGAAACTAGAAAAATATTGTTCCTTCGAAACAATTGTGGGCTCGCTTCAAGCCAGAAAACAATGGCTATAAAAGCACAAAATGTCAAGATCGCAGGCAGTGCTCTCTTTGACGTTACTGACGTCAAAGATTGGTCCATTTTGTTCCAAAAATGTGTTATGCAAAAGTTGACCCGCTGGTGGCGCTATAACAGGCCAATGTGAGAAGGTTGGTATCTGTTCCTTGACCTATTGGGAATGTGCTTGCAAGATTTCACGCACATCCCAGGCTGTGTTCATGATTTGAGGTGTTTTTGGCTTTGGACACTTTATCGCTGCTTGCAGCTATATTTATTATTATTATTTTATAATTTCTTTGTGTGCACTTCATAGGCATGTTAGATAAAGGTCCTTAGATTGCGTGTAGAATGTTTCATGCAAATTACAAAAAAAATCCTAGAATAAAAACGGGTTTAAGCGTTTTACAAACTGCTCAAAATTATATAGCGCCCCCCTTTGGCCATTTGGGGTAAGATTGGTTTCAGTGATATTTGAACTAACCCTCTACACTATTTTGTCATGAAAATGTGACTTTGCATGTATGTTTTAGAGGCAGAAGAATAATTTGCATAAAAATGCAATATTGTTTGAATTATTTAAAAAAGCATGTTTCAATGTTAAAGAAATCCGATCTGACAGATCTTTAGATATCGGTCCAAAGTTCACGTAAAAAAAGTTTTGTGCACGTGACGCGAAAGTTCCAGAATAAAAGCGGGTTTACGCGTTTTACAAACTGCTCAAAATGGCGGAAAATTGAAGGGCGGAGCTTACTTAACAACGACACAGATGTCTTCCGCTTGAGTCAAAGCACGCGTGTAACAAGTTGCATGTCTTCAAACAAAACGAGTCATGACTTATGCCCGTTTGAAGTTTGAATTTTCAGACGCTTCGTATAGCGCCCCCCTTTGGCCGATTGGAATAAAATTGGTTTCAGTGATACTTTGACTAACCCTCCACATCTTTGCCAAATGCCATGAACGTGTAACTTTGCATGTATGATTTAAAGGCCGAAGAATAATTTGCATAAAACCGCAATATAAATTGAATTATTAAAAAATCATTATTTAACGTACAAACTTCTCACCACATAGCCTGTGTAGATATAGGTTCAAAGTTCATGTGAAAAAAGTTTTGTGCACTTGACGCGAAAATCCCAGGAGGAGATAGATTTTTACTGTTTTTCATATAATTCCAAATTGTGGGAGACCTAAAGGTCAGAGGTCAAAAGTTAGAGGGTAAAAGTTGTTCGGCATGAGGAGACGCATAAGTATATACAGGTTTCATGGCTGTACGTATAACACAGCATGAGCTATACCTGTTCAAAGAACGCACTTTCGAAGGCTTCCTACAGCGCCACCATTTGGCCGATTGCTGTAAAAAGTAATAGCACACTTCGCCACAGTAAACTGAACACATTGATGTTTTTATTTTCATTTTCTCACTAAGTATGTAGGAGTAGAAAGGAACTGAAGTTTTGAGGAGAACTTGATCTAGGAATAAATAAATAACTAGAAATACTGTTCCTTCGAAACAGTGTGGGCGATTCCAACCCAAAACAATAATAGTAAAAGTGTCAAGTTCCCAGGCAATGCTCTCTTTCATTTTACTGACGTAAAATGGTAATGCAAATACAATGTAGACAAGCAGTGTTATTACATGAACTTAAAGGACCAGGTCACCTTTGGGACAACCAGATCTTATTTTATTGTTGTGTGGGGACACGATCAACACAATGTTGAGTTATTTTTTGTGTTCAATCTGTGTTTTTAGATATTTTAGTATTTCAGTATGCTACAACTGGTCATATGATGCATTTTGCATCATATGATGCATGAGATGATGCAATATCATGCTACAAAGCATCATATGACCAGTTGTAGCATGCTGAAATAATAAAATATCTAAAAACACAGATTGAACACAAGAAATTACAGGATTGTGTTGATCGTGTCCCACACAACAATAAAATAAGATCTGGTTGTCCCAGAGGTGACCTGGTCCTTTAAAGGTATGGACAATTAAATCAAAATAAAATTAAAATATAATGTGGACGGGTAACCAACAACAAAAGTTCGAGACCAGTAGCATGTTGGGAACTGAAGTTATGGCTGTTTAAAGCCTGGGAAGAAAGATGGGGAACCTGTGTGTGTGTGTGTGTGTGTGTGTGTGTGTGTGTGTGTGTGTGTGTGTGTGTGTGTGTGTGTGTGTGTGTGTGTGTGTGTGTGTGTGTGTGTGTGTGTGTGTGTGTGTCTGTCCTAGGGGTCCCTGAACTACACTTTGCAAACCAGCAAACCACATCAAAGTAATAGTACGCAGATGGTCCTAATATTGACAAGCTTTTTAAAAACAGCAGATCTACAAGATCACAACATGTCGCAATGTCACATTGTAGATCAGCTTCTACGTGATTCATCTACCGTATGTTTTGTATTAATAATAGTAACAAAAGTGTAAAGTAAAAGTTGGTATACAGTACGGGACATGCTGATCCAAATGCATATGGGATATACTAGGATTCAAATGCAGACAGGCTGAAATTCATGGCTTTTAAAGTGTTTGGGGTGTGGTTTTGCCAGGTGGGTCCACTTCGGTTGATCGTCTGATTTGGAAATGCATTGGTTGTGATATCTCCCTGACAACCAACAACAACCACACAGAGTGCCCCTGCGGGTTCTAGGATATATACTGTAAAGCCCATCGCCCGGGAACCTTATTCTTTTTAAGTTAAATTTCTAAAACACTACAAAACATGTGTCAAAGACAAATACAAGCAAACGTCTCCACAGTAACACAGTAACAGTTGTTTGTGTGTCAGTGTGTGTGTATGCGTGTGTGTGTGTGCGTGTGTGCGTGCGTGCGTGCGTGCGTGTTAATAATTATTATTATTATTAATAATAAAATCTGCTAAATAAAAAGTAACTGAAGCTGTCAAATGCTGTATTTATAGTAGAGTATAAGTAACAAAAATGGAAATTAGAGTAAAAGTACCTAAAAATTGTACTGTAGGTACAAGTACTTGTTTGTATATACTTGAGTAAATGTACTTGGTTACTTTGCAGCACCACTAGCCTTACATTAAGACGCTCTGCCGAGACTTTCGCATTGTCACTGCAGGGCCTACTTATGTAAGGCTACATCACCACAGAACAGCCAATGACAGCCAAGCCTTTAATCACAGCTGTGTCAATCAGTAGAGTGGAGAGGGACATTTATTTATAGTTTTAACTATAACTATAGTTTTATACATCACACAGCTTAGACATTTGGATCAAATCAGACAGCAGACCTGTGTGAACGCATTGATATAAATAGCATATCTGAAGTGTGAATATTGCAGCCACAGCGACTTAATATAAACATGGGTCCCTTTCCTCTGTCTCACTCTCTCCCCACTCACTAAACCCATTGGAAATGCATTGGGTGCTTAAAGTTAAACATTTTTATTTTTTTATAATTAAACTACAAAACATTTCAAAACCAAAAGTACAAGCACACGTGTCCTCAGTAAGCTGAACACATAAAAATTTGAATGGTGTTGAAAGGTGTAAGCGTTTAAGAGATGAAGCGCGCCAAAGTTTTGAGGAGATACTGACTGACTGACTGACTATAAATAATGAAGATAACATACGTGTGCTCGCCTTCCAGGCGAGCCCACAATGACAATATCTAAAGTGTGCTCGCCTTATAGGCGAGCCCACAATAATGACAATATCTAAAGTGTGCTCGCCTTATAGGCGAGCCCACAATGACAATATCTAAAGTGTGCTCGCCTTATAGGCGAGCCCACAATAATGACAACATCTAAAGTGTGCTCGCCTTATAGGCGAGCCCACTAATGATTTTATTTAATCAATATATATTGAATAGGCACACGAGGAGCACTTTATAGACAAGAGCTGTTTCCGGCTTCATTTATTTTTCTTAAAACAACGAATAAAAAGGTTATTTAAAATAATTCTAACGTGGTATAATTATAGATGTGGATTAAACGTCTAAATGAGGTCTAAAAATATACTGTAAACGGTAAATGGATCAATATTGATCCATAACGGGCCGTTGAAAATAGTGAAAATCAAGGTTGTCGGCAGGGTTCAAACTGATGATCTCTGGCTTACAAGTCCCAAGCACAGCCCACTGAGCCATCAATGCAGACATGTCAATATTGTCTTTCTGGCCCTATTAGAAGGTGACGTTGCCCACCTGTGCTCATGTTGAGGAAACTAAATGTATTGATAGGCGCAGCATAAGCCTATCGATTACAATTATTTTGTTTAATCAATGAGACTCACACCACCTGTGTTAATTTTAGGGTAGTACGCATTGTTGAGGAAACTAAATGTATTGTTAGGCGCAGCATAAGCCTATCGATTACAATTATTTTGTTTAATCAATGAGTCTCACACCACCTGTGTTAATTTTAGGGTAGTACGCATTGTTGAGGAAACTAATTGTATTGATAGGCGCATAAGCCTATATCATTCTATCAGTTTTTTTTTGTTTGTTTTTTATTATTATTATTATTATTACCCCCAAAGATCTTTCTTCATATTCACATACAAAAAAGAAAGTAGAGTTCAAAATTAAAATATAAGGAAAGTTAAAAAAGTTAAAGTACCTTTTGTTTAATGAATGCATAGCCGGACCACCTGCTATACCTCTGCGGACCACTAGTCGTCCACGTACCACCGGTTGAAAACAAATGACTTATATAATGGTCTAAACATAGACGTTGAAAAGCGGTATAATAGACGTGTACATCTAGACGGATACCTTATATTGACGAATGACTGTTAAAATAATTTTAAAGCAATATTTGGAGATCATTCTGCAACGTGCAGTTATTTTTTTAATTATATATTTATTGAAATATGGATTAAGTTTAATCGTCTAAATTTGGTCTAGATATAGACGTTGATACGCGGTATTGATTTAGACGTCTAAATCACGGCTAAGTCTAAACTATCTATCTATAAATGCGAGAAGTCTCTGCGTGTCTGTCTGTCTGTCTGTCTGTGTGTCTGTAATCCGCGTATCTCGAGAACCGTTCGTCCCACCGGCTTCAGATTCGGCACGCGCGTTCCCCGCCGCAGCACGGAGTGCAGTGCCGGGTCTCGACCCGACCCAACGTGCTGTTTTCCCGAACCGGCGCGAAACGTTCGGAATCTCCTTATGCGGGGTTGATTGTTGACATCAGGCTGTTCCGGAGGAAATCGGCGAAAGCTCTGACTCATTGTGACATCACTTCATAAAAGGCTCTGACATCACGTACGCCACATGAGTCAACAAAAAATCTCTGTGAGTGTGTATGTATGTATGTAATCCGCGTATCTCGAGAACCGTTCGTCCCACGGGCACGCGCGTTCTCCATATATGGGCATAAAATGAATGCCCCCATATATGGGCATAAAATGGATTGCAGACAGACAGATACAGATATCTCCATATATGGACATAAATGGACAGAGGCAAACAGATGGTCAAAGATCTCCATATATGGGCATAAAATGGACGCAGACAGACAGATACAGATATCTCCATATATGGGCATAAATGGACACAGGCAAACAGATGTTCAAAACGGGTCCTATGACAACAGGTATAATGAGGTTTGCATTAAAGGGGGAACCGGCACTGTGTCTGCAACACAGTTGGAGGCACAGACAGATACTCCATATATGGGCATAAAATGGACCCAGAACTATAACTGCAGTGATCTCCATATATGGACATAAAATGGACGCCGACAGACAGACAGACAGACAGATACAGATATCTCCATATATGGGCATAAATGGACACAGGCAGACAGATGGTCAAAACGGGTCCTATGAAAACAGGTATAATGGGGTTTGCATTAAAGGGCGGGCATTCATTCCCTATTTACATTGTTCCGAGTTGGCCAGGTCGCCGACTAGACGCTGGGCCGCCCAAAGGGCGGCCCAGCTTCTAGTACTTTAAATTGACCAGCGCATGTTATTATTATTATAGTCCAATACTAGGAGATCAGTTATGCAGCTTACTGTAGTTTTTTTGATAAATAGTTATTGAATTGTGGGGAAAAAAGGCAAAGTCTAATTTCGGTCTAAATATAGACATAAGCTAGACGGTTGAAATTGCTTCTAGAAAAAAACTAGACGTCTAATATCCGTCTATTGCTCAGTGGGAGGGACTAACATACAAGCAAGGAAATAGGAAATAGGATTGATTTAAGGACTTGAGACGTGGAGGGCTCTTAAAGACATGGTCCAACCTCCCCTGAAATATCAAGTTCAGCTTCTTTTCTGCAAAGTCTGTTCTCGTATACAGCTGTGAATGCCCTAAAAGTCCCTGGATGTGCTACACAAGAATAGAGGTTATGCGCGTGACATCACTGTTGCTGGAAGTTATGTGGGAACGCCTACTGAGTGGCAAAAAACTAATGTCTGCCATTGACAGCCCATACATCCAAACAGAATTGATTGTATTAAACACAGTTAAACTCACCAACATTGCAGCTGTACTGAAAGCTTGAAATATCCTCTTTCTATCTGCAAAGTTTTTGTTTCATAAAAATCCACCATAGGCATGTTATGAGCTACTTTCTGTCAAGACATTCTATGCAGGTTTTATTTTTCCAAGTGTTTTGCTACTCTAGATTAGAGGGGTGGGTCGCAGCTGGACATGCATACCCTCTGTCTACAGCACACACACACACACACACACACACACACACACACACACACACACACACACACACACACACACACACACACACACACACACACACAATAAGTGAGTACAACCATTGTACTATAATAATGTGTGTTTGTAATACTCACAGACTAGAAGGAAGAGTAAAGTTTGCTCCATCTTGTGTTACTGCTGACTGATACATTGATTGTCATGATCACTGACTGATGCAGTCTCCTCCTACTGCTGTTGTGG
Source organism: Nannobrachium achirus (assembly GCF_963921795.1). NCBI lineage: Eukaryota > Metazoa > Chordata > Actinopteri > Myctophiformes > Myctophidae > Nannobrachium > Nannobrachium achirus. The sequence continues at coordinate 9,341,660 of NC_137822.1, read as the reverse complement.
TGGGTACAATGCAGGAAGAGGTGATACATCTACTGCTGTTGTGGGGAGAGCATAGTGACACACGGCCGCCTACAAATTGTGAGAGTGAGACAGTGACACCCTTCGGGTAAGGTGAATAGTATACTGCAAGCCAGCCCATAGAGGTCACCGCAATGTTTTAATGTATGGACTGTCTTTGTCAACATAACTTCTTGTTTTCTAAATACATGATGTGTGTCTCATTCAATTTGACACTTGAATGGGTTACCCATAATGTTAACAGAGCAGAGGGAAGACGGATAGACATAGACATAGAAAGGTATATACCTTTCTATGTCTATGTCTATCCGTCTTCTATGTCTATTGTCTATCCGTCTATAGACACCTCCTTCGGCTCTGGGGCATATGCATCACGGGACTCGGCGACCATATAGAAAAAACTAGATGCCTCAACCGCCGCTGCATTTCATTGGAGCGACGTGCAACAACTAGAGGCCGGAATGCTGGGAGTGCCGGAGACCACGCTGCAAGTCAAAGTGACTGCTGGCCAGTCACAGCAAGTCTTTTCCCGGGACTTATCAATTAAATTCTATTGGCACATCTCCATCCGGTTCTCCAGGCTCAGCTGTTCTTAGGCTGGATTTAGACTGCAGTCAAATCTAGCCTGAATCTGATTTAGTTCTCAAATCCGATCTTTTGGCCCGACTGTTCATACTGCATTTGCAAGTGACACAGATCGTGTTCAGACTGATTTTAACAACTTCAACCCAAAGTGCCCTGCGTCAACATATCTGCGTTGGTTAATGTGGTAACAACGTAGGCGCCATGATGACTTTTCTCTCTTTATGTGTTTTTACATTTTTCAATTTTCCTCTGACATTGCAGTTACATCGCAGGACCTTCTGAACCCATTTTCTGCCATGCCATGAGATATGTATTCATTCATATATTGCCTTAATTGTTCCTGTACATTTCTCATGTACTGAAACATCCCCCCAAAGTGCTAGGAGATGTTGAATTTCTCCCTCTGCCCACTGAATGCTGCTCGCCCTTGACCCATGACCCAAGACAGGACGAGCACGATGAGAGTCTGTGAGGTGGGTGGGCATTTGTCAACAGTACATCATGTACACCCAGAACACCCAGGAGGCTGGCCAGGATGCACTGATATGGATATTATTTTAATAAAAATGTGTAATTTATTTGAGCCAGCCAGAAAGCATGTAGGCCTACTAGCTACATTTCCTGTGTGAAATTTCATTTTTATGAGCCATTTTTATTTAGTGTCAGTCTTAGTCCAGTTTCAATTGCCCTTGTTAGTTTTTATCACATTTAGTCAACCTCATCCTGTTTTTATTTAGTCAAGTTTCAGTCGCATTTTAGTCTTTATCTTAGTCTAAGACAACATAATGATAAAGTAGGCTACAAGTTACATTTTCTGCCATGCCATGAGATATGTATTCATTCATATATTGCCTTAATTGTTCCTGTACATTTCTCATGTACTGAAACATCCCCCCAAAGTGCTAGGAGATGTTGAATTTCTCCCTCTGCCCACTGAATGCTGCTCGCCATTTTTTTTCTGTAATGTAAAACTTATGCTGAACTATTGTTTTATTTTCATAATACTTTCAAAATGCAATTCTCGCACTCTATAATGACATCAGTGGCGCTCGGGTTGCGCTGCAAGTGACGCTTTGGACATGTTTGATATGTGACTTGGCTTGTTAGATCAGGTTAGTGCATTCAGACTGAGACACATCTTTAGAAATTAGATTTGAATCAGATTTGAAACCAGCTCTGGATGTGGTTTGTAAAAATCTGATTTCATGTGACCTGCCTGCATTTAGATTAATTTAAGCAAATCGGATTCCACTCTTGATGTGACACAGATCTGATTTAGGCTGGATTTGGGTGGCAGTGTAAATCAGGCCTTTGAGGCTGTGTACGAAATGACCCAACCCCACCTGCCTCTGATTGGCCTACCAACTTCCGTTTTCTGTGACGCAAGTGGAAGTGAATACGCAATGCATATGCACTGGCTTCCTGTGGCTCTTAGAACTGACTGTAAAATGTTATTGTTTGTTTTTAAATCACGAAATGGCATTGCACCCACATACATCTCTGACCTGCTGTCCCCTTATACCCCTACGCGCAACCTCTGACCAGCTTTTGCTCGAGGTTACTGCAAATCTGGTCACAGAAGGGGATAGAGCATTTGCTGTAAGGGCCCCCCATCTGTGGAACAATCTTCCTCTGGAAGTCAGACAGGCTACCTCACTGGCCACTTTTAAGACTCTTCTAAAAACCCATTTCTACAGAATGGCTTTTAACTAGTGCTGGTCAATTGGATTCTTTGTTTTATACGAGGACTCTATTTTTATTGTTTATCCTTCTTGCTGTTCTTGTTAATGCTTTGTATTTTCTTGCTGTAGGCATTGTCTTAACCGAATTGCCTGCGTTTTTATTGTTGTTTTTTGTTTTTCTTCCCCCATTCTGTTGTCGGGGTGTGTGAAGTGTGTGATGTGAAGCACTTTGTTAACTTGCTTTTGAAAAGTGCTATACAAATAAAGTGTATTAATTATTATTATATGCCCCAGAGCCGAAGGAGGCGTCTACCTTTCTGTCTATGTCTATGTGATGAAGTTCCATGAAAAGTGACATACACAATAAATAGAATAATAGAAACATAATCAGTATGATACCTATCTTAAATATGATACAGTATATATCATATTTAAGATGGGTATCATGTTCTTTTTTGTATCAGGGGTGTTTCTGGGGGTCTTTTTTAAACCCTTTTTGGGGGGAGGGGGAGCTTTCGGCCACACACAAACAGTGCTTTCGGGTTATCCTTTTTGCATCCTTTTGTACCTTTTTTGCAAACTCGATTGGCTTGAAAATTGATTGAATAATCAATCAATCAATCAAAACACATCTAATGTATGTATGTGTAGGAGCGCTTCTCTCGGTAACCTAGCCTACTCAAAGTCGCTTTACAAAAACAGAACAAACTTTATTTTATTAAAAGGTAAAAAGGGAGATTGGAATTAGGTGGAGGGTGTGGAAACAGCAAAGATTATGGCAGATATCTATCGGATTGGGATTGTTCGTGTTTGTTTATCACTGTTAAAACTCACTTACTGTACTTCCAGACTAAAGTTGTGTTGTTCCTATGCCAACCATTTTCAACATTTTCACCTTTCTCTGGGGCCCTTAAATAATATGCTGTACTTCAACTACATATACATACTGTACATAGCTAGAAATAAAGATCTACTCCTCCTCTTTCCCCCCAAAAAAAGTGTGTTTCTTTATTTATTGGCTTCAATAGAGCATGCGCTAAATATGCTTTTTGATGAAGCAGGGACCCCTTATCTGAGAGAGAGAGAGAGAGAGAGAGAGAGAGAGAGAGAGAGAGAGAGAGAGAGAGAGAGAGATGAAGCAGGGGCCCCTTATAGCTGAGAGAGAGAGAAGACGCAGGGATCCCTTTATAGAAGGTAAATAAAAGTCTCTTTTTTTTCACTTATAGATTCTTTTGACTTTTGTATTTCCGACTGTAGATGGGACAAATGTCACCATTTCTGCACAATGCTCTTCTACTATAAAGTAGGGCATTAACTTAAGAGTGAAATATTATAAAACCTCATTATAAAAAAAAGTGTCAAAAAGTATGTGTTGGAAAATACTATCTTGCTCCTGCATGGCCCTGTCAAATTCTCCGGAGCATCGGGAGGGTCATAAAAAGGCTATTAACATACTCGGATCGTCTCTCAGGAGTTTTCAAACCAAGCGCGAGTTTGTGTTTGAACTCACAACATTTTCTGGGAGGTCATAAAATCCAGAACGATATCTTGATTGTTTGATTAATAAAAATGAATAATTTGTCTTTAAATCTTTTTAAAGATATTTTTTCACATTTATGTTCAAAATAATAAATCATGGTTCTGTCCACTTTGAATAGCTTTTTACTGTGCAATTGACATATTGTTGATAGTAGCCTATATTGACATTGGTCCCTCCTCAGTTAATAAGATGTTTAGAAATGGTAGTGGTACGGCCACCCTACTCACGGTACCTTGTATGTTTTAAATAAAAGTATGAAAATGTTTATATGAAACACAATTTTATACATCAATATACAATATTATGTTCAAGCCGGCCCACCCGAGGTGGTAGGGGGTCTGCTTCATCTCCCCATCATTGACGGTCCCTGGCCTGAAAACATTGAAGACCCCTGTTCTAAAGAGTAGTTGCTTATTTGGGCTTTTAATTGTTTTAACCATGGTTCTCACAGTGCTGGTACCAACGTTTTTACTTGAGTTCAAGGGGCAAAATCATTAAGGTTGAATGGGCTTTATTGACAAGAATGGAAGCATACAATATGACAAGCAGCATAGACATATAAGCAATATAGATAAGCATCCTATAGCCTAAGCAGCAGCATGAATACAACAGCATGAATACAGCATAAACTAGACTACATGCGGAACATTAAGATGGCCATGGATTCGGCCCTCGGATCATAGTGCCGCGTCCACGATAAATGATTAAGCTATTATCGTGACTGAAGCTCTCCGCGGTCACATGATCCGAGACCCCCAGCACGGGATAGCCTAATCCTGAGGTGGAAGTTGGGGAAGGAGGTGGGGCGCTGAGTTTAGCAACTGAACACTGAACAGGTTAGTACCCTTGATATATTCTGAGTAGGGGGGCGGAATATAAGACTCCGCCCACCTGGGGCGCGCCGCCAACCTCTGAGATCTCCCCCCTTGAACTGGCTACGTCATTCTTCCTGCGCTCTATTTCAAGGGGCAAAATCATTAAGGTTGAATGGGCTTTATTGACAAGAATGGAAGCATACAATATGACAAGCAGCATAGACATATAAGCAATATAGATAAGCAGTATAATGAGCATCCTATAGCCTAAGCAGCAGCATGAATACAGCAGCATGAATACAGCATAAACTAGACTACATGCAGAACATTAAGATGGCCATGGATTCGGCCCTCGGATCATAGTGCCGCGTCCACGATAAATGATTAAGCTATTATTGTGACTGAAGCTCTCCGCGGTCACATGATCCGAGACCCCCAAAAGGAAGGACACGCGTCCTACCCCCCCAAAACATGCAACGCTCAGAATCCATGACCAGTCCTAACCGATCGGTGAAGATGGTTTAGTTTCCGCGGTCCTAACAGCCTGAACACAGCTTTGTGAACAGAAGCGCAAATAACTAAACTGACAACTATAGCATACATTTACTATACACCCCAGTACTCAGAATACGGCTCCTTTAATTAACCTGACTTGTGCAGCAACCTATTAATTTTATTAAACTCTCCCCCTTCCCAACACACCTTGCTTTTGCAAAAGAGAACACCAATATACGAAGGGCTCCGTCCCTCTGCGTGACGTTCTTTCTTTTAGCGATTACTGCTGAGCTGAAGCAATTAAAATATATACTGACTAACTCTAGAACTCTAGAGCGCTATTGTATACTAGAACGAGCAAGCAAGGAATACTCAGTAGTACCAAAGTATTAAATATTAGCAGCTTGCCTAAAGCCAACCAATGATAAGAAAGGTAGCTCTAGTGTACTTTTAGCGATGCTATAGTGGGCATGAGCAACTAGATATAGCACTAATTAAAGACCTGTGAAGCGCAGCAGAGCAGCACGTAAAACACACAAATATATCAGGTATACGCCGAAACAGAACAGCAAACTATACTGGTATAACCTTAAAGACACCAATACATGTGAGAGGCAGCCATAAAACACACGACCGAAACAGAACCGCATAATGTAACCTTCTGAACCTGAGCGTCCTCCACGGGACGCGTGACTGATTGAGTACCTCGGCCCCATCAGTCCATTAACCACGGGGCTGCTTCATATCGTTCCCACGCCGCTTGATTGCTCCTCCGCCGCTGCACACGGAGGATCCCAGCCTGCTGAACCCGATGCAGCGGACGCCTGCTGCTGACGACCAGCTGAGGCCCGAGGGCGCCCGGAGCGCCGCCGCTGCTCCACGCCAGGAGCGCCGCCGCCGAAGCTGCTCCGCGCCGGGAGCGCCGCTGCCGAAGGTGCTCCGCGCCGGGAGCGCCGCCGCTGAAGGTGCTCCGCGCCGGGAGCGCCGCCGCCGAAGGTGCTCCGCGCCAGAGCGCCGCCGCCGAAGCTGCTCCGCGCCAGGGAATGCGGCGTGTAGAGAGATGGCGCGACGCCTTCACTCTGGCCCTGCTCCCTCAGTCTCGCGGCAAACCAGGCGTGCGTCATGGAACAGAGGGTCGTTGGGGCAGACATCGGGCGGACAGCCAGGTGTTTTAGCATGGAAATACAGGACGGAAAAGTGAGTTAGTTCTGCCGCAGAGTCTGCTGACGCACACATAAGAAACGCTACAACCCACCTCTTGACTTTTAAAGTCAAACCATGCCAAAGCGTGGCCCAACCGATATGCGTAAATTCCCCAGCTTAGAGCGACTGCACCCTGACGGAACCGAACAAGCAAATGCGCTGCTATTTACCTGCTAGAGTCTGGCTCCGCCGTGCTTCCAAGGCAGCCGTCGCTGGCGAGAGTACTGCCTCCCGCCGCTGGCGCTAGAACTGGCGTTCCTTGGCTCCTTCGCGGCATGACGGCGGTGTCGGTGTGCCGCTCCCCCCGGAAGACGAGCCTGTGCCCTACGCGCCTCCGTCGTGGGCTCGCGGGCCGCCGGGAAGTCAGGAAGGCTGGCGGGCCGGCTGGCCCGAGGCAGCAGCGGAAGCAGCTGCGGCCGTCGCAGCCATACCCTCCGCGGTGCCGACCGACTCCCGACTGGACTCCCAGCCACACACAGCAGTAGACGAAGCTAGAAACATAACCTACATGACATGATTAGTGGAACCTGCAGCCAAAGCTGCCATGATAACCTGCTGTCATAGCCGTGGGCCTGCAGCCGCTCCGGCCTGAAGCTGAAATAATAAACAGGATGAATAGCAACCAGCATGTATTAGCTTTAGCATGAGCTGTAGGAAAACAGTACTGTAGCCAGTGCAGCAGCTACGGAAACACCACTAGAGCATACGGTGTGCTATGTGACCCAGTACTATAACCTTAGTTTGAAACAAATATTTAAGTTAAATCCCTTTAACTTCTGAAACACTGGTAGCAGCTTAACATGCAGTAGTAACAATAACTTGCTGGTGTAGCAGTGGACCAGAAGTGCTTTAGCCGGGAGCTGTAAAGATACGAATAATGTTAGTGTCAGACACGTGGCAGCTGAGCACGAACTGCCCAGATAAACATGATGCCAGCATCCTACAAGCAGTCGCATCAGTTGTAATTATTAGCAGTCATTACAGCAGCTGAAAATGAATAGCAAGCTGTTTTACCAGCTGATTGCTACTAATAACACAACCGCTTTTACCAGCTCAGTACACAGTACGAGCACCAACCAACTGAGATTACCTTAGCGAACGGTAGCAAGCAATGGCCCACGAAGGCACAATTAAGTTAGCTTAGCAACAACAACAACGGCACAAACACATTAAAAAGCTTAGCAACAACAACTGTCGCCTTGGATCAGCAGTACTGCACTGCAGAAATCAGCTGGGAATTAGCAACATAAACGGAGACCCACGACCTTGATGAAGCCGTACTAGAACACCGCAAATTTTACCAGAATCCACAATCCCAAATTCCCTATAACCTTGCCTTGATCCTAGCGTAGACAGCCGCTAAAGACGCGAAAGACCTGATTTAAGCAGAAGTCAGCAGTACAAGTAACCAGTAACCCCTCCGAGACAGCCATGCTTAGCAGCCGCCGCAGCTGGCGCAACATGACAAAGAAAGACGCCTGGAAATGCACCCTGATGTCATCAACAGACCTGTAGCGGCTCTAACCTGAGCTGAAAAATAAACCAGTGCAGCAGCTACGGGAACACCGCTAGAACATACAATGCGCCGTGCGGTGACCCAACTATATAGCCTTAGCTTGAAGCAAATATTCAAATATACATGAAACTCCGAAACCTGGAAGCAGGCCCAGCCTGATTCAGTAACCACACCCTGATGGTGTAGCCGCGGACCAGAGCGCCCCAGCAAGGGGCTACGTGACAAACAATTCCAGTATCAACTAGGGATGTGAAAAAAAATCGAAAATCGACGCGTCGATCGACTCACGTTCACCGCGACTCAGAAAATGCGAGTCGTGAGTCGATCGTTTTTTTTTTTATTATTATTTTTTTTATTAATGTTTTTGTATTTTTTTTTAATGGCTTACATCTTTGGTCAAATGTTTTCCAACTCATTTTACAGGCGTTACTGTACGAGTGGGTCTGCTGAGCTAGTCCATCTCTGTGCTGCTCTATGCTCTAGTAGGGTCGTGTGCACGGTGCGCTGCTGTTGTGTTTATTTCCTGCTTGTGGTGGAAGCTGGATGGCGGTAAAACATGGCATCTGCACAGAGGACTAGTAGCGTTTGGGATCACTTTGTTAAGATTGACGACCACACTGTGAGATGCACAATTTGCAACAAAAAGTATGCATATCACTCTTCAACAACGACGATGTCAAATCACATAAAAGGTAAACATCCACAGTCTCAGCAGCGACCATCAAATCAAACCCGCATGGACAACTTCGCCGTGGGCAACCGTCATTGTGATAACCTGCGGGCTGAAAAAATCACAGCGTTGATTGCCAAGATGATAACGGGAGATATCATGCCAATTTCTGTTGTGGAGGGGCAAGGCTTCAAAGATCTGATCGCATTTCTCGAGCCAGAGTATGTCCTGCCTTGTCGCCAAACGATGACAACACGATTGGAGGACATGTACACTGAGGCCGCCGCTAAACTAACTGACGAGCTGTCGAAAGCCGAGAAAGTGTCTCTCACCACTGACGCGTGGACTGGGTTGACGACAGAGTCCTATGTGACTATAACAGCTCACTACTTTGACGGCTGGGAATTGAAGAGTGTCATCCTACAGACACAAGCGATGCCAGAGAGGCATACAGCAGAAAACCTGGCCAACGTCCTGCGGGTTGCAGCTGAGAGATGGGGCATAGCTGACAAAGTGGATGTCTGCGTCCACGACAACGTGACTAATATCGTGTTGGCAAACGCGCAGTACCTGGGGTGGGAGTCGCATCGGTGCTTTGCGCACACACTCCAGCTCGCCATCAATGATGGCTTCAAAGTGGTAGCAATCGACAGGGCTGTCGGGGCCGCAGCTCGCCTTGTTACCCATTTTCATCACAGCACAGTGGCGACAGAGGCGCTGAAGAGAAAGCAGCGTGACCAAAATCTCCCCCAGCACAAACTCATCCAACACGTCAAAACTAGGTGGAATTCCATCTACGACATGTTCGAGCGCCTGCTGGAGCAGCGATGGGCCGTGGCTGCAGTACTATCGGACCGTGATGTCACTAAACTCACAGATGCCCGTACCCTGGAGCTTGCGGATGGAAACTGGCACATTATGGAGGAGTTGTTGCCCGTCCTACATCAGCTAAAGTACGCCACAACAGCAGTGTGCGGGGAAAAAGAGGTGTCGATCTCAACGGTCTATCCAATCACCAACACGCTGCTCTCAAGGTAAAGAAATATATAATAATAATAATAATCATAGGCTACTAAAACCCTGTTACCATTATTTTGTATATTATGTATCTGTGCCACCGTGTTTTTTTGCAAACTGTTAATAAAGTATTTAATTTAATCAAACAGGGATCTACAGCTGGCAGATGGAGAGTCTACGAAAGTGGCGGAGTTCAAGAGAAAGGTGTCGGAGTCTCTCAGCACTCGCATGAAGCTTGACAAGGCCGAGGAGGTGGTAAAGAAGGCGGCTATTATCGCTTCATTTTTGGATCCACGGCACAAGCATCTTAAAGTCTCCACCGACGACATGAGAGAAGCTGTACAGGAAAAGGTTACTGCTCTGCTGTCAGCTCTCCCTGCCTTGGAGACCGAGTTGGATGCTGAAACGGTGGACGAGCCCGACGAGGACGAGGAGGATGCGGTGATCGCTCAGCCAGCGCAACCCGAAAAACGAGCGAAACGTGCGGATGCAATGATTGACTTCTTCGGGGGTGATTATTTCGCCGAGGAGCCTTTAACCATTCAGGGCGAAATGGAGCGCTACCTGCGTGAAGAAGTCATCTCGCCTGCATCTGACCCAGCTGCGTGGTGGGAACTTCACCAGGACAGGTACAAGAATCTCTCACGCTTGGCAAAAGGCTACCTATGCATCCCCGCAACATCTGTGCCAGCAGAGAGAGTTTTCTCTGCTGCGGGATTGATTGTTAATAGACTTCGCACTCGCCTTACCCCCGAACATGTGGACATGCTTTTGTTTTTGAACAAGAACAAGTCATTTGTTTAAGGGCTGTTGGCCTTGCAGCGCAGCCTTGGGCTGTCCGTCAGAGTTGAGTTAATTTAATTTAATTTATTTTATTTTATTTTGTTGTGCAGTGCTTGTTGGTCTAACGATTTATTTGATAATCATTATTTTCTGAACCTTGAAGTCTGCTATAGGTCTATTTGATTGTTATGTCAGTATTTAGGGCTAAATGGCTAATAATGTCCAAGAAGTGATGTTTTGGCCTCGCAATATATAGCGTCATGTTAATGATAATTAGGCCCATTAGGCCTATAGAATTTGGATGCTATCTACGTGTCCATTTATTTTGGAACGGCGGCACCGCCGGCAAGTGTAGCTACGTTTTATAATAGGCCTACATGTCTAATTGTACACGTTTCATTCGTTTTATAATAGGCCTACATGTTTAATTGTATGTATCCAGGCCATATTTGCAACATATTGTTGAAGGTACTCTGGAGTCTGACACTGTTCTATTTGTCAAATGTCGGCTTTGATTGATAGCCTGCTGTAGCCTATGGCTTAACTGTTCCGTGTTTAATAAACACATGTTTACAAAATAAAGTCTCATTTATTATTAGGGCTTTGATGCAAGTTCTAAACATGATGGGTGCAGCTGCATAAGTAGTTTTGCTTAAAGTAATTCGCCGCTGTGTTCTCAGAAGCTGCTTAGCGCAAAAAAATAATAATTAAAAAAAAAAAAAAAAAAGTGAAAAAGTCGATCGACGCGTCGATTTTCGGCCGCGACGCGTCGACTCGCCAATAATGCGTCGATTAACATCCCTAGTATCAACGCGTGGCTGCTCCATTGCCACAGCAGAAGTGTTCCCAATATGCTACAATCAGAACAAACTATGTACCAGTGAAAACGTTTTCCAGCCTCGCGATTACCCATCGGCCGAGCAGAGACACACCTTTATCAGCTTCTCGAGAGAGGCGACTCACGTTTATTAACGCTCCTCTAAACACATGTTGCCTACATATTGTGTATGCGTAACCCCCTAATGCGTCCGGTGTGTGTACCGCTCTAATAGACCCGTCTCTTAAGAGACACACACACTTGAACGTGCAATGTATTCATTCACATGACAAGCAGCTGCCGCGATGGCTAGCCGTGCGCGAGTGAAGAGGCCATACGTATATTAAACAGACCAAACACACAATATACACGTACCCCCAGTGCTTAGTATGTGCTGACGAGCGTCATGCCGTAAACCACCGCTTGACGTGAACTCGGCTAGCTCGGATGCTAGGTGAATGCTGCCGTATACAGACACCCGCAACCTACAAACTGAATCCTCCTGGCGTGATTCATTACTTGCTACGGGGGCCACGTTTTCACGCGGGCCGCCGCTCTTATGCCTTGACATGGCTAGCACGTTGAATTACCAGCTAACAGCATCCTTACCGAAGTAGCCGGCTAACAATAGCCACCAGCTAGCTCCTAGCATTAAACACTAGCATTAAACCTGTTGCTCCACGCTAGCCGATACAGCCCGCGCAGTCGCAAAGCACTGTCGCTATTATCGACAAACCCAACGACTGAGTTACCTTAACTCATGGTAGCCCAGCAAAGGCCCACCAGGGCACAAATAAGTTAGCATTTAGCCCGTAGCCACAGCCAACTTCCTATGATCCTGAGTTTACCTTTAGCAACGTTAGCAAGGCCCGTAGCCCCTTTAAATTAGCTTTAGCAACAACGACTGAAGTACAGAATTCAGCTGGGTACCAGCAACGTTAGCAAGACAATATGAACCTTGAAACAGTAGTTTAGAATTCAGCGATTACCAGAATAACATCTCAAACTTCCCAACAACCTGGCCAAGATCACAGCTTCTTGGTTTGGCAGCTAAGAACATGAATTAGGCGATAGTAAATAGCAGAAACAGCCAGAAATACTCAGCCAGTTAGGCACCCTCTCCGAGCGGGGGGCAGCAGCACAGCTACCTGAGGCAACAAGTGTGGCACCTGTGTGCATCCTGCAGCGCTGAGTTTAGCAACTGAACACTGAACAGGTTAGTACCCTTGATATATTCTGAGTAGGGGGGCGGAATATAAGACTCCGCCCACCTGGGGCGCGCCGCCAACCTCTGAGATCTCCCCCCTTGAACTGGCTACGTCATTCTTCCTGCTCTCTATTAAAAGTATCAATATTATCAATGTATTCGTTTACCCACTGTACTTCTCTGTACCTGTCTCTGCAAACTGCTAAGTAATCAATCAGTCAATACTGCAATTTAGAAATAATCTCACAAGTTAAACTCTATTTAGGCTACTTGAGTAAAAGTACAAAAGTATTGGAATCAAACTCTTTTGAAAATAGCAGATCTACAAGCTCACAATGTATCGCGTTGTGAGCTTGTAGATGGCTATTTTCAATGTATGCAGTGTAGGGTTTCAAGTGCTCATAATAGCATAGTGCCTGGTAGTTGGTTCTTTTGGGGTTGTTTTCCTAGACCTGCTGGTTGCTTATTTCAAAGAATCTGGCAACACTACCAGAAATGATACATTACATGCCACTGTTTAGATGCCTCAATAACATTATACATTATGCACATAAAAGAACACTATTGATAAAAAAAAATCCCTGTGATATGTATTTTTTTTATAGTATGAGTTTACCGACTATATACTTCTTCTTGATATAGGCTATTGATTCACATATCCATTCTATCTTGGCTCGGTGAAATCTGTTGCGATTTTAGACAGACGTCTAATAATAGACGACTATTGCTTACTGGGTGGGCAGGGACGTGCTGGCCATTGGGAAAAGCGGGACAACTCCCGAACGGCCGGTTCATTCCCAAACGGTCCAGGCCGGCCATTAGGAAAAAAATAAAAAATAAAATGTCGGCCTTCGTTCCATTTTGGGGGCCGGGCGGCCAACAAAGCAAATCGTCACTGTCGGGCAGAAACCTCGTATCTCCAAGTTTCAAATTTGTACATGTTTTCGCAAAGCAAAGCCTTGCTTCATCATACAAGGCCGTCGCACAAAAGTAGTGAAAACAGCAGATCTACAAGCACACAACGCCTCGCGGTGCGAGGCGTTGTGTGCTTGTAGATCGGCTGTTTTCACTAGTTTAAAGGACACTTTAGTTTTTTACAACAAGGGCTCATATTTTAGATTGTCATTAAAAAATATAAAAGATGAGTGTTAAAATTATTTAATTTACTTCTTTCTATTGTTTTAGATATTCTTATTTCAGTGGTTGGGGGCATGCGTACAAGTGGCTAAATATGTCATTTTACACAGAATAAGCGCATTCCCAAGATACAACGCAACCTTTCATGGTTGGATGTGACGTATGGGGGCTAGAAGTTAGCCTCGTAAACCAGACTCTTCCTGCCTTCATTGAAGATGGGAGGAGTCAAGTTTACTAGGCTAGCTAGAAGTGCTACTGTAAATAGCAATAAAGAAACTGCTGGCTTATTGTGTCTAAAAATGCATATTTAGCCACGTGTACGCATGCCCCCATGCGTACGCATGCCCCACATTTTAGCACGGTAAATGTGATAAAACAATAGAATGAAGCAAATGAAAACAATTTAACACCCACTTTTTCTTTTCTCTAATTACAATCTAAAATATGAACCCTTGTTGTAAAAAATCAAAGTTGTCCTTTAAATCATTTTTAAAATGATAAATACAAAACAAACGGTTTTGGACATACAAGGTTTCCACCCGACAACGACGAAATATAACTCATGTAATTGGCCCACTGGCTTGTCACTTGTCACTCATGATCTGAAATGGCAAATCTTTGAGTAGCAGCAGCGCTATAGATAGATCTCTCTCTATAGCGCGCAATGAGGACCTGCGTGAAGTTGGCACCCCATATGATGAAAACATATATAAAAATGGTGTCATTATTTAGTGCTGAATTTGTGCTGAATTGTGCCGTAAATTTTATAATTTGAGCTGGTATCATTTTTGAGATATTTCAAGTTATAGTTTTGCTGAGCCTTGCACCCCCAATTTTTTGGCTCCAAATCGGGGAAAAAAGGTCTCATTCTTTAGTGCTGGATGTGCTCTAATTTGTGCCGTTGAAATCATCAATTGTGTTTTTATATTTATTTATATATATAAATATTTATATGGTTATGAATTAGCAGTTTTAGCAGCATTACAGTGGTGTGGCCAGCAGAGGGCAATGGAGATAATGGTAGAACATAGGAGCAGAACAGTGGCGTTATGTAGAATAACTAAAAAGTGATACCAGCACAAATTATAACATTTACGGCACAATTCAGCACAAATTCAGCACTAAAGAATGACACCATTTTTATATATGTTTTCATCATATGGGGTGCCAACTTCACAGAGGTGCAATCAGGGCCTCTCCAACTCTTTTTCCCGGGCTGAATCAGGGGCCCAACATGTCCCTGTGGGTGGGTTATAGGAAGGTTGAGTGTCTCATAAAATGAATATCAAATATATAAAATATTGAACCAAACAACTTAGAAACTGTCTGGGGTAGCTATGTTTGGGGTGTTATCAAAGCCTATTAGACAATAACATTACCTATCACGACGATATGACTGAAGCTTTGTGGTTGCTATACGTGGTTGCTAGTGACAACCATAGAGTATGGTGAGAACACTCACATGACCAGGAAACGAAGCAGCAACGTACGAGCATGAGAGTGCAGTCTATGAGTGCAGTAAGTGTTACGACAAACAGCAGACACTCAGGCTGGATGGCAGGCTAACTACATCGCTATCTGGTAAGACAGAGTTTGCGATTGGGTAGTGGTACACGGACCGTTTTTGTACATTTCAGCAAAAAAAAATAGCTCCTTTCGGAACTGAGAGGTTTCGAAATTAGCTTAGCTAAAACCGGGGCTAGGTTTAATGTGTTAGCCCCTTACCCTGAATACATGAGGCTGCAGTGGTGCACTGATTCAATGTTTGGGGGGTTGGCGGGTTGCGAACGTCTGTCAAAACTACTATACAGGTCTCTAATTGAAATGCATAATAGCCTCGTTTCTTTGTTAAAACATAAACGATATGGGTAGTCGGGGCGCGCGACCCAAGACTACGGCAACACTGATAGCTGACAGCTATTTTTATAGCTGACAGCTATCAGTGTTGACTGACAGCTCTGTGTTGCGCTCGGAGCTAGAAATGGGAGCGTGTCGGGAGATTTCCCCTCGATAAATGGCAACAGGCTGACAAAAAACACAAACCGGGCTGACAAAGTGAGCGTTTTTAAAGTATTGTTTCAACAAATCGCTTGGATTACCCCCGCCGATAAAAAGTAGAGATGCAAGACGGTATAGTGTGTGCCAACCATAGAGTTATAGGTGCCAACGCCCAACGGCTACTTCAGCAAGGGCTCGCCACGCCCCCTTTACTAGCTCGGCTATTGTTTGGGTCACAGTCAAAATTGCGCTCATTGACGGTAAATTAAACATTAACTAGTTATTAGCTGCTCAATACAGTTGGGAATGCACAGTATTTTATTAGTTGACTTTGCTTTATTTATTTCAATTGTCAACTGTATTTGACACTTTTCTTTCTGTTGTACTTGCACAAATAAAGGCATTCAGAACTGTAGTAATTTTCCATCATTTCCTAATGTAAGTGGGTAGCCTATAAATATATATATTGTATTACTCACATATTGGTACAGTAGTAGGCCTACACAAGAGTATAATGTAATTTTCTAAGATAACGCATATGAATTATATGAATGACACTTTTTTCAAAATTCAAGAACGTTTATTCAAGATCCAATAGCCATGCAACCGCCTCTTGGTTAACTGGTTAACTCGAGCTCCGTGACTTTTCTTCCATGCTGGAGAACAGAAAAAACGAACGTTGTCCACCGCATTCCTTCGAGGTGCACTTCTGTTATGGCACTTATGAATGGAGCAAGTCTTCACCATTGTTAGTAAGTAAATGTGGATAAAAAATACACGGAAGAGTCACTGTTTACACTGTCTCTGGTCTGTACGCCCCCTTTTGGAAATTTTGGCACATACTATCCACCGGTTTCCGCGGGAATTTACTGGAGAATGTTTTGCACCACACTGCACCACACTTCCGGTTAACAGCAGACATACAAGCTCACGTCGCGTCGCAGATGCAGCCGTTGTGAGCTTGTAGATCACACTCGGCTGCGGCGCCGGAAGCTCCGTCCAATTTCTGCGCAATGCACGATGGGATGTTGGAAACTTGTGGATAGGACCATTGCTTTTTTTAATACAACGCTTGGTGACGGTAAAGGGTAGGGGTATCTCAAAATCTGAGGGCCTCTGATGCTAGCTAGACTAATGGGGCGGTCACGATTATGAAATTTCAGCTTACTGTGTAGTAGAGCAGTGGTTCTCAACCTGTGACTCGGGACCCACAGAGGGGTCCCCAAATTATTTTGGGGACCCCAAAATAATGTGAGGGGTCAAACTAGGGGTTTTTAATTAATGATTCTGAATCCATTGCAAGTATTTGTTTTGCACGGAAAACATTCCTTGGGGTCAAGGCGGCTCCCACAAAACTTTGAAAAGTGATGACTCATCACTAAACAATAATTGTATGGGGGCTGTTTCTACCCCAAGGAATGTTTTTTGTGCAAAACAAATGCTTGCAATGGATTCAGAATCATTAAAAATCCCTAGTTTGACCCCTCACATGCCACTTAAAGCATATTTATTTTGGTGTGTTACTGTGTTTTATCCTGTATAGTTAATTTAATGGGACTCCAACTTTCATCAGCTGTAACGGATTCTCCTAGGGAAACTGAATTTCAGTCTTTGTGGGATGTGTTACTAGACACCTCTACAAACATATTGGTGAAGAAATGTTTTGCTAAGGAATTTATTCCAGGACTTTTTAAGATATTCCCTTCTTATGGGGCTACATGCTTGAGTTTGGAGAGAACAGGCTAGCGAAGGAGAAACAAAAAAACGAGAGAGATCATACCCAGGGGGCAAACCAGCCTTTTTGGAGCTGTGTGGAGCTCCCTATACGTGGCCGTGTGTGTGGGTATGTCTGTCTCCGTGTCTGTAGCCTGCAGTAACCTTTTCTGACCACACATGTTAAGGGAGGGGCGCTGTTGCACACACACACACACACACACACACACACACACACACACACACACACACACACAGCTCCACTTCGAACAGAGGTTCGCTTTTTTTAGGAAACCTGCATTTGCCCCGACATAAAAAGTTGTCCACCAGAAATATTATCTATGACCCAGTAGGATCACAACCTATATGGACAACCCGGTCAATTTGTACAACAAAGTCCAATATGGCCGCCTCAATAGTAGCCCCTATTAGTTTTAATGGGGGGTGAATAGGGCAAAATTTTAAACTGAGGGATATTTCCACGAAACTTCACAGGTTGATCAATGGTATACATATGAACATTTTTTGTATTGCAAGTTTCCATGAAATCCAATATGGCCGCCACAATATGGCCGCCATAATGTAAGGACCCAGAAAATAGGTTTTGCCTCTAACTTCTGAACCAGATGAGCTAGAAACGCAAACTTGGTGTCTATTTCATGGTGTCTGACCATGGGAGACTCAATGGAATAGCTAATTTTATTATTGGGTGTGTCTGGACCTTTATTGTGCATATTTGCAAGATGGTGGATTCCCAAAATAGAGCTTTAACATAATTTCTACCATGATTGTTGACTGCTTTTGCAAATACAAGCAATATGAATCCATTTGCTAAGATTTATGGCACAGAAGGGACTTATACCTGTATTATTCTTGAGTTTGCATGTTGTCAAAATGGCTGTAAACGAGATATTATATTTCCTGTCCGATTCTACTGTATGTAGTTGTAGCAATGACTTCAGATAAAATCAGAGACCAAAACAATGTATCTTAGAAATTATTTTTTTATTAAAAAAAAAAAAAAAAAGAGGGAATTGCATGCTACTTGGGGTGTCGTTGCCAAGGACTGGAGACAAGATGCAGCAGGATAGGTACACATGACAGTGATAGTGACTAGCAATTATTTGCATTATAATGCAGCCTGTTTTAATCATGTGTTCATTATAATTTCCCTGAAGCTGAAGTTGTTGGAAAGCATGTGCATGTCTATGTGTGAAAGACCCAAAAAGGCAGTTGCATTCATTTCATTGAGATAATCTCTCTCTTTTTTTCTTTTTTTTTTAAATAAAAAGATTATTTCTAAGATACATTGTTTTGGTCTCTGATTTTATCTGAAGTCATTGCTACAACTACATACAGTAGAATCGGACAGGAAATATAATATCTCGTTTACAGCCATTTTGACAACATGCAAACTCAAGAATAATACAGGTATAAGTCCCTTCTGTGCCATAAATCTTAGCAAATGGATTCATATTGCTTGTATTTGCAAAAGCAGTCAACAATCATGGTAGAAATTATGTTAAAGCTCTATTTTGGGAGTCCACCATCTTGCAAATATGCACAATAAAGGTCCAGACACACCCAATAATAAAATTAGCTATTCCATTGAGTCTCCCATGGTCAGACACCATGAAATAGACACCAAGTAGTGAGGAAGAGATGGCAGAGAACGAAGAGAACACGGAAGAGAGCGAAATTCAAATGGATGATGATGAGGATGAGAGGGGAAGAGGAAAGAAACGGAAAAAAACTAGGAAAGAAGGTTGATCAATGGTATACATATGAACATTTTTTGTATTGCAAGTTTCCATGAAATCCAATATGGCCGCCACAATATGGCCGCCATAATGTAAGGACCCAGAAAATAGGTTTTGCCTCTAACTTCTGAACCAGATGAGCTAGAAACGCAAACTTGGTGTCTATTTCATGGTGTCTGACCATGGGAGACTCAATGGAATAGCTAATTTTATTATTGGGTGTGTCTGGACCTTTATTGTGCATATTTGCAAGATGGTGGATTCCCAAAATAGAGCTTTAACATAATTTCTACCATGATTGTTGACTGCTTTTGCAAATACAAGCAATATGAATCCATTTGCTAAGATTTATGGCACAGAAGGGACTTATACCTGTATTATTCTTGAGTTTGCATGTTGTCAAAATGGCTGTAAACAAGATATTATATTTCCTGTCCGATTCTACTGTATGTAGTTGTAGCAATGACTTCAGATAAAATCAGAGACCAAAACAATGTATCTTAGAAATTATTTTTTTATTAAAAAAAAATAAAAAAAGAGGGAATTGCATGCTACTTGGGGTGTCGTTGCCAAGGACTGGAGACAAGATGCAGCAGGATAGGTACACATGACAGTGATAGTGACTAGCAATTATTTGCATTATAATGCAGCCTGTTTTAATCATGTGTTCATTATAATTTCCCTGAAGCTGAAGTTGTTGGAAAGCATGTGCATGTCTATGTGTGAAAGACCCAAAAAGGCAGTTGCATTCATTTCATTGAGATAATCTCTCTCTTTTTTTCTTTTTTTTTAAATAAAAAAATTATTTCTAAGATACATTGTTTTGGTCTCTGATTTTATCTGAAGTCATTGCTACAACTACATACAGTAGAATCGGACAGGAAATATAATATGTCGTTTACAGCCATTTTGACAACATGCAAACTCAAGAATAATACAGGTATAAGTCCCTTCTGTGCCATAAATCTTAGCAAATGGATTCATATTGCTTGTATTTGCAAAAGCAGTCAACAATCATGGTAGAAATTATGTTAAAGCTCTATTTTGGGAGTCCACCATCTTGCAAATATGCACAATAAAGGTCCAGACACACCCAATAATAAAATTAGCTATTCCATTGAGTCTCCCATGGTCAGACACCATGAAATAGACACCAAGTTTGCGTTTCTAGCTCATCTGGTTCAGAAGTTAGAGGCAAAACCTATTTTCTGGGTCCTTACATTATGGCGGCCATATTGTGGCGGCCATATTGGATTTCATGGAAACTTGCAATACAAAAAATGTTCATATGTATACCATTGATCAACCTGTGAAGTTTCGTGGAAATATTCCTCAGTTTAAAATTTTGCCCTATTCACCCCCCATTAAAACTAATAGGGGCTAATATTGAGGCGGCCATATTGGACTTTGTTGTACAAATTGACCGGGTTGTCCATATAGGTTGTGATCCTACTGGGTCATAGATAATATTTCTGGTGGACAACTTTTTATGTCGGGGCAAATGCAGCACACCTTCCTTTGCCCCCTGGGTATCACTGAATCTCTCCCCAGATAGGCACATATTGTTCAGCACCATGGACAGTGGCGCGAAGGATCTGGCCTTAACACCACTACACTGTCCATGGTGCTGAACACTATGTGCCCATAAACGCTAGCCTGATCTCGCTCACGCAGTAGTCTGAAACTGTGCCTATTCTGAGCGATTTACCGGGAGGGACTTTTTTGCGAGCGTGCACACGCACGTCCGCGACGCACAGTGATCGAGACGCACGGTGGACGCAACGCACGGTCGCGGAGTGTGTGTGTGATTGTGTGTGTGTGTGTGTGTCTCTATCTGTGCCAACACTGCTTCCACACAGAACTGCGACCAGAAACATGTAATCAACATTAACAGCTTGGTGAAATCAGCGCACACGTGCGTGTGTGTGTGTGTGTGTGTGTGTGTGTGTGCCTTCCTCAGCCTGCCTGTGTGTGTGTGACAGACAGACAGACAGACAGACAGACAGACAGGGTGGTGGAAATAACAGACCAAGTGTGAACAGTCGGGCCAAACTTTCAGACTATAAACCAAATAAAAATGTGCTGTTATAATTTACACTGTCTTCCCTTTGCAGCTGAGCTGTCGTTCTGGTGACCAGAACGGGTTAGGACGGGCATCCTGTACATCTCCAAGGTGGACCTGCAGGTATGGGATGGGAGGATAATCATTTTTATTGTGATAAAAACTGTATCTTGGAGATTGAAAAATCGATTTTGCCATAACTTTGTTGCGCATTTCAATCAACTATGAAACATGTTTCTATTAGACCGGGCAGCTCAGCACCAGAAACATTTCATATTCAGGCTCATGCAAATCCATCAAAAAACGCAGCCCAGGGGAAACCATGGTTAACTCCCTCTCTGGCAAGTTAAATACAAAGGCATTATTGATAGCTCACCTTGCATTCAGATCTTTATTATTATTATTATTTTCATTTGTAGCCCTGTTGTTATTTTGGGTTAATAAGAAGAGACATTATTTGAAATGCTGTTATTTGAATTAAAGTGATAGTTCACCTATTTTTGACATGAAGCTGTGTGAAATACTTGCCATTAAAATAGTAGTTACAAATGTATTAATCCATTACCAGAGTCCCGTGGTCAGAGTTCTGGTCAGTTTTAGATGAATATAAAGTAGTTCCGGTGATTTGGCAGGGGCTCATGGCCCAATCATTAAAAATAGATGAATCCACAAAACTAGCTTCATTTGTATTGTTGACCTATTTCTACCTAATAGACCAACTTTCGTTCAACTTTGACCCCTCTGTCACATGGTACTATTTTTTGTGTCCAGTATCACTACGCCGCTGCAATGTATTTCCCCAAAATAAGGTGCTTTGCAGGCAGCTGATCAGAACGAAACCTCGCTCTATATGGTAGAAATAGGCCAACAATACAAATGACGCTAGTTTTGTGGATTAATCTATTTTCAACGATTGGGCCACGCCAAATGGCCCCCACCTCATTGGAACTACTTAATATTCATTAGAAACTGACCAGAACTCTGACCACGGGACTCTGGTAATCAATTAATACATTTTTAACCACTGTTTTAATGGCAAGTATTTCACACAGCTTTATGTCAAAAATAGGTGAACTATCACTTTAAGCTAAAAGGATATACTGTAACAGTTATTTTGTGTGATTTTGATATATTGTGACATTGTTTATGGTTCAAAAGAAATGGGTATACTTACTTATATTTACCTACTTGAAACTAACTCGAAGACTGTTATTTTTACTGGGGGTTTATTTTCTGTGAAGTTCAGTATTTTACCGTAGCAGAGTGGCTGAGCCGAGCTGGGTGCCGTGACACGTCATGGCGGCTGTCAAGATCCTGAAGGCGTACAGCAGTGAGGAAGAGATGGCAGAGAACGAAGAGAACACGGAAGAGAGCGAAATTCAAATGGATGATGATGAGGATGAGAGGGGAAGAGGAAAGAAACGGAAAAAAACTAGGAAAGAAAACAACGTCACAAGTGAAAGAAAGTCAGGAAAGAAAGTTTGTAGTTGGAATAAGAGCAGTGTCAAAAATTGATGGGATCTTTAAGGACTATCACAGCGTGGCAAAGTTTGTGGGAGGAAAGGTAGGAGAGGTGAAATCGCTCAGGGTAGCTAGAAGTGGTATTGTGGTAGTCGAGTGTGTGTCAGAAAAGCAGATGTTTGGTGTTTTAAGCATCAGGAAATTTGAAGGCCACAGAGTGGAGTGCTTTGAACTGGGAGTAAAGTCAAACAGCGTCGGAGTGATAAGTGTGGTGCCACTGACAGTGGATGCAGAAACGTTTGAAGAAATTAACGGAGTCAAGAAGGCAAGAAGGATGAAGCGATTCAGGGAAGGGAAAATGGAGCCGAGCCTGTCAGTTTGCTTAACGTTCTATGGAGAACTTCCGGAGAGAATATTTGCGTACTATGTAACATACAGGGTCAGGCCATATGAGAAGGGTCCCCTTAGATGTTTTTGTTGCCAGGAATACGGGCATGCGGCTGCTGTATGCAGACTCAGAGGAGAAAGGAAATGTGGGAGATGTGGGGAGAGTAACTGTGAGGAGTTGTGCAGTGTGAAAGAAAAAGAGCCAGAGTGCATTCATTGCAAAGGAAATCACCATGCAGGGGCATCAACGTGTCCTAGAAGGATAAAAGAACTAACAGTGAAGAGGATTAGAGAAAACATAAGGGTAACTTATGCAGAAGCAATAAAGAGAATTGAGAGAAACAAGCAAAGGGAAACTAAACATGAAACGGATGTAAAGAGAAATGAAGATGTGCAAACCATTTGTATGGACAAAAGAAACTTCCTGGCGTTCATCGCCATGGTAATTAACTGTGCAGTGGAGATGAAAGGAAAATCCGAAAGGATAAAGATGATATTGGACGCGGCCAGAAGATTTTTGGATATAGGGAATATAAGTGGAGAGGACATTGACTGCACCCTGAGGGAAGGGTTTGCGACAGCCCAGGCCAAGGGGTCTGGGTAGACTGGTGGTTAACTCAAGAAGGGGATCACTGTGGCACTTCATCAGTTGCCACGGTGACAACTGATGAAGTGTTTAAAAAACTGCGCACCCTACCTCAATTCAAGGCCGCTGGCCATGATAAAATCGCCCCCAAATTTCTCATAGACTCAGCTGCCACCATTGCCCCAATCATTACCCATATTATTAATCTATCTATCAAGCAGGGTTATGTCCCCCAGGACTTCAAATTAGCTAAAGTAACCCCCCTGCACAAAAAAGGCAGTAAACTTGACCCTGGCAACTACAGGCCAATCTCAATCCTTAGTTCCATCTCTAAGGTAATGGAAAAAATTGTCTATGAACAGGTGGCTAAATATCTTGAAGAGAATAAACTGATCTACGAGTTCCAGTCTGGCTTCAGAGAGTCCCATTCCACAGATACATGCCTCATCTATTTGAATGATTACATCAAACGTGAAATTCGCGATGGCAAATATTGCGGCATGGTCATGCTGGACCTCCAGAAGGCATTTGACACCGTCGATCATTCTATTCTGATTGAAAAACTCAAAGCTATTGGTCTTGATAGCACAGCAGTGAGATGGATGCACTCTTACTTGGTGGGGAGGGAACAGATGGTGGAAGTCAACGGAACCCTGTCCCCCCCCTCCCAGTAAACTGTGGAGTACCTCAAGGGAGTATACTAGGACCACTGTTGTTCTTAATATACGTAAACGACATGTCATCTGCTTGTGACTGCAATCTGTTTCTGTTCGCGGACGACTCGGCTCTCCTAGTCTCAGGCAGAGACATATCGCAGGTTGAAAAGGCCCTTAACTGTGAACTTAACAAGATCTGCACCTGGCTCAATGACAACAGACTCTCAATTCACCTAGGCAAAACTGAATGTATCCTCTTTGGATCTAGTCAGAAACTTAGCCTAGTTGAGAACTTCACAATTAAAGTAGGTGACACTGTGATAGAAAGAAAAAACTACATCTGCTACCTGGGTTGCATCCTGGAGGCTAACCTATCCAGTGAAAAAATGACCACCAAGGTAATCAATAAAGTCAACCAACGAATTCGCTTCTTGCAAAGGGTTGCCCCGCTGATCAATATTAAATCCCGAAAGACACTAGGAGGTGCTCTTATTGGGCCCCTCATTGATTACGGAGTCCTTGTCTGGTATCGCGACGCCCCAGCTTCCTTAAAGTTAAAGCTCCAAACAGCCCAAAACAAACTAATTAGGGTTGTCCTTGGTCTCCCTCCTCAGACCCACCTCACCGATCATCACCACGAAAGCGTGGGATGGCTCAAAGTAGCTGACAGAGTACAGCATCTTGCAATGGGCCTGGTGTACAAGATACACTACACCTCCAAGATTCCCATGTACCTGACACACTACTTCTTAAAGGTCAAGGATGTTCACGATCACAACACCAGAGGCAGCTCCACTAATCATCATCAACGTAGATTTAACACTAAACAAGGCTCTAACTCGTTCTCCTGCTACACCATCAACATGTGGAACGCCCTTCCACAAGCCCTAAAGGAGAGCAAATCCCTAGCCTCCTTAAAAATTGGTATGAAAAGTCACCTTCAGACAGCTGCTACCCGTGACTTGTAAATAGACTAAGCCCCCATGCTCCCCCCCCCCCCCCTTTTTTTTTCTCTTTTTCTGCCTTTGTATTTGATGTTATGCTTTTGAAACTGATATTATCCTAGATAAAGTACTATGTTCTATCCGTCTGTCTTTCAATGTTATATGAGATACTTAAAGTGTGGTTCCTGTGGAAATAAGCCTCGGCTTTCTAGGATCTCCTTTTAGTTGACCTTGTACCAGTGATTTGTACTGTCATGAAACTGTACTTTTTTCTATTGCAAACTTCTAATAAATTCTTCAATCAATCAATCAATCAATCACTGGGGGTGTTTTAATGTAAACTAGCCCTTACCCGTTCAAAGATATGAGCTCCAAAATGATGTGCAGTGTGTGGGTTATGGGATGTGCACTGTGCATACAGTATATGAGGGATGGAAAGTAACTTTAACTGGTGCTTGCATGATAATATGTAGGAGCATCAATGTAAGAAATACCCGTTTCGTTTAATGGCTACCCCCCCCCCCCCCCCCCCCAGCCCGCCCGCCCACCCGCCTGCACACACACCCGCCTGCCTGCACACACACACACACACACACACACACACACACACACACACACACACACACAGAGCTGGTTAAACATGTTGCCCCATGCTAGATGCAGAATAGATATGCCTCATGCTAGATGCAGAATAGATAGTAGTTACACCATAAAAATGCTAATATACAGCATATGATTTGTGAAAGTGACAAACGGGCTTCACAGTTATGTCAGGTGTGTTCATATGCTAATGGTGATGCGATTTCAGATCAATTGCTCCAGCCACTGCCTCAAGCTAGATGCAGAATAGATAGTAGATACACCATAAAAATGCTAATATACAGCATACGATTTGTGAAAGTGACAAACGGGCTTCACAGTTATGTCAGGTGTGTTCATATGCTTATGGTGATGCGATTTCAGATCAATTGCTCCAGCCACCGAGGAGAAACGCTGTTTCAGACAGACAGACAGACACTCACTCACTCACTCACTCACTCAGACAGACATTCGCAAAATTATAGTATAGATAGTTACCGTATTCATGTTATACTAAGAGTCAAGTAGGTGGCGGTAATGCACAAGTTAGTTTGCCAACCGCCAATAAACCCGAATAGAAGAAGAAGAAGAGTGGCTGAGCCAATGAGGAGTGTCCTAGCACGTCATGTGATGGCAGTAAACAAGCGCGCGTTGTCTTCGGTTTTCTTCAGAGAGGAGATTCGGTGATGAGAGAGGAAACGTGACAAACGGTTTATTTTGAAGAGTTTTACAGTCCCGTGTGACAACTCATTACAAGGAGGACTGAAAGCTGTACTGTGGAGTGGCAGTGCCTTCGACAGGATCGTGACTGTGTCATTCTACAGTGAGTGTTTGAGCAGCTAGCTGGCTAAAGTTAGCTGCGTGTCTGCACTCCGAGTGCAGTGCACTGGCCCGCAGTATTTTGAGTAGACGGCTAGTTAGCCAAAGCTAGCCGGTAGAGTAGTGTTGCTAAGCCAGCAACGTGAGCTGTTGTTGAGAGAGACTTTGGAGATAGGGGTAGGGTTACCAACCGTCCCGTAAAATACGGGATCGTCCCTTTTTTGGAAACTAAAAGACGTGTCCCGTATTGAACTGAAACGGGACGCTCTTTGTCCCGTATTTGAAGGTTGGGGGATAAATATGAATGACGGGATGATTTAATTGAGAAATGACAGCGATTCTGCCTGTCAGAGAGCTTCCACTCTGCTCTCCTCTGAGTCAAGTGCTGCATCCCATTGCTGAGTGAGGCGCTGCGCTGTTTGTAAGCAGCCCATTGGCTTATTAACACAGTGTTGCTAAGACACAGGCTCCGCCGCCTACACAATCCGTTCCCATGGGCTTTGATTGATTGATTGAAGACTTTATTAGAAGTTTGCATAGGAAAAGGTACAGTTTCATGACGGTACAGTTCACTGGTACAAGGTCTACTAAAAGGAGATCCATGAAAAGACTAAGCTTATTTCCACTGGAAACCATTGAAGTATCTCATATAACATTGAATGACAGACAGATAGAACACAGTACTATGCAGTAGATATGTAAAGAAAAACAAAACAAAGACAGTAATTCTTAAACAAACAGTATATACAAAGAAGGGGCAGGGGAGGGTAGGGTTGGGGCTAGGTTCATTATTACCAGTTGCGAACGGCTGCTGCCTGTAAGTGGCTTTTCAGGGCAATTTTAAAGGATGCAAGTGATCCACACTCCTTTATGGCCTTCGGTAAGGCTTTCCACATTTTGGTGGTATAGCAGAAAAAAGAGTTTGACCCTTTGTTGGTTTTGACTCTGGGTTGAAAGTGATCTGTGGCGCTGCCTCTGGTGTTGTAATTATGGACATCCTTAATGTTTATAAAGTATTTTGACAGGTACTTGGGTATCATAGTGGTGTAGTGTATCTTGTACACCAGGCCCATTGCAAGCTGCTGTACTCTGTCATCTACTCTGAGCCACCCCACTCTTAATTGGTGAGTAGCGGTGAGGTGAGTCTGATAGGGAAGGCTAAGCAGGACCCTAATTAGTTTATTTTGGGCTGTTTGGAGTTTAGTTTTCAGGGCTTGTGGGGCGTCACGATACCATACGTGGACTCCGTAGTCAAAGAGGGGCTGGATTATTGCACCAGCTATGGTCTTCAGTGTGTTAAAATTGACCTGTAGGTACAATCCACAGTTGCCTGCGCGAAAGTGCGAGCGATACCGAGTTGAATGTCTTTAAAAAACGGGTCCATTTGCTTCTGCGCTACAGACCCATTGGTTCATAACTATCTATCATTTGGCTGGGGCCTGGGGACCCCCTGGAACTCCCTCAAGGACCCCTCGGGGTCCCTGGACCCCACTTTGAGAACCAATCCTACTCTCCAGTGGTGGAAAAAGTACAGTATCAACATTCTAATGTAGACATACTGTGTTACAACTTACAACTTACAAGTAGATGTCTGGAATAAAAAATGTAGTGGAATAAGTAAAGGTACAAAAGTATTGGTGTCAAAATAATTAAAGTTTAGTTTAACTTTTTAAAAGTTCTCAGTAATCATAACAGTTTCCAAATGCATAAAAAATTTAAAATCCTATAAAAATAGCAGATCTACAAGCTCTACAAGCTCACAACACGTCACTTTGTGAGCTTGTAGATCGGCTATTTGCATATAGCCATCATGTCATAAATGTAGTGGAGTAGAAGTACTTAAGTACAGTACTTGTAAAGTAAATGTAGACTACTAGTTACTTTACACCACTGCTACACACTCTGTGTGTGCATAACAGCAAAGTTTATTCTCTAGTCAAAAATGTTTGTTGCCTAATGACAGTGGTGTTGATGCATCCCTCGTTTCTATTCCACATCTAACCAGTGAGTGAATGACAACCGTGTTAGCACTTAGCTCTCATTAGCATGCGACAAGTAAGCCTACTATTGCCCAACAGCGGTAAACTACATGATTCAAACCCGTCGCTGAGGCACTGCTTTTATCCCCACAGCCCAAATCTTCTAATTGTACACACCAGTAGCAAATATGCTAACGAGGGGCAAAGACGTAGTCAGCTCAGAATCAGAGGTGCTCAGTGCGACGAGGCAGCTGCCTGACTGACTGACTGACTACTGACTGGATGAATGAGAGAGGGGAGGGGGAGAAACTAGACATATACATCTCCTTCCAACTAGGGATGTTAATCGACGCATTATTGGCGAGTCGACGCGTCGCGGCCGAAAATCGACGCGTCGATCGACTTTTTTCACTTTTTTTTTTTTTTTTTTAATTATTATTTTTTTGCGCTAAGCAGCTTCTGAGAACACAGCGGCGAATTACTTTAAGCAAAACTACTTATGCAGCTGCACCCATCATGTTTAGAACTTGCATCAAAGCCCTAATAATAAATGAGACTTTATTTTGTAAACATGTGTTTATTAAACACGGAACAGTTAAGCCATAGGCTACAGCAGGCTATCAATCAAAGCCGACATTTGACAAATAGAACAGTGTCAGACTCCAGAGTACCTTCAACAATATGTTGCAAATATGGCCTGGATACATACAATTAAACATGTAGGCCTATTATAAAACGAATGAAACGTGTACAATTAGACATGTAGGCCTATTATAAAACGTAGCTACACTTGCCGGCGGTGCCGCCGTTCCAAAATAAATGGACACGTAGATAGCATCCAAATTCTATAGGCCTAATGGGCCTAATTATCATTAACATGACGCTATATATTGCGAGGCCAAAACATCACTTCTTGGACATTATTAGCCATTTAGCCCTAAATACTGACATAACAATCAAATAGACCTATAGCAGACTTCAAGGTTCAGAAAATAATGATTATCAAATAAATCGTTAGACCAACAAGCACTGCACAACAAAATAAAATAAAATAAATTAAATTAAATTAACTCAACTCTGACGGACAGCCCAAGGCTGCGCTGCAAGGCCAACAGCCCTTAAACAAATGACTTGTTCTTGTTCAAAAACAAAAGCATGTCCACATGTTCGGGGGTAAGGCGAGTGCGAAGTCTATTAACAATCAATCCCGCAGCAGAGAAAACTCTCTCTGCTGGCACAGATGTTGCGGGGATGCATAGGTAGCCTTTTGCCAAGCGTGAGAGATTCTTGTACCTGTCCTGGTGAAGTTCCCACCACGCAGCTGGGTCAGATGCAGGCGAGATGACTTCTTCACGCAGGTAGCGCTCCATTTCGCCCTGAATGGTTAAAGGCTCCTCGGCGAAATAATCACCCCCGAAGAAGTCAATCATTGCATCCGCACGTTTCGCTCGTTTTTCGGGTTGCGCTGGCTGAGCGATCACCGCATCCTCCTCGTCCTCGTCGGGCTCGTCCACCGTTTCAGCATCCAACTCGGTCTCCAAGGCAGGGAGAGCTGACAGCAGAGCAGTAACCTTTTCCTGTACAGCTTCTCTCATGTCGTCGGTGGAGACTTTAAGATGCTTGTGCCGTGGATCCAAAAATGAAGCGATAATAGCCGCCTTCTTTACCACCTCCTCGGCCTTGTCAAGCTTCATGCGAGTGCTGAGAGACTCCGACACCTTTCTCTTGAACTCCGCCACTTTCGTAGACTCTCCATCTGCCAGCTGTAGATCCCTGTTTGATTAAATTAAATACTTTATTAACAGTTTGTAAAAAAACACGGTGGCACAGATACATAATATACAAAATAATGGTAACAGGGTTTTAGTAGCCTATGATTATTATTATTATTATATATTTCTTTACCTTGAGAGCAGCGTGTTGGTGATTGGATAGACCGTTGAGATCGACACCTCTTTTTCCCCGCACACTGCTGTTGTGGCGTACTTTAGCTGATGTAGGACGGGCAACAACTCCTCCATAATGTGCCAGTTTCCATCCGCAAGCTCCAGGGTACGGGCATCTGTGAGTTTAGTGACATCACGGTCCGATAGTACTGCAGCCACGGCCCATCGCTGCTCCAGCAGGCGCTCGAACATGTCGTAGATGGAATTCCACCTAGTTTTGACGTGTTGGATGAGTTTGTGCTGGGGGAGATTTTGGTCACGCTGCTTTCTCTTCAGCGCCTCTGTCGCCACTGTGCTGTGATGAAAATGGGTAACAAGGCGAGCTGCGGCCCCGACAGCCCTGTCGATTGCTACCACTTTGAAGCCATCATTGATGGCGAGCTGGAGTGTGTGCGCAAAGCACCGATGCGACTCCCACCCCAGGTACTGCGCGTTTGCCAACACGATATTAGTCGCGTTGTCGTGGACGCAGACATCCACTTTGTCAGCTATGCCCCATCTCTCAGCTGCAACCCGCAGGACGTTGGCCAGGTTTTCTGCTGTATGCCTCTCTGGCATCGCTTGTGTCTGTAGGATGACACTCTTCAATTCCCAGCCGTCAAAGTAGTGAGCTGTTATAGTCACATAGGACTCTGTCGTCAACCCAGTCCACGCGTCAGTGGTGAGAGACACTTTCTCGGCTTTCGACAGCTCGTCAGTTAGTTTAGCGGCGGCCTCAGTGTACATGTCCTCCAATCGTGTTGTCATCGTTTGGCGACAAGGCAGGACATACTCTGGCTCGAGAAATGCGATCAGATCTTTGAAGCCTTGCCCCTCCACAACAGAAATTGGCATGATATCTCCCGTTATCATCTTGGCAATCAACGCTGTGATTTTTTCAGCCCGCAGGTTATCACAATGACGGTTGCCCACGGCGAAGTTGTCCATGCGGGTTTGATTTGATGGTCGCTGCTGAGACTGTGGATGTTTACCTTTTATGTGATTTGACATCGTCGTTGTTGAAGAGTGATATGCATACTTTTTGTTGCAAATTGTGCATCTCACAGTGTGGTCGTCAATCTTAACAAAGTGATCCCAAACGCTACTAGTCCTCTGTGCAGATGCCATGTTTTACCGCCATCCAGCTTCCACCACAAGCAGGAAATAAACACAACAGCAGCGCACCGTGCACACGACCCTACTAGAGCATAGAGCAGCACAGAGATGGACTAGCTCAGCAGACCCACTCGTACAGTAACGCCTGTAAAATGAGTTGGAAAACATTTGACCAAAGATGTAAGCCATTAAAAAAAAATACAAAAACATTAATAAAAATAATAATAATAAAAAAAAAAACGATCGACTCACGACTCGCATTTTCTCAGTCGCGGTGAACGTGAGTCGATCGACGCGTCGATTTTCGATTTTTTTTCACATCCCTACTTCCAACCGTATGTAAGCGAGAGAAGTTAGAACGCTATCTTATAAATATGTCACGGTTTGTTAGAGAAACAGTACGGTCGAGAAACGGAGCACTCGCCGTGCAGCACGGGGCGGAACAAGCGGTCGCCCACAACAACGTCCTCCAGGCGGAGCCGCTCGATTGTCCACGACATTCCAAGCGGCGCGAAGGCCAGCGGACCTTGGTCCTGCTCTTCGCCCCCGAGCGAGTTACGAAGCCGTGGTGAATGCAATCGTTATATTTATGCCCAGGCCGTAAGGCCTGGGCAAGCCCACGATAAACACTCATAGTAAGCTAATGGCTAAGCTAATGGCTAAACACCGCCCAGCTAGGCTAGTAAATAAAGAGAGTCGCAAACGAGTGACGTCAGCGCCTGCACTAGTGAATGGCTGTCTATGGGCTGTCGTCGCCATCTGGTGGTGATTAGTGTGTGGTGAATGACAAAACAAGCGCTCTTACTCTTACCGTCCTGAGTTACCCAAACATACTGTAACATATACATTCCTCTAAGAGCCGCATCCCACTTCACGCCCCCTTTACATCGACTTCAACTCATAGGTAGTCGTCTAGGACGTAAGGAGTACCGCCCCTAACCCTATGCCGTCCGCTCATTCGCTAAGCACGAGAGAGAGGAGGCAACAGGGGAGGGGGTGCGGGCAAGCGAGAGAGAGAGAGAGAGAGTGAAATTTGACACCACTGTGTTTGCATGTGCCTGCTGCAGAGAAATAGCAGAGGCTTAACAGTCACTTCTCTCCAGTGCGTCCGGCGGTCAAATATGTCCAACCGGAAACGTGCGCTGCGGCACAATAGTTCCGCCACAATAGTCCCCCCCCAGCTCTAGTGCTTCACATGAGCGCTACATTGTTGTGGGGAAAAAAAAAATCTTTAAAAAAAAAAAAAAAGGGAAAATCATACAGTGGCGGCCGGATTTGAAGCAGCTTAATGCATGTAGGGGAAACACTGCTGTGTTTGGAACTTATAAAGTAAAGAAAGTCTCCTGAACAGTGAGTAAACATTCCTGAGTGAGGACGCCATCTACGGACAGTAAACAGGCCTGCAATGTGGGTGGGGTTTTGTTTTGTTTATTAGATGCCGGCTTAGGTATAATTACAGTGCACTATTGATTAACTATTTTGAGGTATTTGGCCAATTATATTTGAAAGTGTTTACCTTTTGGGTTATTGTGAGTAACTAATTGAGGTTGGGTCATTACGTTTGTGAACAGTGAAACTGTTTGGTTTTGCACTACAAAGTGTGACTGTTTTATTTTGCACCTTTTGCATGGTGAATTTGGATACATGCCAATTTGTATTTTATTTTTCAATTCCCTATTCCCTAAACTCAACTGCCTTTTCCCTAACTACTATTTCTAACTAAAGTTCCTTATAATTGATGTCCTGGTGTAACTCCCTTTAGGCACGGACAGACACAGTTTCCTTGATACTGATTTATTGGAAGGCTTGGTCCTCCAATCCACCGTGAAAACTAAAACAATAAACATATAAACAGGCACATTACAATCATATACAAACGCCATGCACAGCATGTAGATCAAACATTTTACCAAAGTAAAATACAGACAAACAAATACCTCGTTGGCTGCGTGCAACACAAAAAAGGAGTACTTGATCTTCAGGTCCTTGTGACCCATTCACTTAGTCTTCAGGTCCTTATAATCCTTAACTTTCTTGTAACTATAAACTTTCAGACAGTCTCTTGTGACAGAATGAACAGAGCACAGAGCTCCTGCACCTTGCTGCTTCTCTCTTGCTGCTTGTGGCTTGAGTGCTTAATTGCCTGATGCAAAAGTCCTGTGTAAACCCTTTGAAGTGAGGCTAGTGAGAGCAGACCAAAACGAGACACATAAACTGACTTTAGCACTTCAAAATAAAAGCATGACAACTTGACTTAAAAGACATGAAATACTGTACATAAACATGACCTTTTAACCTTCTTATGAACTTGACCTTTTAACCTTCTTAATTACTGTATGAACAAGGAAAATAACAACAATTATGAACTTTGTCATATATCAAATAATTATGAACTTGGCAACCTGTAGTGGCGACAGTTACACTCCCACCAAATCACACAAACTTTAATGTGGGATTTCCTTTTAACCTTTTTAACTTCAAAAATACAATCTTTTACTTAAACATGTACCATGAAATTGCAGGCAACACATTAAACATCTTCCTCTGCTTTAAGCAGAATAACCACCTTTTTATCCAGGGTTGTCTGAGTACACCTTTTTAAATACAGCGTTTCCCATATAATCATATGTCATATCTTTACGCAACTCT
The DNA here is from genome assembly GCF_963921795.1 of Nannobrachium achirus. Taxonomy (NCBI): domain Eukaryota; kingdom Metazoa; phylum Chordata; class Actinopteri; order Myctophiformes; family Myctophidae; genus Nannobrachium; species Nannobrachium achirus. The sequence goes on along the minus strand of NC_137822.1, from coordinate 9,307,541 downwards.
TGTATTATTAAGTCTTGTATTCTCTTATCCCTATCATCTGACCCTGCTTGGACATTAGTGATGCATTCCAACCTCTGTTGGTTGGGTGGTGCCAGATCCTCTTCAGGAAGGATGATCTTGTTGACCTCCAAGTTCCTTCTTTTCTCGTGATGCTTTTGTCCTGGTTCCTTGTGGCTGTTCTCCAACATTGGATGCTTTGTGTGTGTTCCTTCTTCATCCAAGAATGGATTCTCCTTGCACAGCTTACTGTCTGTGGTCTTGGTAACTGCTTTCTTGACATTAGCAAGTTCTTCTTTTCTTTCTTTTAAGCTTGCTCTTTCACTGGATCTTTGTTTCACAACTTTATCTTCTTTGCCTTCCTTTGCTTTAGTGCTACACACAAAAGCCTTGTTCTTGATCTCTCCCACCTTGCGTTCTCCGCCAGGTAGCATGAGATCCTTTTTGTCTTCACATGGATTCCCTTGACCAACAATACTCCATCCAAGGTCTGTACGCTGCGCATAAGGCTGGTTGTTGCTACCAGACACAACTTCCCTTGGTATTAGGGCTTGTGAGCAGTTGTACCCAAGGAGCAGACCTACTGGACAGTCCTTCAGAGGTGGTATCTCATCTTGGAGATGCTCTAGATGGGGCCAAGCTCTTGCAGTTTCACTTGTTGGTATGTGAGTTCTGTTGGCTGGAATAAAACCACGAGTGTAGACTGGTGGTAAGGTGATTCCTTTCCAAGAGTAAAAGCCTCGGACTCTTAGATTGCTTACTATTTGGGAGCTTATGACTGTACTTCCTGCAGTCATAGTCGAGAGCTTGAGCTTAACTTGTTCTTTGTCTGCTTCCAACTTCTCCGCTATGTCACTCAGTACAAAGGTTGCGTTGCTTTGGGAGTCCAACAGAGCATATACTAGTATTTCTCGTGCTGGTTGAGTTGTGGATGAAAGCCAGACTGGAATTATTGCAGCTGTTTGTACCTTTGCTTCGTGAAGTATTACTCTATTTGAAACAACATCTGTGGTTTCTTCTTCTGATGATGATTGTCGATTTTCTTGACTTGTACTTGGCTTGACTTGTGGTGAGCTTTGGTCTTCTTTGACTCGCTCTTCATGCAGACAAGTAGGATGCTTCCTTTGGCAAGTGTCGCAGACACTCCTATTGTTGCAACTTTTTGATTGGTGACCAGACTTGAGGCAACCAAAACATAGTCTCTCCGCTTTCACAAACTTGATTCTGTCCGACATCTCTTTCTCCATGAACCTTCTGCATTTAAGCAACTCATGCCCTGTCTTGTCACAGAGAATGCACTTTATGACAGCTTTGTTGTTGGAGCTTGCGGTCAGTGTCTCTTCATTTGAACTTGTGTTCAATGACTTGGCTTCAAAACGTTGTCTTTGTGGCTTTGGTTTGTCAGCCTCAAATTCTTTAAGTGACTGCACTGAAGTAACAGGGTGGCAGGCAATCCTTGCTTCTTTTGTTAGGAACATGACAAACTGGCTGAAGGAGGGAAATTGGTTACTTGCTTCCTCTATTTCCATAACCTTCCGATTCCAGCTCGCCGTGAGCCAATCCGGTAGCTTAAAAAGGATGTTCCTGTTCTCATTACAGTCATTCAATATTTTCAATTCTTTGATGTGGACCATGGCGGCCTCACAACTACGGAGAAAATCTGTGAACTCTCTGAGCTCAAAGCTGTCCTTAGGCCCTATCTTAGGCCATGCTTGGAGCTTGTCTCTGTATGCCTTAGCAATTGTGAACGGATTTCCATATCTCTCCTCTAAAATCTTCCATGCTGCAACATAGGCAGATTTGGTTCCGAGCAGGAAGTAGCCGTCAAGTGCTTTCTTAGCTTGACCACCCACATATCTTCGTAGGTAGTAGATCTTCTCATCCTCTTGTATGTTCTTCTGGTCCATCAATATTTCAAATGACAGTTTCCAGTCAGTATACTTCAACGGATCCCCACTGAATATTGGAGGTTCAGGGATTGGGATTCTGTTGGCACTTAAAGCACCTGCTAGCATCTTAACGAGCTCTGCTGTACTGTCATTGGAGTTGGTCACAGCTTGTGGTACAGAAGACCTATGCATGGGCAGAGGACTTGTGGGAGCAGGTACTTGGTTACCTGCTACCGCTTGTGGTACGGAAGACCCATGAATGGACAGAGGACTTGTGGGAGCAGGTACTTGGTTACCTGCTACGATCGCATGTACTTGTTCTTCTGTGATGCTCCCTTGATCATACACCAGGATTCTCGCTTGTGCTGCATTAAGACTTTTCACCGTCTCCAAATGCTTTATCTTTCTCCGTTTTTCATTCAGTGTTCTTTGTAGAGCTAACTGCTCATCTTCTAGTTTAGCTTTAAGTTGAGCTTCTTCTTCCTCTTGTTGTAAACGGCGCTTCCTTGCTGCTGCTTCTTGTTCAGCTAGCTTCTTTCTAGCTTCTGCCTCAAGGAGGTCTAATTGTGGGCTCGCCTGGAAGGCGAGCACACGTATGTTATCTTCATTATTAGTGTGGTTGCCCTTACAGGGCAACACACTATAGTTCTAGCGTAACTTTATTATTCTTCGTTTCTAGTGTAACCAAAAGTTTGGCACGCTACTCCTCCCACAGTTTTTGCGCCACACACTCGCGCCATATGTCAAATCGACCGGCTTAATCGGGAATCGTGTGCTTGCATTTTGCTAAGAGAAAGGTTCTATAGTTTAATTGATATTAATTTATTAGTGAATTAATTTCCCCATTGACTTATAATGGGAGCCGAGTTCAAGTATTTTTCTCTCAGACGTCTTAAGGGCTACGGCTTCACAATTTGGAGAGGAGATTCATAGTGCTTCTAAGGATTAAGTAAAAAATATTTACATCGATCGGACAGATGGTGGCGCTATAACAGCCCACTTTACGTTTTGGCCTATAACTCTCTAACCGTAGGTCGGAAAATTAAAATTCCCTTTTCCCTGGATTCCTTGGCTCATGACGCATCTCCCCATATAAGCCCCGCCCATTTGCGTCAGGATAGATTTTCCGCCATTTTGAATTTTCTTCAAAACACACTTTTTGCTCCTATTCCTACATATTTTCTCCAAATGTCACAAAAATCGGTACACATGATCTCTGGACCCATGCGATGAACATATTCAAGTTATATTTCGATAGTCCATACCGTTCGTCCGTAACAGGCTTCCAAAGTTAGCGGGAGGGGCCCGTTTCGCAAAATATAGCCATAAATCAGAAACGAAACATCCAGTCAACACCAAATTTTAACCACAAGTCACGGGTGGGATATTCAACAAATCCCCAAAAGCATTTCCACTTCGACCCATAGGGGGCGGCAGGGCAGGCAACCACACTCGCAATTTCCCAAATTGCACATTTTCTAGTTAGTGTGGTTGCCCTAACAGGGCAACACACTATAGTTCTAGGGAGACTTTATTTATTCTTTTTGGAGCTGTGTGAAACACAGGCTCCCTATACGTGGCTGTGTGGGTCTGTCTGTGTGTCTGTATGTAGCCTGAACTTCCTAAACTTCGGCACGCTACTAGTCCCACAGTTTTGCCACCACACACTCGCGCCATATGTCAAATCGACCGGCTTACTCGGGAATCGTGGGCTAGTAACTTGCTAAGAGAAAGGTTCAATAGTTTAATTGATATTAATTTATTAGTGAATTAATTTTCCCCATTGACTTATAATGGGAATCGCAAAAACTCACATTCAATTATTTGTCTCTCGCAAACCATAGGGGCTAGAGTTTCAAGTCTTGGAGAGGAGGTTCATAATGATTTCAAGGATTAAATAAAAAATAATTGTGTCATTTGGCCGCATGGTGGCGCCATAACACCCCACTTTACGTTTTGGCCTGTAACTCTTGAACCGTAGGTCGGAAAATTAAAAATATTTTTTCCCTGGATTCCTTGGGTCATAACGCATCTCCCCATATAGGCCACGCCCATTTGCGCCATGATAGATTTTCCGCCATCTTGAATTTTCTCCAAAACACACTTTTTGCTCCTTTTCCTACATATTTTCTTCAAATGTCACAAAAATCGGTACACATGATCCACACACACACACACACACACACACACACACACACACACACACACACACACACACACACACACACAGCTCCACTTCACACGGGTGTGATTTTTGGAGCTGTGTGAAGCACAGGCTCCCTATACGTGGCCGTGTGGGTCTGTCTGTGTGTCTGTGTGTGTGTCTGTATGTAGCCTGAACTTCCTAAACTTCGGCACGCTACTAGTCCCACAGTTTTGCCACCACACACTCGCGCCATATGTCAAATCGACCGGCTTACTCGGGAATCGTGGGCTAGTAACTTGCTAAGAGAAAGGTTCAATAGTTTAATTGATATTAATTTATTAGTGAATTAATTTTCCCCATTGACTTATAATGGGAATCGCAAAAACTCACATTCAATTATTTGTCTCTCGCAAACCATAGGTGCTAGAGTTTCAAGACTTGGAGAGGAGGTTCATAATGATTTCAAGGATTAAATAAAAAATAATTGTGTCATTTGGCCGCATGGTGGCGCCATAACACCCCACTTTACGTTTTGGCCTGTAACTCTTGAACCGTAGGTCGGAAAATTAAAAATATTTTTTCCCTGGATTCCTTGGGTCATGACGCATCTCCCCATATAGGCCACGCCCATTTGCGCCATGATAGATTTTCCGCCATCTTGAATTTTCTCCAAAACACACTTTTTGCTCCTTTTCCTACATATTTTCTTCAAATGTCACAAAAATCGGTACACATGATCCACACACACACACACACACACACGCACACACACACACACACACACAGCTCCACTTCACACGGGTGTGATTTTTGGAGCTGTGTGAAGCACAGGCTCCCTATACGTGGCCGTGTGGGTCTGTCTGTCTGTGTGTCTGTCTGTGTGTCTGTATGTAGCCTGAACTTCCTAAACTTCGGCACGCCACTAGTCCCACAGTTTTGCCACCACACACTCGCGCCATATGTCAAATCGAACGGCTTACTCGGGAATCGTGGGCTATTACTTTTCTAAGAGAAAGGTTCTATAGTTTAATTGATATTAATTTATTAGTGAATTAATTTTCCCCATTGACTTATAATGGGAATCGCAAAAACTCACATTCAATTATTTGTCTCTCGCAAACCATAGGGGCTAGAGTTTCAAGACTTGGAGAGGAGGTTCATAATGATTTCAAGGATTAAATAAAAAATAATTGTGTCATTTGGCCGCATGGTGGCGCCATAACACCCCACTTTACGTTTTGGCCTGTAACTCTTGAACCGTAGGTCGGAAAATTAAAAATATTTTTTCCCTGGATTCCTTGGGTCATGACGCATCTCCCCATATAGGCCACGCCCATTTGCGCCATGATAGATTTTCCGCCATCTTGAATTTTCTCCAAAACACACTTTTTGCTCCTTTTCCTACATATTTTCTTCAAATGTCACAAAAATCGGTACACATGATCCACACACACACACACACACACACACACACACACACACACACACACACACACACACACACGGGTGTGATTTTTATTTATTTATAGATAAACTTTTTTTTCGGCGCGTTTCACCGCCCACAGTTTTTGCGCCACACACTCGCGCCATATGTCAAATCGATCGGCTTCATCGGGAATCGTGTGCTTGTACTTCGCTAAGAGAAAAGTTGTATCGTTTAATTGATATTAATTTATTAGTGAATTAATTTTCCCCATTGACTTGAATGGGAAAATGCAAAAACTCGCATTCAATTATTTTTCTCTCGCAAACCATAGGGGCTACAGTTTCAAAACTTGGAGAGGAGATTCATAATGGTTTCAAAGATTAATTGAAAAATAATTTCGTCAGTCGGCCTCATGGTGGCGCTATAACAGCCCACTTTACGTTTTGGCCTGTAACTCTTGAACCGTAAGTCGGAAAATTAAAATTATTTTTTCCCTGGATTCCTTGGGTCATGGCACATCTCCACACATAGGCCACGCCCATTTGCGTCAGGATAGATTTTCCGCCATTTTGAATTTTCTTCAAAACACACTTTTTGCTCCCTTTCCAACATATTTTCTCCAAATGTCACGAGAATCGGTACATAGGATCTCTGGACCCATGCGATGAACATATTCAAGCGATATTTCGATAGTCCATACCGTTCGCCCGTAACAGGCTTCCGAAGTTAGTGGGAGGGGCCCGTTTCACCAAAAATAGCCATAAATTGCGAACAAAACATCCAATCAACACCAAATTTTAACCACACGTCATGGGTGGGATACTCAAGGAATCCCCAAAAGCATTTCCACTTTGACCCATAGGGGGCGCTACAAATGTGCAAAACGTAACCGTTTCGTGCCAAAATGTGTTTTTCAGGATGAAAGACCATCTCAAAACGAAACGCAAACGATCCCGGGAGAGACGTGACAACATAATCGCCTTGCGAAATTTGTGGGAGGAGCCTATTTCTTAAAGACAAGAAACCATATCCTTACATCACGAACGCAGGATCCGACCGATACCTTTTCAACGGCCCCGACGGTATCCGTCCCGACGTCGCCTCCCTCGGACCCCTGCGTTTTCCACAGGGTCCCGGCGGCGCGCCCCACTTTTCGCGCCAGGGCGGGTCGGGCAACCACACTCGCAATTACCCAAATTGCACATTTTCTAGTTTATATACTATACTATACTAGTCAGTATCTCCTCAAAACTTTGGCGCGATTCATCTCCTAAACGCTTACACCTTTCAACACCATTCAAATTTTTATGTGTTCAGCTTACTGAGGACACGTGTGCTTGTATTTTTCTTTTTGAAATGTTTTGTAGTATAATTATAAAAAAATAAAAATGTTTAACTTTAAGCACCCAATGCATTTCCAATGGGTTTAGTGAGTGGGGAGAGAGTGTAGACAGAGGAAAGGGACCCATGTTTATGTTAAGGCGCTGTGGCTGTAATGTTCACACTTCAGATATGCTATTTATATCAATGCGTTCACACAGGTCTGCTCTCTGATTTGATCCAAATATCTAAGCTGTGTGATGTATAAAACTATAGTTATAGTTAAAACTATAAATAAATGTCCCTCTCCACTCTACTGATTACACAGCTGTGATCAAGAATCAAGTCCGGGCGATGGGATGTAAATCCCATAGCCATATATCCTAGAGCCCACAGGGACAGTCAGCCATATTAGTGGTTGTTGTTGGTTGTCAGGGAGATATCAAAACCAATGCATTTCCAAGTCAGATCCACAAACACAATAAAAGCCATGCTCCACTCCTCAGTCTGGAGTGGCCACATAGAAGAACGCCTTGGTTATAGACATAGTGGAGGACAGATGTGATCTGGGATTGTTAGCCTACAGTATATGCACTCAATATACTCCACTACAGTTGGAGTCCATTTGACAGTTGCTGGTTCCCAAACACAGAATCAAAAATGTAGATCTAGAACACATAGAATATGTACAGTACAGTAAGGTTCAGTAGAGTACAGTAAAAGTACAGTAAGGTTCAGTAGAGTACAGTAAAGTACAGTAAGGTACAGAAAGGTACAGTAGAGTACAGTACAGTAAGGTACAGTAAAGTACAATACAGTACAGTAAGGTACAGTAGAGTACAGTAAAGTACAGTAGAGTACAGTAAGGTACAGTAGAGTACAGTAAAGTACATTATAGTAAGGTACAGTAGAGTACAGTACAGTAAGGTACAGTACGGCACAGTAGAGTACAGTACAGTATAGTACAGTAAGGTACAGTAGAGTACAGTAAAGTAGAGTACAGTAAGGTACAGTACAGTAAGGTACAGTAGAGTACAGTAAAGTACAGTAAGGTACAGTACAGTAGAGTAGAGTAAAGTACAGTAAGGTACAGTAAGTTACAGTAGAGTACAGTAAAGTACAGTAAGGTACAGCAGAGTACAGTAAAGTACAGTACTGTAAGGTACAGTACAGTACAGTAGTGTACAGTAAAGTACAGTAACGTACAGCACAGTAAGGTACAGCAAGATACAGTAGTGTACAGTAAAGTACAGTACAGTAAGGTACAGTACATTACAGTAAGGTGCAGTACAGTACAGTACAGTAAGGTACAGAACGTTTCAGTAAAGTACAGTAATGTACAGTACGGGACAGTAAGGTACAGTAAAGTACCGCAAGGTAAAGTACAGTAAGGTACGGTACAATACGGTACGGTACAATACGGCAGTGTTTCTCAATCTTTTTTGGCTTGAGTACCCCCTTTCCCTGATTTTTGAATCCAAGTACCCCCTTTACCCAACAACATTTTCCTTATACAACTACAATTAAAACCATAACTATTGGTATACGATGCTATGTTAAACCCCCTTTTCGAGAATATAACATCACAAAAATATAAGAATGGGAGTGAGAGTTTCAAACGGTGCCTCCTGAACAGATTTATTTTTAACACTGTGGCCATAACATTTCAGTCAGTTTCCATGTCAATAACTTACATTCAAACACATCCCAGTTGACCTGGTACCATGTAATTTGGGTTATTAGCATCTATCAGGCTCCAAGTGTCATCATTAAACGTAACAGTAAATGTTTTTTCTTCTTCTAATTCATTTTTTCTTTTGGGGGTGCATTTTCTGAGTACCCCCTGCAGTACCTCCGCGTACCCCTAGGGGTACACGTACCCCCATTTGAGAAACACTGCAATACGGTATGGTACAGTAAGGTATGATACAGTACAGTACAGTACAGTAAGGTAAAGTACCATAAGGTACCGTCCACATTATGTTTTAATTTTATTTTGATTTAATTGTCCATAACGTTAAGTTCATGTAATAACACTGCTTGTCTACATTGTATTTCCATTACCATTTTACGTCAGTAAAATGAAAGAGAGCATTGCCTGGGACCTTGACACTTTTTACTATTATTTTTTTGGTTGGAAGCGAGCCCACACTGTTTCGAAGGAACAGTATTTCTAGTTCCAATTGTTCTCTATCTTGCTCTTGTAGCACTTTTAGAACAGCTTGGCTTGCAGCAGCGTCAGCGGCAGCTTCTTGACGTTTTACAGTAGACATGGTGGTGTGCTCCGAGTTGCCTTTCAAGATAGAAGTTGTTCTAGAGCTTGAGTCAAACAGAGAGCCTACTTCTGGCCATTCTGGCTCCTCTTCTGTAATATTTCCGTCCAAACGACTTGTGGCTCTGGAGAGAATGAAGTCAGAGATCTGTACACACAGATCTACCTTTCGTCTTGTCTCCTGCACTGGAGTTGAGACTTTGCGTAGATCTTCATAAGCACTTATGACGTCTGCGGACAAATGCTTGACTTCTTGAGAGATGTCATGAATCAATGACTCATCCACAGGCGCTGTTTGCGATAATAGCTGTTTAGCTAATTTAGCCTGTGGTTTCCATTTACCATAACTGGAGGTAAACCTGTATAGAAGAGCATTCATTTTTCCAGATTGCATTTCTTTACCCTTTTCTGTTAGGGTTTTTTGTCTTTCACTTCTTCTTAGCCCCTGAGCTTCATCTTGCCTTTTTTCCTCTTCAGCACCACTCACTTCTTCCGGTTGTGGTTGTTCATCTCCGCTGTCCCTAATACTGTCCCTAACCTGTACAGTATGATCACCTTGTTGTGACATTTTAAACAGCAATCAAATGAACTCACTTTGTAAATAACCCTTTTAAATTGTCCCAAAAGGGAAATAGTCATGAAATGAAAATAAATGAAATCTCCAGAACACTTTTTACGTAAATGAATAGATGAACTTGTTCAAATGCAAATATCCCTTAAATGTAGGCCTACTATAAATACCTTAAATCTTAATCAGACAATCTTAAATTCAACCTTTACACGTGGGCTTCAAAACACTCAATGCACTGTAGCCATTTTAAATCACTTCAAAAACTCAAATATCAATGGCAGTTAACCAGATACAGTAGCTTCAATATCAAATGAAATAGTGCTTCACTTATTTTAAACCCAAACGTTTTTAACTTGGCATGGGGGGGGGGCGCGCTTGGGTCTGGGCTGCTCCTCTGGCAGACTTGATGACGAGGCTCCGTGCAGCTGGCCTGGTGCTTTGATCTTGCCGACTGTCGTTGTACACTGCGTCGTTGAACAGTGCGAGTTTTCACTGTAACTCCCTTTAGGCACGGACAGACACAGTTTCCTTGATACTGATTTATTGGAAGGCTTGGTCTTCCAATCCACCGTGAAAACTAAAACAATAAACATATAAACAGGCACATTACAATCATATACAAACGCCATGCACAGCATGTAGATCAAACATTTTACCAAAGTAAAATACAGACAAACAAATACCTCGTTGGCTGCGTGCAACACAAAAAAGGAGTACTTGATCTTCAGGTCCTTGTGACCCATTCACTTAGTCTTCAGGTCCTTATAACCCTTAACTTTCTTGTAACTATAAACTTTCAGACAGTCTCTTGTGACAGAATGAACAGAGCACAGAGCTCCTGCACCTTGCTGCTTCTCTCTTGCTGCTTGTGGCTTGAGTGCTTAATTGCCTGATGCAAAAGTCCTGTGTAAACCCTTTGAAGTGAGGCTAGTGAGAGCAGACCAAAACGAGACACATAAACTGACTTTAGCACTTCAAAATAAAAGCATGACAACTTGACTTAAAAGACATGAAATACTGTACATAAACATGACCTTTTAACCTTCTTATGAACTTGACCTTTTAACCTTCTTAATTACTGTATGAACAAGGAAAATAACAACAATTATGAACTTTGTCATATATCAAATAATTATGAACTTGGCAACCTGTAGTGGCGACAGTTACACCTGGTGTCTGACTCAATTTACTTAAGCTACATTTAAGGTTTTCCAATCAAAGGTCTTATTGGGGATTAATTGTTATGAAAACTCAAACATAGCATTATATAACTTGGGAACCCTTCTCCATAGATACGTGGGGATTAGATGGGCTACACATTCATTGATAGTAGATAGTGGAAATGGATAGGAAATAGGGAGACAGAGACCAGGAGCAACTTATATCCACACAAAGGAATTCTTATTCACTTATAAAATCAATTAAACCCATTAGTCCGATTAACTAACTTGAGCCCTATTTTATACTTATAGCTGTATGGTGGTAGATACAATAAAAAATCAAACCCAAGTTTGAAGTGAGCGGTGGTGTGTGTGTGTGTGCGCGCGCGTGTGTGTGTGTGGCCGCGTGTATGTAGTAGCTGTTCATTTCAGGGTTGTGCTTGTGTGTGAAATCTATTCTATGTGTTCTAGATCTACTAGAGGTTCGCGGCCTTCGGCCGCTCACATCTAGAGTCCACGCCCGCTTCTTTACTAAAAAACTTTTTTTTTTTTTTTTTTTAAAGTATTTTGAAAAAAAAAAAAAAAAATTTTAAAAATAAGAAATAAATAAAATTTAAAAAAAATAATTTTACTATTGTGGCGGAACTATTGTGCCGCAGCGCACGTTTCCAGTCGGACATATTTGACCGCCGGACGCACTGGAGAGAAGTGACTGTTATGCCTCTGCTATTTCTCTGCACTCACTGTGAGTGGAGGCAGCAGCAGCAGCGCACATGCAAACACAGTGGTGTCAAATTTCACTCTCTCTCTCTCTCTCTCTCGCTTGCCCGCCCCCCCTCCCCTGTTGCCTCCTCTCTCTCGTGCTTAGCGAATGAGCGGACGGCATAGGGTTATGGGCGGTATTCCTTACCGTCCTGACGACTACCGACTACCTATGCGACGACTACCTATGCGACTACCTATGAGTTGAAGTCGATGTAAAGGGGGCGTGAACGGGCTTGGAAGTGGGATGCGGCAATAGGAGGAATGTATATATAAGATGAATTCTGTGTTCTATATTTGCGTGTGTGTGTGTGTGTGTGTGTGTGTGTGTGTGTGTGTGTGTGTGTGTGTGTGTGTGTGTGTGCGCGCGCATGCATGTACATTTCAAGGCTGCTCAACAGCACCTCTCTGGTCACCTAGCGGTACTCAGGCTACACACAAGACAGACACGCACGCATAGTAGGCCTGTCCTCTAAAAATCGACGAATCGACGCTTCGTTTGAAGCCCCGTGAATCGACGCCAATTGTTTGAGTTGAGGAGTCGAAAATATATATATTTTTATATCACCAGTTAGCCTACTACTGCGGTGCACTGGACTGGTGTCATGTACTTCCAATTGAGAGAAGTAGCAATTGGCGAACAGTTATTTATTGTCTCGCACCAGCGCAGGGGTGAAAAAGTAAGACGGAACGGCCAACCAGCCGCTCCGTTAAAACATTCGGAGCCGGGACGGTGTTCTGTTAAGAAGAGGAGCAGCAAGCGGTCAAAATCCCATATTAACAATTTGTACGCCAAACTCGTTCAGTAACGAGATACGGCCACTAGAGGTCGCTCTGCCAAAAGGAGTTGTCTCGTTCAGGAACGAGACAAAGGGTTAACTTGGTTACATGGAGCTGCATGCATCCTGTGTTGTCAGTGAAAGACGCTGGTCCATACGTCATAACGTAGCTCGCAGAGAGACAAAATGGCGCGTCTAGGCTGCATTGATTTCTATTCTATGCTGAAACATAAAAAGGGCTTTATCTATGAATAAGGTGCAAAGAACGCCAGGGAAGCAGAGATCTGATTGTTTTCAGGACGGCACTTTACCGCGATGGTCGGCCCCGGTTTGGATTTTAGTTTCGCGAGCGTTTGTAAACAAATGGATTATCTTTCTCAATCGTCAGTGGACACTCACGTGCACACTCACGAAGCTTCCGAGGCTCTTCAAAATTAAAGCGTAAGTGAACGACGGCAGCAGCAACAGCTAGAAATGTTAGAAACCTTGGCTTCCCATGTGTTAAATAACCTGCCACAGCACAAACGCATGTCCAAGTCCAAGAAGAAATGTTTGTGTTTCGCTATGTTTGCGTCCATGACATGTCCACACTGCTAGCTCTTAGCTGGAAGGCTGGAACATGTCGTGGATGAGCTGTGCCTCCGCCTGTGCATGATCAGTTTTTTCGGAATCTGTTCTCGACACTGACTCATTACTCAGCTGGTGCTCTGTGTCCCGCGACTGCGGACTGGATCCCATCGTTCATTTAAAAGAGCCGTTCAAGAGAGCCGTATCGTTCGCGAATGTCTCATCTCTACTGCGAGACGGGCAGAGTTGACTCGAGTCGACTTCAAAAATCCTGAGTCGAGGACAGCCCTAACGCATACACACATGGCCACATATAGGAGACGTGTCCACCGTCAACAAAATTGACAAAATCAACTGTAGATTTAGGCGACTAAAACTACAACTCTTCAGATGACTAAAATATGACAAAAACAAAATGGAATTTCATTCCAAACTTTTAGACTATAAACCAAATAAAAATGTGCTGTTATAATTTACACTGTCTTCCCGTTTCAGCTGAGCTGTCGCCCCATCTTCATCCCGCTGGACAAGAGGCACTTCGTCTCGCAGAGGACGGGCATCTTGTACATCTCCAAGGTGGACCTGCAGGTATGGGATGGGAGGATAATCATTTTTATCGTGATAAAAATCGTATCGTGGAGAGATAGAATCTATGGCGGGTTTTTCCACCATCATACAGTAGGAATTAGCTTTTGTTGAGCTGCAAATTTGGTCCCACTTAAACCTCTCTATACTAACGAGTAGCGGACCTGTAAAAGATCGCCAAAAAGCAGATCTACAGTACAAGCTCATAGCGCGTTTCAAGGCAATGCATTGTGAGTTTGTAGATCTGCTATTTTTGGCAAATGTTCCCCCTTGAATAAGGATGCTGGGCGTTCAACTGGTTTAAGTTTTATATCATATTTAATATTAGCATATTTAGATTTTTGCGACACTATTGTTAATCACAATTCTTTTTGGCCATTTAATTGTGACTGTTACGACCCACCGGGTCTAGGTCAGTTTGGGACGCAACAATGACAAGGTGGTGAATGTCAACACTTAAGTTTTATTATTTGTTATGCAAATTAGGTTGCTGATTTGTGCTACGGGTCAGACGGGGCTGGGCAGGCACCCAAGCAAAGAAAGAAACAAAATACAACATACTATCCCTATAGACTAAAGGGCCTATTATACGGAGACGAATTTGTAATTACCAGGTAGTTTTTACTAGTAAAACGGCCATTTTGACACACGGAGACGCGTTTTTATGACCTAATCCGACACTTTTTTGAATTCGGGTCTGAAAGTGGAAAAGTGCGTTTTCGCATCAAATACGCAGCTGTGTAATAAAGGAAATCGGCAGCGAGGGAGAGTGCGATGATGTCATAACACCCCCTCCCCTGCTCCCCCTCCCCTGCTGCATAACAGTGTCAGTCTGTCAGACTAACCGAAAATGTATTATTATTATTTGTGTTGTTGTAGGCCTAATTAAAACCCAGAAAATAGCCCAAACTGAACACATAGCGATCTATTAGCCCAAACCTCATTTGAAAAATGTCAGGAGTATATGAAAGCCTTTTAAAAATGTCTATAGCCTATTGGCTATGAAACATTTATTGGTTTATAGACAAAATAATCAATTACAACTGCCAGCAGAAGTAGGTCAGATCAATAATTAGGATTAATTACGCATGAGTCACACCTGGTAGCCTAGCTGGCCGGAGTTGCAACAGCTCTCCTCTCCGCAAAGTTAAATTAAACCATTAGGCTATGGATTGGTAACCATTCCATTCTAAGCAAACTAATGATTAATGACTATTTTGCGTTCCCCTTTTCAACTTCTCACCAACAAATACTGGATTAATTCTTCATGCACCGCATCACATCACAGAAGCAGCGGACTTCAGGTAATGAGTGCGTTATTGTAATATGCTGAGTCTTGCTGACAGACAGACAGACAGACAGACAGTGATTTATCCAGATGCTTTGCCATTAGGCTACTCACACGAGTAATGTAATGAATATGCTGACAGACAGACAGAATAAAAAGAGTCCACGAATAGGCCTGCACACTCGCTCATAATGTCAAAAAAAAAAGAAAAGAAAATCCTCCTCCTCCTCCGGCTGCGCGATCCTGCCAGCAGCGTCAGTTCTGCAAATGCTAAGGTATGGTAACATGGCTGTTGTCTTGCACGTGTGAAGGCATGCATGCAATACACCAGTCATGTTGCCAATACTTTTTAGCAACAAGCATGATGAATTCATTTTAAGAAGTACATTTTATTATTTTCTCCTGTGATCAAGGTACGTTATACCATACCCATGTGCGCCTCTGTAGTCTACTCCACTCGCTGCCTCGCTCGGGTTATGCATTTTTTCCGACTTTATATCGCCCATCCCCATAGATAATGTCCAGAAATTTGCTCCATATAGTTCCAACCTTCGTCTTCCAGGTGGCTTTTATTGGCTTTTTAAAAAACCTCTACGATTTAACTTCAGCCAACTGGCTGCACCGCGGGACTCATTGAATATGCGAACAGAGTTCAACAGACGATAATAATATGGATTTGGGAGCATAGACTAATTACAATGCATGTCTCATTAAAAACAACATAGGCTATATTTTATAGTTGAAGGGTAAATACACAGTAGCCTATATGTACGGGCATATGTACTACAGCATTTTGCATGACATGGTGCGTTTCGTGTAAACGCAGACAATACGAATCAATGAGGAGCCAATGCGAGGTGTAAAGGCGATCTCATTTTGATGACGAATCCAAAATGAGATCGGCAGCGTCTCCGTTTAATAGCAGCCTAAAGGTTAACCCCCACATCTAACTAACTAACTAATGACCCATAACGAGCAATAACCAAACAAACTACGCTATCTTAGTCTAACCAAACAAAACTACAAAGTGTGGTAACCTGCCCCTACCTGAGTGATATAACAAGTGAGTAATACTATAGCCAAAAAAAAAAACCTACTTACACTGCTTACCCTGCTCACCACAATGAACCGTGGACTTGACTGAATAGCAACCTTTACAGAAATATAGCAAAGCTATGAGGCGAGCTAAAGCTACATCTATGCTGCTGCGTTGGGCATGCTGTCACTACAATACCCTCGTAGTTTTCAGACAGACTGACAGCGGCGATGTACTGTAGGTCGTCTTCATGCTGCTTATAAAGTGGCCGGACCAGACAGACAGAGCGCTGATTGGCAGATGACGGCAGACTGACAGGAACCCTCCTCCAATCCTAGCGGCAGCAGGAATCTGCAGACAGGGACGTAGACAGGCGCGCGCACATACAACACATAACACCAGTAAGACTCCCTAATCGGGAGATAAGCGACCGTCAGGTCGCAGCGTGATTTTAGGGCAAAATGTGTAGGAGCAGTGTCCAAAAATGTGGTTCAAAAAATCGGCCTGATGGTGGCGCTATATGGGACATCCATATTGATGAGATGAGTGTAGATATACTGTGTACCGATTTGCGTGATTTTAGGGCAAAATCTGTAGGAGCAGTGTCCAAAAATGTGTTTGAAAAAATCGGCCTGATGGTGGCGCTATATGGGACAGATCCATGTTGATGACATGAGTGTAGACATAGTGTGTACCGATGTGTGATTTTAGGGCAAAATCTGTAGGAGCAGTGTCCAAAAATGTGTTTTGCAAGAATCGGCCTCATGGTGGCGCTAGAAGAGGGCCATGTGAGAAATGAGGGGTGGGGTCTCCGCGTTGCCTTGGCGGACGAATAGGTACCGGCCCCGGCTCTCCCGGACGCTCCTAGCCCGAGTTACGGCATTTTATGTGAGCTGCAGTGGAGGGGGTCCTCCACTGGGGGCGCCACCACTTTGGCATCCGTTCTGGAGCACCAGGAGTCTGTGGTCCCCGGGAATTCCCCGTGAGCAGCCCCGTTGGGGTGGTCATTTTTGCACAATTGGTCATTTTTTACATCTGGGGGTGAGCTCCGGGGGTCCTTGGAGGTTGTAGTTTGGCAGGCAAGGAGTGTGTATGCAAAATTTGGCATGGATCGGGGCAACGGTTGCGGAGATATGAGCAGGGCAATAGTGTGACGTGTGAGGTGTGACAGACAGACTGACGGACGGACGGACTGACTGACTGACTGACTCACAGTTTGTGGAGGTTTTGATAGTAAGTGCGACCTGACGGTCGCAATTATTCCAGTGGAGAAACGCAACGTTTGGATTTTATAAGAATGCGACAGTAATGGATTGGATAACACTTTTCCCAGTAGAACCATCAGAAGTCCCCCCTCACTTGTCGACAGCAAAGGTAACCAGTAAGACTCCCTAATCGGGAGATAAGCGACCGTCAGGTGACATGTATACACAAAGAGGGCTGTAAGTGCCATTGGTTCCTGGGTGTAGGGGGACGTGTAGACATAGTGTGTACCGATTTGTGTGATTTTAGGGCAAAATCTGTAGGAGCAATGTCCAAAAATGTGTTTTGCAAGAATCGGCCTCATGGTGGCGCTAGAAGAGGGGCATGTGTGAGCTGCAGTGGAGGGGGTCCTCCACTGGGGGCGCCACCACTTTTGCATCCGTTCTGGAGCACCAGGAGTCGGTGGTCCCCGGGAATTCCCATGAGCAGGCCCGTTGGGATGGTCATTTGGTAATTTTTGCACATTTGGTCATTTTTTACATCTGGGGGTCCCCCAGGGACCTGGGGGTCCCTGGAGCTCCGGGGGTCCTTGGAGGTTGTAGTTTGGCAGGCAAGGAGCGTGTGTGCAAAATTTGGCATGGATCGGGGCAACGGTTGCGGAGATATGAGCAGGGCAAGAGTGTGACGTGTGAGGTGTGACAGACAGAGGGACTGACACTACTTACAGTTTGTAGAGGTTTTGATAGTAAGTGCGACCTGACGGTCGCAATAATCACAGCATCAGCTTTTATTGCAAAGGGCTACTATAGAGTATTGGTTTTCAAAGTGGGGTCCGGGAACCCCCAAGGGTCCTTGAGGGGTTCTCGGCAAAATGATAGGAACCAAATGGACCCTTGGGTATGTGCAACAGTCTGGGGAGTGTACAAATGGAACCAAATGGACCCTAATGGACCCTTGGGTATGTGTAACTCAGGGGAGTGTACAAATGGAACCAAATGGACCCTAATGGGTCCATTTGGTTCCATTTAAACTTAAGACAAGAGCCTGATCCATGTCAAACTGGGGGTCCTTGACATTGATTTTTAGAACTACTGCAGTAGAGCCATAAGATAACAAGTAGACATGATGTGTGCCAGACTTCAAATGTTGCACTTACTTTATACTGCTGTTGTTACTATTGTAAAGTGGATCTCTTTGAAATGATCTTATTGACTGAATAACAGCAGGCTCTTTTACTAGTTTTATTTGGTGATCTGATCTGTGGCATTGCTGAGGATTGATCTGATCTGTGGCATTGGTGAGGATGTATTTTAGTTTTTCAGTGTTATTATAGCAGCTTTGCAAAGTACAATTATTGCACTGTACTGAAGCCTGAAGGGCCAGGCCTTTTGTGTTTGTTTTATATTTCTCCACCTGACCAACTATAACTGCTAAAGTGAAGCTCTTAGACATGGGTGTGTGAGAAAGATTTTCAAACCATGTCAGTAGGCTTTGTAGTTTACATTAATTATTTTTTTGTATCTACATGTCTGTGTCTATTTAGAATGAACACAACAATGACATGATACTAAAATGATTTGTTATCCATCTTTCTTTACAATGTTCTGTTATTCCTTGGTCTTTTATGAGATATCCATTATTTGAAGGTCAGCAATGCTACTTTATAGATTATAGCTTCTTAATTGAATGGAAAATTAATGTTTCATTAAATGTATGTATCAGATCACACCGTATCGCATCGAATCCAATCGAATCGCATAAAATTCCACAAAATCGAAATCGTATCGAAATTGCACCGAATCGAATCATATCGAATCGTTCTGTATGTAAGATGTATCGTCTCTGAATCGAATCGTAGCCCATGTATCGGATACGTATCGAATCGCCTTGTAAGGGATGGATACACACCCCTAGATCCCCACTCTAATGTCTACTAGTTTTTATAATGCTGCATTCACACCGAGAGAAGCCAAGCTAATGGTTGTTAAAATTTAGGTTCTTGCAGGCGAACAAACAGGATGTGACTCTGCAGTATTGCAGTGATAGATGTATTGATTGCAGGGACAGATTAACCCCTGTGGCCGGGCCGATAAAGTGTTATCCAATCCATTACTGTCGCATTCTTATAAAATCCAAACGTTGCGTTTCTCCACTGGAATAATTGCGACCGTAAGGTCGCAGTTACTATCAAAACCTCCACAAACTGTGAGTCCGTCCGTCCGGGCCGATAACTTTTTCTCTAGGCGGTCTCTCGCTCGGTCTCAGCTAAACTAAAAAATTGTCCCGCTCCGCTCATATGCTCTGTATAGCCTATATATTTTTGGGGGGATAAAAAAATAAATAAAACAAGTATGGCCTACTTTTGCGAATATACTTAGTCACATTTTAACATCACACATATCGTAGGACAATATATTGTGATACCCCTAGGGAGGGTTAATATTTTTTCTTTCATCTCTTGAGGAGGGTCATTGAATTTATTTACAGTCAGATGGAGGGTCATAGCATTTTACAGTACAGTATGTCAGTATGTCAGGTCACATACAACCACAAACCTCACTAACGCCGTGAACCAGAGCTAGCATCTAGCTTGCGACAAGGACTGATGATAGCCGTAGGTTGCTGTGTTTTTAGTTAGCATCTGGCTAGTGACAGTGCTAATGTCTTACCGGCACAGTAACATCAGCCAGTGAGATATGTTTACACACACAGCATTGTGGGTAATGTAGTTTGCTGTGATTTCGAGCCCTCTGCGTTGTTAGAATTAATGACAACAGTTACATGCTTTATTTTTGCAGCTTTGTTTGCATTGTGTATTCCATGAATATATTGATTGTAAAATAACAAGAATAGACAAACACGAGTTGTAAACAAAGTGTGGTTCCTGTCAAGCTCTTTCTGAGGGCTGAAGACATTTTAAAAATATCAGAACAGTAATACCAAACCCCAACTAAAATGTGAATTATGAAAAAAAAAAAAAAAAATCAGTTAACTTTACTTTCATTTGGTCCATTTGTACTTTCTACTCTACATATCAGAGGCAAATATCAAGTTTCTTTCTTTCTTTCTTTCTTTAGGTGTGAAGATGGGCTACCGCATCCACTCAATGCTGTGTCTGTATCTTTTGTTCTACACTGGAGGTAAATATGAGGGAGCTCCTTGTATTATCCTTATTCCTAGTCCAGCTTCGCCGTTTCCACTTTTAATTTAGGATGGGGGCGTGATAGTGGAAGATGTTGGCCATCAGGCAAGCTCTGACTGGCCAGAGGCACTTTGAGTGACAGTTCACCCCAAATATGATTTACTATTCTGTCCCTGTCGGTACGTAACTCGAGTGGTGCTGAGTCGGCTCAAGCAACCTTGGCAACATTCGACACGGCGACTCACTCGTTTTAGCTTGTTTGGCACTGTCTCACATGGATCAAGTTGCTTGAGATGGCACGCCTCCGTCGCAGTTGTTGGAATAGTAATGGCGGTGTCCATGTTTTCTTAGTCTTGTATTTAGCCAATGAGAACGCACGGAGGGCAGCGCTTGCCAGAATGCTGCTACGATTCACTATTACGTGAAGGCTAGCCCCAATCAAGGGGTTTCCTGTATGCCAGTGTTGCCTTCTATGAAGTCGCTTGTAAATATTGGTGGTTGCAGCTTGTGTTTTCTTTATTTTTTTTAGCAATGGAGGTCATTATGTAAACAAATTAAACATTTTTGCACTTAACTAACTAGTTTTTGATTCTTGGTGACACACCACATGAATGTCTTATGTTTTTATTTTGTCTTATCTTCTCAGGGAAGTGTATAAAAGTAGTAACTTCTGTTGGAAAGGTTGCTGTTCTGCCATGTGATGTTGGTGCCATGGATCCTGCCCATACTTTTATGTGGTGTAAGGGTGAATGTGACCTCAATCAGTATGTGTATATGCAGAGGAACAAGGAAGAAGATGTTGAAGCCGAGCTTAATGCCTACAGGTAGGGTGGGCTAAAACTACAAAAATTTAAAATGGTTACAGCAGGTGAGTTGTTACCCACTCCTTAGCGGATTCCAACTTCATGGCCACTGTCCTGCTGTCTATATCAACCAACACCTTTTGTGGGGTCTGATGAGCGATTAGTTAGAGAGTTCGATTAGTCTTTCGCCCCTATTATATACTCAGGTCGGACGACCAATTTGCACATCAGAATTCCATCAGAGTTTCCTCTGGCTTTGCCATTACCAGCCATAGTTCACCATATTTCACCATATGGGTCCTAACACGCGGAGTGGCCAAGATCCCACCTGGGGGGGCCCGTGCTGTCCTTAACTTTCATTGCGGCACAGGATTTCGAACGAGCCCTCCCAATTCACTCACCTGGTCCCTGTTTCAAGACGGGTCTGGTGGGTAGCTGAACACGTCGCCAACCCCTTCGCCCGCTGTACACGCTTTGTTCAATCAATCAATCAAAGTTTATTTGTATAGCACAGTTTCATACAGCAAGTGCAGTTCAAAGTGCTTCACAGAGGAGGTTTAAAATTAGGTTAAAACCCCCAACAAATAGTATAGAAACAATAAGAAAACAATTTAACAGTAGATAAGCAATGAAAGATACAACGTTACACATTGGTAAGAAAAAAAAACAAGCAGCAAATCAAGTAAAAGCAATGCTAAAAAGGTATGTTTTAAGATTTCTTTTAAAAACCTCAACTGATTCAGTGACCCTTAAAGTTTCCGGTAGGCTGTTCCAGAGGTTCGGACCATAAAAACTAAAAGCCGCTTTCCCATTCTTTCCCATTTTTGCGGAATCCTCTGGAAGGGTTAAAAGACCAGTGCCAGCGGATCTGAGGGGCCTGTTTGGAACGTACCATTTAGTCATTGCAGACATGTAGGCTGGGGCATTTTCATGAAGTGATTTAAAAACCAATAAAAGGATCTTAAAATCTATTCTAAAACTAATAGGCAGCCAGTGAAGGGACTTTAAAATGGGTGTGATGTGTGCTCTCCGCCTGGTCTTTGTTAAAACGCGTGCAGCTGCATTCTGTACAAGCTGCAGGCGATACAAATCTTTCTTGGGGAGACCAGACAGGAGAGCATTGCAATAGTCAAGCCTACTGGAAATAAAACAATGCATCAATCTTTCTGTGTCTGCTTGGGATAAAAACGGTTTAACTTTGGAAATGTTTCTCAAATGATAAAAGGATGATTTAGTGACGTTTCTAATGTGGGCTTGCATATTTAATTCTGAGTCAAATATGACCCCAAGATTTCTGACCTGATGTTTGATGTTTGTTGTGACTGGCTGTAGTAGGGGTGAGATTTTATCTCTGAGTTCCTTGCTTCCGATGACTAATATTTCTGTTTTGTCTTTGTTTAATTGAAGGAAATTGTCTGCCATCCAGTTGTTAATATCAGAGATGCAGTTAACAAGGGTGCTGATGGGATTGAAGTTATCTGGGGATACGGAGATATATAGTTGGGTGTCATCTGCATAGCTATGGAAATCTATATTGTTCCAGAAACAAAATCTATAAATCTTTAAAACGCAGTGGAGTGATACAGTGGAGTGAGCAGACCAGCTTATGCATACCAGGCGGAATGGGCAGAAAATGCCCCTTTTTTATTTGGGGTGAAGGGGTGTTATTTTCAAGATACAGTTACTTTTGATGTCGAAAGTCTTGTTGCGACCGTAGGTCGCACTTTACTATCAAAACCACCACAAAGTGTCCGTCAGTCCGTCAGTCCCTCCGTCTGTCTGTCACACCTCACACGTCACACTTTTTCCCTGCTTATATCTCCGCAACCGTTGCCCCGATCCATGCCAAATTTTGCACACACGTTCCTTGGCTGCCAAACTACAACCTCCAAGGACCCCCGGAGCTCCAGGGACCAGGGGGACCCCCAGATGTAAAAAATGACCAAATGCGCAAACATGACCAAATGACCACCCCAACGGGGCTGCTCACGGGGAATTCCCGGGGACCACGACTCCTGGTGCTCCAGAACGGATGCAAAAGTGGTGGCGCCCCCAGTGGAGGACCCCCTACACTGCAGCTCACATAAAATGCCGTAACTCCGGCTAGGAGCGACCGGGACAGCCGGGGCCGGTACCTATTTGTCCGCCTTGCCGGCGCGGAGACCCCACCCCTCATTTCTCACATGGCCCTCTTCTAGCGCCACCATGAGGCCGATTCTTGCAAAACACATTTTTGGACACTGCTCCTACAATTTTCGCCCTAAAATCACGCAAATCGGAGCGCCACCTCCAGGCCGATTTTTAAAAACACATTTTTGGACACTGCTCCTACAGATTTTGCCCTAAAATCACGAAAATCACTACACAGTATGTCTACACTCATGTCATCAACATGGATCAGGAAGATTTTGGCAAAACACATCTTTGCCCTATTTGTGGAGATAAGTGACCTACGGTCGCTTATCTCCCGATTAGGGAGCCTTACTGGTATTGATAGTGTTAATCATGTCCTAAATGGGTGTGTTCAAATAATTGAACGTGATGATTATCCCCCCTCCCTACTACAGGGGAAGAACCTTCATAAACCAGGATGCAGTGCCGAAAGGCAATTTGTCTCTCACATTCTCGAGCGTGACAACATCTGATGATGGAAACTATACGTGCTTTGTTCCGAAGCTCAAGAAGCTCAAGAAGCAATTCAACATTCAACTAATCGTTAATGGTAAGGCAATACATTTTTGTTTGGAGAAATTATCAAGAAAGATGGGCTACAGTAGTTGCGACCGTAGGTCGCACTTTACTATCAAAACCACCACAAAGTGTAAGTAACTCCGTCCCTCCGTCTGTCTGTCAGTCTGTCTGTCACACCTCACACGTCACACTTTTTCCCTGCTTATATCTCCGCAACCGTTGCCCCGATCCATGCCAAATTTTGCACACACGTTCCTTGGCTGCCAAACTACAACCTCCAAGGACCCCCGGAGCTCACCCCCAGATGTAAAAAATGACCAAATGCGCAAACATGACCAAATGACCACCCCAACGGGGCTGCTCACGGGGAATTCCCGGGGACCCCTACACTGCAGCTCACATAAAATGCCGTAACTCCGGCTAGGAGCGACCGGGACAGCCGGGGCCGGTACCTATTCGTCCGCCTTGCCGGCGCGGAGACCCCACCCCTCATTTCTCACATGGCCCTCTTCTAGCGCCACCATGAGGCCCATTCTTGCAAAACACATTTTTGGACACTGCTCCTACAATTTTCGCCCTAAAATCACGCAAATCGGTACACAGTATGTCTACACTCATCCCATCAACATGAATCTGTCCCATATAGCGCCACCTCCAGGCCGATTTTTAAAAACACATTTTTGGACACTGCTCCTACAGATTTTGCCCTAAAATCACGAAAATCACTACACAGTATGTCTACACTCATGTCATCAACATGGATCAGGAAGATTTTGGCAAAACACATTTTTGCCCTATTTGTGGAGATAAGTGACCTACGGTCGCTTATCTCCCGATTAGGGAGCCTTACTGGTATACACACTCACACACAACGCCACACGTAATTATGGCTACAAGCTGCGCTAAAGTTATAAAGCCATGTCCACTCAGCAGAAAGCTTTTAATGAGTGGAGGAGCACTTTGGATATCATATCTTATTTATCAGCTATAATGAATAGATTGTTTATATTATACACGTTTATTTTATACTTTATTCAAAAACAAGCAGATCTACAAGCTGACAATGCATCACATCATAGCCTGTTTTGAGCTTATAGAACATATTGATGAATCCTGAAAATGTATTAAACACACATTTTCTCTCATGGTGGTCCCTGGCAGAAAATGTTCATAGATTGGGGCCTGAAGCCAAATTCATATCAATGTCAGGGTCTTTACACCCCCACACCCCCTACACCCACCATGCACCACAACACCTCCCACCCATTCCCACCCTCCTTCCATACTAAGTAGATGTTACCGTTAAAAACTCATGAGTTCCTCTTCTTGTCTCTTCCCACAGATCATGAATCAACTAAGGTGTGTTAATGTGATATATTGTGTGTGTGTGTGTGTGTGTGTGTGTGTGTGTGTGTGTGTGTGTGTGTGTGCGTGTGTGTGTGTGTGTGTGTGTGTGGGTGGGTGGGCTGGGGGTCGGAGCTAGACCAGATCAGAGATACTATTCAGTAGCCAACTGGCCCAGGTTTATCCCGTCAGGAACCTTGGAAGGCAGGCCTAATCCCCAACATCAGTGTCTGAACTCATTCATTCTCTTGTGATTAAACGGATGCAATCACGGGCATTGATATAGAGTTGGTCCTCCTTTTGCTATCATAACATCTTCCACTAGGGCTTTTCACTAGTTGCTGCTGCATTTAGCCACATAAGCATTAGGGCTGTTAGCTAGTTCATGGTGCTACTGTACATTTTTGAGCTGTCTGTCTCTCTGCTTAACAGGCACCCAATGACCGGTCCCCAATACACAACAGTCATGAAGTCACAAGTGAGTGCATAGATTAAAAAACGTTGCGCAATGTCTTCTTTCTTTTAGCTTTTATAGTAACTTGCTGTATATGGGAACATGCCAAGCAAAATTATTACTACTTTGACTACTGCTACTACTGCAAATAATACTAATAATATTTCTTATGCTATTGCTGCTATTATTACCACTTTTACAAATCTGTACTAACATTCTTTTTGAGTGTGAGAGTATATTTGCTGCTTCATTGCCTTCTGATCTTTCCCTACTTTGCTGCCCAGAAACAAAGGAATTAAAGTAAGTTATTTCTGCCTGAACTGCATGCATTATGGAGCAGGTGCTCCTCCACTGATCACTTCTTTGGCTGTGGGTGCTTAGCTGTAGTCAACACCAGTGCTGGACCGTAACAAAGTACATTTGCTTAGATAGATATTTCCCTTTCTAATATATTGGGGGTATTTTAACGTCTAAACAGGCTTTTGTGACTTTTGCTCAAAATAGCGTGCTGGTGTTCGCTACAAAGCGATTGGCAGGCGGAAATTCTGAAAATGTATGTTTACAAAAATGAATGATGCTTTGCGGCGGTATCAGGATGGGATTGGCTACTTTGGATGCTTTTTATTTATTAAGCTAAGCCTGAATTATCACCTGATCGTCACGAGGGGCTGCAGCAACAACACAACACATAATATAGCAACCTATATAATGCCAGGACATTATATAAAAACCTATTATATTATATAGCATTTGTAAAATACCCAGCATAGCAGCTTGCCTTCATTACCCTCCACCTATGTTTGTGAGCATCCCAGACAGTTTTTAAGTTTGTTGATTCAGTATTTAGATGTTTGATATTCATTTTATCAGACACGCCCGCTTCCTATACAAAGCCATTGTGACTTCAAACTACATTTTAGCCATGATGGATTCACTGAAAACCTTAGTTCCTTTTTTATCAAAGATATATGATACATACAAAATATTCAAAATATTCAGTCAATCAAACAGCACAAACAATAGACAATAAATACAGGACATACAAAAAGAAAAAAGTTACATAAAAACAAAACAAACGACAACTTAAAAACTGTCTGGTGTGCTGCTCACTCCACTGTATCACTCCACTGCATTTTAAAGATTTATAGATTTTGTTTCTGGAACGTGTCTGGAATGTACTTTTGAATACTTAAATATTTTTAAAGTCTACTCCACTATGTAAAAGAATATGGGAATCTATATAACCTCTCCACATCCCTCCTCTTCGTCATTCTATCTGTAATCTTTTCTCCAGCTAAGGATTTCCCCAGGTGGGCGTGGGTAATTATTGCAGTCGTCATTGTCGTCGTCGGACCTGGCAGAGTTTAATGAGAAGGGAGAGCAATGTTTTCAGTTGCAGCGCCATCTAGCCAAGCCCTGTAACTGACTGTCTGCAAGGCCAACAGATCAACTGATGACGCCGTGGCACTAGTGCTACACACAGCTCTCTCTCATTTTAAAATTCCTCTGTGTGTACCAGGGTTTCCGCTAGGCATTTTTGGGGCCGGCCACGTTGGCCGGCAGGATTATATTTTACCGGCCAATCAATTAATTTATCGGCCATATTATAATGAACGTCACATACGTGTTTGCAGATGAGATACTGTATGTGCGTGTGCATGGTGCACCCAACTGATAATTATAGCGCTGGGCTCCTCTTTATTACAGATGCAATTGCAATATGTTCCTGAGTTAACGAAATAATAGCCTAACTATCTACTTATGTAGGCCTAGATCGCTTGCCAAAAAAGAAGTGAATAGGTTAAAGTGGATGCAACTCAAGCGAACCGTTTGCGTGCCCTGCCACACAGTGTCCTACAAATTAATAAGTTAATATATGATTTTGGCTTCACGTCTCATTATGCAAACATACAACCTTTGTTTTGTTTTTTTAATGTTATGTTATGATGGCGCAAGGAGGAAGGTTGACTTGCCTCTGTTAGTCTGTTGCTTTGACCACCGTACAGTGGCATCACATCCATGCGATCAGAAAGTCATTTGCGTGCTTTTATAATCCATGTGATTCCACAGAGTTCGGGTCCCTTTTTTATTATCGTCTACTGGGTCCAGCTTGGTCTAGATTACCTCGGAAGAACCCCAGTTCTGTTCGGATCATAACACTAAACCCACGCTGTATAGCGCTGATTTGGACAAGCTGCTGGAATTGTCAGTGGTGAAACGTGATGTGTGCTTCTCCGTATGGCCGTCCTGCGTATCTAAAATAGCAGACATACAAGCTCACAGCGCCGCGCGTTGCTGACTTGTTGTGAGCTTGAAGCTCTGATATTTTCAATGCACGTAACCATCGTACGACGAATATAGACTGATCTAATGCGCACAGCGCAGCATTTAGCAGCAGCAGCGGTGAGCTCCGCTGTCGTCAGACTCACAGAACATGATACAAATTAAAAATTATGATAGGTTTTAATGGTTGTAGCTTTACTGCTTTAGACAAATAATTATGTGAATAATAAGATTAAATGATAAAATAGCCTAAGAGGCATTTTCCCAGCCGGCCACAGTGGCCGGTGGACTTTATAATTACCGGCCAATTAAACATTTAACCGGCCAATGGCCGGTAAATACCGGCTAACGGAATCTCTGGTGTGTACATCTCAGAGGACTCGACCTGGAGCCTCAATACCTCAAATCTGGTCAAAAAGGGCCAGAAACGCCTCTTCTTTCTGAGGTAACTAAAACGCAGTGGACTTCCACAGAACCCGCTCACCAACTTTTACCATTCCTGACTTATGCTTGCATGCAGGATTCGGTCCCCTTCCAAACGGACCATGGTCCGGTTCTCTGGTGTCAACGGAGGCGAACTTTATAGAGGACCAAACATAGGTCTGATCAGCCTACAGTACATTCTGCATTGTTCATTGAAAAACAATATGGGGAAAAAAGAATAACACTACTCGTGAAGCAATTGTAACTTCGGCTACAAGAGACTACACTCATCAATCTTTATGTTTTGAAGTTGTGAAGCTGAATTAATAATTAGTTCTAAAAGCATGAATTTCTTACAGGAATCACTATTGATATCACCCGACTGCTGATATTTCTTCATGAGCTGCAGTAGGCTACACATTAATAATTGTCTCATCTCTTCTCCCTGTAAGCACGCGCTGCAGTGTCTTGTAAGCTACATGGAAACTGGTGACCCATCGTGTGCGGTGACTCCAGGGGTCGCTCTCCGAACACAGTGATCATTGTTTGTTTTGACACAAATACTGTCACAAATAAAATTAAGGACACCATCTTGTGTGTAACACGGGAGTAGAAGGAGGCGCGCTGCGCGCATAACTTCCATCCAAACGACCACAACACAGAAATGTCAAACTTGGCTTTTCTTTCGAGGCATTGAGATTTTTGCTCTCTTTTCACTCTTGCTGTTCCCCTGAGGACAGGCGTGCATGAGTCAAACTTTTCACATTGTTGTTGGGACGGCAGTAAGATGTCCATAGTCATCGTGTGCGGTGTGCAAAAAACTGATTTGCAAGCTTTCCTTACAACACTGTAGCACGGCTGTTATGTTTCAGGGCTAAATGAATCCTGTGGTTAAACAGATCTGCAAACAAAAGAGATGGTTCAGTGTCTTCATATCTGTGCACGTTTCCGCTGTTTTTCAGAGACCGCTACAAGAGAGGCATTGAACCCATATTTCAATATTGTTACTGTGGTACCCGGCCCCGCTTGGGACCCGTAACGCATGCTCTAGTATATAACCTATACAGTAGCCTATAGTACTGCATATTGAGCAATCAAATACAACTTGTTTGTCCAATTCTCAGATCAATATTGCAATTTCCCAGAATTGCATCTTTCTAGTTTTAAACCGTTACTCTTTGTACAGCACCAGCGACCAATGCTGTCCAGTAATCCCCATGCTGTACACAGAGTGTTCATCTTGGTGTTATGCTATGATTTCTCAAATCATTTGAATTAATTAATGTGAAGCTACAGTATAGCCTCAACGATCAATGCTGTATGCCCTGCCATTGATCATTCCAACAGGTCAGACTAAAAAGGTCCTTTGTCCATCAGACTTTAAGGCTTAATCAGGAGTTTGGCCAAGGATAGGCTAGGCGGTGGACATTGCTCTTGTCTGTACAGTATATCTTTATGTATGTAACCCTGTGTTATCCTATGTGTTATGTCAAATGTGTGTATATGTTAGTTTGTTTGAGGTACCAGTAAGATTGGGACCGGAGCGCTTGTTTTACTTCAACTTATGTCCCTGGAAGAAGTCAATGGCATTGAGGAGCTGCTCAGTGTTGGAGCATTTGACTGCATTGGTCCCATGTCTCATTGTTCCTCCATTGTTCCCAATAGTCCCATGCCGGTGAATGCTAACCTGGTGAATACTACTATGCCTAAACCTAACCCCAATCCTAATCTCAGTAAAACTACTGTATGCCTAAACCTAACCCTAACCTTAGTATAGTTCCCCGAAGGAGGCAGTGCTTGCTCCACCTTGTGCCCAAAAACAAGTGCTGGTCTCAATTTTACTGAACCTCAAACAAACTGTGATATACCGTAAATCACCAATTAGTAGCCTGGGCGTTTATTTCGCAAAATGGGGTCGGACCCCGGGCGGATATATGAGACCCGGCAGCAGTTTGCCACCGGGCGATTAATTGGTGATTTACGGTATATATGTTTTGCATACTTGGCTGCTGTGTCGCAAGACAAAGTTCAGTGAAAACTGACAATAAAGTGCTGTATCATATATCATTTAGACACTTCGCTTTTTACGAAATTCAGCAGTATGGTAGAGGACTATGCCAAACGGCTAAAACACGAAGCTCGCAACAATTGACCAAAGGGTGGCGCTGTATGAAGCCTTTGAAAGTGCAAACTTTGAACAGGTATAGCTCATGCTCTGTTTGAGATACAGCCATGAAACCCGTATACATGCGTCTCCTCATGCCGAACAACTTTTACACTCTGACTTTTGACCTCTGACGTTTAGTTCTCCTACCATTTTGAATTATACGAAAAACAGTATGAATCTATCTCCTCGTTGACACGTTCATTGCTTTTGGCTCCACCGATTAGTGTAAAACTTTGTATGCACACTTCCCAGAGGCCAAGAAAAAACCTGTGCCCTGCATTTTTCACATCTGCCTTTTATAGCGCCACCAGAAGGCCGACTTGCAGTATGTAAAACATATTCTTCCATATTACTCCTTCAGATTTTATCAGAAAATCACACAAATCAGTACACAATATCTCTACAGTGATGTAACCATGACGGATTTGTCCAATATCATATTCTATCTAATTGGCAGGGAATTGGCAAGGTTTGCAGGATTGCTCCTTTTTGAACAAAATGTTTCAAATCATGAACGCAGCCTGCTATGTGTGTGAAATTTTGCACACACATTCCCACTAGGCGAAGGAACAGATGCCACTCTCTCACATTGGCCTGTTATAGCTCCACCAGAGGGTCAACTTTTGAGCAAAACACATTTTTGAAACAAAATGCCTCAAATCCCGCATGCAGCGTCCGATTGCCGTGAAAGGCCCAAGAACACGTGGCACCCTTTTCACTTTGGCCTATTATAGAGCCACCTCTCTGGCTTGGCCACTTAATCGCTGCTTGCAGCTATATTTGTACGTGTGTGTGTGTGTGTGTGTGTGTGTGTGTGTGTGTGTGTGTGTGTGTGTGTGTGTGTGTGTGTGGTCTTTGCAACTCACATTATTCTGAATGATCTTTCATTTTGATGAATACACATTTAAGAGTTTTATTTAATTTAATTATTGTATATATTAAAAGGTTCTGAATAACAATGGGTTTTGTATTGTTTAAACAACCGTAAGAAAAGGCTATTTGCAAAAGGAAAATGTTTTTAAATAATTTTTGATAAGTAAATACATTTGTTCAAGTTTAAACTGTTTAAGTTTAGAATATCATGTGGGTCAAAGAACTTACCCTTAAACCTGGGGTAAGTTGAGCCACATGACCCTTTTAAAAATATATTTATGGCCCTTTGTCTTATAAGCTTACTCATAATTTCGAATGATCGAAGACATCCTGAAATATGTCTAGATGTTTTGATTTGACTTCCTGGCAATCTCACCCCATTCTCCCCTAAATATATACAATATGTATTACTATTTAAACAAAAACGGATCACTCCAGATACCCAATCAAACGTTTGACAGGCATACCAAAAGACTAGTATTTCTGGAACACCTCTATGAATCAATGTCATTGATAACTTAACATGATTAACTATCAATGCATAAATCAGTGCTCTGCTTTCTTTTAACCCCAAACTGGTTATCTACAGTATAGTGAGAACACACTTCTCCATTCTAGTTTATAATGACATTGTTCTTCTGACTGTAGCTGTGGCACTGGTTAAAAAAAAATGTTTTGGTCCACCCAGGTACATGCCCTTCTCTTGTTACCCAGGCCTATACTATATGCACTTGCTGCCTGTCAATCAATTAGCCCTGGGAGTGGCATGCCCTTGGTGCCCAAATTATAAACTAATACTCCAATTATTAGTTTTTGGTTGTGTTTAGTTTTGATTGATTGAAGACTTTATTAGAAGTTTGCATAGGAAAAGGTACAGTTTCATGATGGTACAGTTCACTGGTACAAGGTCTACTAAAAGGAGATCCATGAAAAGACTAATCTTATTTCCACTGGAAACCATTAAAGTATCTCATATAACATTGAATGACAGACAAATAGAACACAGTACTATGCAGTAGATAATTATGTAAAGAAAAACAAAAAAAAGAGAACAGTAAGTCTAAACAAACAGTATATAAGAAGGGGCAGGGGAGGGTAGGGTTGGGCTAGGTTAGTTTTTTTTTTACCAGTTGCGAACGGCTGCTGCCTGTAAGTGGTTTTTCAGGGCAATTTTAAAGGATGCTAGTGATCCACACTCCTTTATGGCCTTCGGTAAGGCTTTCCACATTTTGGTGGTATAGCAGAAAAACGAGTTTGACCTTTTTTTGGTTTTGACTCTGGGTTGGAAGTGATCTGTAGCGCTGCCTCTGGTGTTGTAATTATGGACATCCTTAATGTTTATAAAGTATTTTGACAGGTACTTGGGTATCATAGTGGTGTAGTGTATCTTGTACACCAGGCCCATTGCAAGTTGCTGTACTCTGTCATCTACTCTGAGCCACCACACCCTTAACTGGTGAGTAGCGGTGAGGTGAGTCTGATAGGGAAGGTTAAGCAGGACCCTAATTAGTTTATTTTGGGCTGTTTGGAGTATAGTTTTAAGGGCTTGTGGGGCGTCACGATACCATACGTGAACTCCATAGTCAAAGAGGGGCTGGATTATTGCACCAGCTATGGTCTTCAGTGTGTTGAAATTGACCATTGGGGCGATCCTCTGTAGGAAACGAGTTCGTCGGTTGATTTTATTTATTACTTTAGAAGTCATCTTTTCGCTGGAAAGATTAGCTTCAAGGATGCATCCGAAGTAAGAGATTTCGTTTTTTCGTGTTATGACCTTGTCACCCACTTTAATTGTGAAGTTATCGACTTTTTTGAGGTTATGATTTGATCCAAAGAGGATGGACTCAGTTTTCCCAGGTGAATTTGTTATCGTTAAGCCATGTGCACTGTGCAGATCTTGCTTAGTTCAGAGTTAAGTGTCTTTTCAACCTGCAAGTGGTCCTTGCCCGAGACTAGCAGAGCCGAGTCATCCGTGAACAGGAACAGGTTGCAGTCGCAAGCAGATGCCATGTCGTTCACGTATATTAGGAACAACAGAGGCCCCAGTATGCTACCTTGAGGAACACCACAGCTTACTGGGAGGGGGGGGGGGGGGGACAGGGTACCGTTAATCTCCACCACCTGTTCCCTCCCCACCAGGTAAGATTGCATCCAGCTCACTGCTGCGCTGTCAAGACCGATGGCTTTTAGTTTCTCAATCAGAATAGAATGATCTACGGTGTCAAATGCCTTCTGGAGGTCCATCATGACCATGCCGCTATATTTGCCGTCATCCGCTTCGCGTTTGATTTGGTCAGTCAAATAGAGAAGGCATGTGTCAGTGGAATGAGATTTTCTGAATCCAGATTGGAACTCGTAAATCAGATTATTCTCATCGAGATATTTTGCAATCTGTTCGTAGACTATTTTCTCCATGACTTTGGATATGGAGCTAAGAATTGTTAGGTATGAGTGAAAAATGGAAAATTTCCCCCCTTTTTTCCTACCTTGTACAAATAGTGTTTTAAACTTACTGCTAAGTACTAATCACATACAAATAATTCACTCTCACACTCAAATGGTTAAAAGCCCATAAGCATAAACAGCCCAAAATAAACTAATTAGGGTCCTGCTTAACCTTCCCTATCAGACTCACCTCACCGCTACTCACCAGTTAAGAGTGGGGTGGCTCAGAGTAGATGACAGAGTACAGCAACTTGCAATGGGCCTGGTGTACAAGATACACTACACCACTATGATACCCAAGTACCTGTCAAAATACTTTATAAACGTTAAGGATGTCCATAATTACAACACCAGAGGCAGTGCCACAGATCACGTTCAACCCAGAGTCAACTCAAAGAAAGGGTCAAACTCGTTCTTCTGCTATACCACAAAAATGTGGAATGCCTTACCGAGGGCCATAAAGGAGTGTGTATCACTAGCATCCTTTAAAATTGCCCTGAAAAACCACTTACAGGCAGCAGCCGTTCGCAGCTGGTAAAAACCTAGCCCAACCCTACCCTCCCCTGCCCCTTCCTTGTATATACTTACTGTTTGTTTAGACTTACTGTTTTCTTTTTTTTTTTTCTTTTCTTTACATATCTACTGCATAGTACTGTGTTCTATTTGTCGGTCATTCAATGTTATATGAGATACTTAAATGGTTTCCTGTTGAAATAAGCTTAGTCTTTTCATGGATCTCCTTTTAGTAGACCTTGTACCAGTGAACTGTACCGTCATGAATCTGTACATTTTCCTATGCAAACTTCTAATAAAGCCTTCAATCAATCAATCAATAACAAGTCAGATTGCTCCTTGTGGTGTGCATTTAAGGCCAGTAGATGGCAGCATTTTAACAGATTTATATGAGTCAGTTAAATGTTGGCTGTTAGTGTTACAGTAGGCCTACTGTATGTGTCTGCTGTATTAACGTCATCATCAATTAGTGTGATAGTCTAGGAGTAATAGTGCCAATTGAATGTCATTTCTACAGTGCCTTTGTGAGAGTGATGATAGTAAGCAGCATGCTCTCTCTCTGGTTGTCA
This sequence comes from Nannobrachium achirus, assembly GCF_963921795.1. Lineage (NCBI taxonomy): Eukaryota > Metazoa > Chordata > Actinopteri > Myctophiformes > Myctophidae > Nannobrachium > Nannobrachium achirus. The sequence continues at coordinate 9,272,833 of NC_137822.1, read as the reverse complement.
TTGTACCAAGGCCAAGTATTATGCATCCATAAAACCTTAAAATGTGGACTAATTGACTATTAACATAAACATGCCCTGAAAGATAATAAGCTATTTTTGCATCAAAATTTATGTAATCACTTTTTAACCAAAAAAAAAAGAAAAATCACACCCGTGTGAACTGAGCGGTGGTTGTGGAGGCTGTGCAACAGCACTACTGGGTGGGTGCAGCGGGGTTAGTGTGCTTTACAATGCTGTAGTTTCTTCACACACTCTAATTTATTTGACCCTAAAACATTCAGTTTGTTAATAATAATAATAATACTTGACCACACATGCTGACCCACCCTTCTCCCGTGTGTGTGTGTGTGTGTGTGTGTGTGTGTGTGTGTGTGTGTGTGTGTGTGTGTGTGTGTGTGTGTGTGTGTGTGTGTGTGTGTGTGTGTGTGTGTGTGTGTGTGTGTGTGTGTGTGTGAGAGAGAACAACAGCGCCCCTCCCTTAACATGGAAGGTCAGAAAAGGTACTGCAGGCTTGAGGCTACATACACGGCCGGACGGCCGGACGGACGGCCGGACGGCCGGACGCATACACACACGGCCACGTATAGGAGACGGTGTGACCACCGCTCAAAAACATTTTCAGATGGGGGCTGTGGCCAAATACATTGTGGGGGACGGGGGTCCTTGGCACAATTAAGTGCAGAACCACTCATTTAGAAGACACATTCAAACAGGTGAGTTGACAAGGGGATAGCTGGGTAGGGGGTTGTGTTGTGTTGACTATAGAGTGCACACTGCACAGGTGATGGATATAGTCGGATAGGCCTACCGTCATCCCCCCAAAAAGGCATAAAGAGAGCTCACATGTGTTCCAACTTCCATTAATTGGGTGTTTGTGGTCTCTCATCACATCATGACACGGAGACCCCATGTTCGAATCAGTTCGAACTAGAACTTCTTCCAATGACTGACATGATGAGAGGCAGGCAGATCGACTCAGAGAGGTAATAATTGCCTAACAGGAGGTCGTGATTATCACTGCCCCATTGGCTGCTGCGTGTCCCCCGCCCTACACCGGACCAACGTCCAGTGTGTGTGTGTGTGTGTGTGTTTGTGTTATAGGCTACTCACAACAAGCTGCAGGCAGTGTGCGTCTCGATTGGACAACATGCACAAGCTCGTGTCTCGTTTACGCAGTAGTAGTAGCCCCTATGTGGCTCTATTAGGAGACCCCCAATGTTGGCTAGGTTTGGCCAAATTCCACCGACCGAGCGGTAAGTTTAGACACAAAAAAGGGGGGGAAAAAAGAAAGGTGGATGGTTTGTGTTGTTGTTTACATAGTGATAGACAGTCCATGTCTAATGTTAGAAAGTTTGTGTTTAACACTGATCAAACAAGTGTTTCTTTTTGATGGCCGAGTAGGACTAATGTCGGGCTACTTTTGTTTTATTCATTTTTTTTAAATGAAGAGAATTTGTGCTGTAGAAATGAATCGACCAATTTAGGACAGGATTTAGGGATATTTAAGCTATAGGCCACACACACTTGTTCAACTGTTCTATCAAAAATGTCACACAGTCATTCCCGGTGATTATAGGCTAATCTATTATCTTCACTATATCACTATCTATTCGATAAAGGCAGGTTACAAGATATGGACGTTTGAGGTGGAGAGACCTCAGATGACTTGTTGTGGGCATGTGCAACTTGTTCAAATAAAGTGCTATCTATAGGCCTAGGCCTACAGTATGTGTTGCATCAACATTTTAATATTATTGGATTAAAAAATCAGATTCTAATTTAATCAAAAGTTTGTGTACGGTATTTAAAAGGTATATTTAAAAACATTTTGACTCTGTAGTCACAGTCAGACCTTTGTTATAATTAATACCAGTATACAATGAATATAGATAAAAATGTCTTAAATAAACACAACCATATATTTTTTTCTTCATAACTTTGCTTATAGTCTATCTCTAGTCTAGACTAGTTATCTGTAGGTGAAAAAACATAATTTGTTTTTTACCAAGGAAGATAAAAACAACTTTGTAAACTTTAGCCTTCGATAACTTTAACCTTCTACAAATATTGACATATTCAAAAAATCACGATTTTAGCTTAATTGACAAAATACCAACATTTGCATATAAATAGACTATTACAGGGCAGAATATAATAACACCCTGAAGAGGTAATAATGTGAGTGTTCCCCCATTCTATAAGGCACATACATACTTTATATCTATCTCAATATTTAAAAAACATATTTTACAGGTGCATTATGTCAAAAATCTGCCATCAAGCACTCACCACCAGACCTCCCTGAGATGCCAAGCTGTAGTTTCCAACCAGAGGAGTACAATGTAAGAACAAGTGCTGTTTGATTCATATGTCTGTACAGTACAACCACCTACAAGGTAACAAAAACTATAAGAAAAAAGTGTAACGGACCGTTTAGACCAGTGGTCCTCAAAGTGGGGTCCAGGGACTCCCTTAGTTCCTTTTTGGAGGTGTAAATTGACCCTTACATGTATGTAATTCTGACAGTATACAAATGAAACCAAATGGACCCTTACAGGTCCATTTCATTTGTATATTGTCAGAGTTAAGGGGAGACTTGACATTTTAAAGTTTGAGAACTACTGATTTAGACCAAAATGCAGGTTTAAATGAATTCTGCAATGAATCTCTGCATTAACAATTCAACAGGATTTCTTTATAAGGCTCCCTCATTGTATCACAATATATATGATATCTCTGAAAAGGCATAATATTGTGGAGACGTTGTATCGTCTCCGCGATATTTATCACCATATCGCCCACCCCTAGTGGAAACCCACTGTTCTAAATGGAACTAATGATACTAATTATCATCACGTGGACCTGCGTCTGCGTGTCTTTATTACAGGATATGTCAAAAGAACGTATGTTGGAGATCCGCAGGCAGTACTGCAACCCCATGACCATGAAGGTCACCATGTACAAGAAGCCGGTCTTCATCCACCAGGGCCACATGCAGTGGCTGTGGGACGTGGATGGCAGGAGATACCTGGACCTGTTCGCTGGCGTGGCCACTGTCAGCGTAGGGCACTGCCACCCGTGAGTTCCTATTGTCTGGTTTGTACCGGTGGTTTCCCCAAACATTTTAGCTGGAGATCCTAAAGAGAAATTTGATGTTTCCCCCCCTGAGACACAAACCAGTGGAAATAACCGATCTACAAGCTCGTTTCCACTAATTCTTAAAAGTATTTTTTTCCTCTCTAATTTAAGGATTATGTTGTTGTTGTTTTTTACAACAAGGGTTCATAATCATATTTTAGATAGTCATTAGAGGAAAGAAAAGATGAGTGTCAAAATGTTGATTTGCATGCATGCCCCCAGGTTGGGGGGCATATTTAGCCACTTGTACGCATACCCCCACCCACTGAAATGAAAATACAAAAATCGCTAAAACAATAGAAAGCAGTAAATGAAAACATTTTAACACTCATCTTTACAATCTAAAATATGAACCCTTGTTGTAAAAAAAAAAACAAAGTTGTCCTTTAAAGTATGACAATTCATGATTTAAAAAAGAAATCCTGCTCAAAATGAAAAAATAAAAACAAATAAATTAATAAAAATAAATAAATAATGTACCCATAAAAATGTGTCGCTTTGCGCCACGTTTGAAGCTTGTGGATCTGCGATACATTTGATGCTTTAGTATGATAAAATATGGAGAATTGGATATAAATGGTTTCTGCCCGACAGCAACGATACATAGCAACATTTAGTTGCTGTTCAGAACACTTAATTGTCGTTTTAATTGTGGGCGTCTCCTGGTTCCAGGAAGGTGACGGAGGCTGCAGAGAAACAGCTGAGGAGACTGTGGCACACGACCAACATCTACGTCTATCCTACTCTCCATGAGTACTGTGAGAAACTAGCATCCCACCTTCCTGATCCTCTCAAGGTGCTGCGCTCAGTGACTAACACCTGAGATTCACAAATCATAATTTAACTGTATAGCATTAGGATTTAATCACATTCAGGGGTGAAACGTTCAATGGAAACATTCATTAATCCACCAGCAGAACATTTATCAAACTCTCACTCTCTCTCAAATGTTACTTTTCTAATAATTTTCTAATAATTATTTTAGTGATGCATCATGCAAAAACGATATATATTCATTGTATGAATACTGTGTATGTGGTCCATGTTATAAAATGACTTCTGTAAACATCATGTACTGTGTGAAGCCACTTGTGAATTTACCATAATTTTGTACTTTATCTTTTATGTATACATGAATAGCATAGAATGATTAATCATCAGATCAGTGCATTATGAAGAAGGTGTTGTTTATGATCTTTTAATAATGTATTTCAGTGTCATGATGTGTATTGTATATCCATTCTCCAGGTGGTATACCTGACCAACAGTGGCTCGGAGGCTAATGACCTGGCTATGTTGATGGCCAGGCTTTACACAGGAAACTTTGATATCATCACTTTCAGGTAAGATGCCTTTGTTATTTATGTGGATCAGTGGTTCTCAACCTTTTCAGCCCCCCCCCCAACCCCCACGCACACACACACACACACACGTACTTGGAGTTGAGGAATTACATTTTGTATAACACGGTTCTATTGTGAAAATAGCATTTTTCTGCCTCTAATATTTGACCAATGTTTAATTTGTCTTTTTAGAGGTAAGCCATTAAATTGTCACTTTAGAAATGTGCACAACCCTCTATACTAGACTTAAACTTTATGTTGGTTTATTTACTGATGAGTGAGAAAACAATGTTGCACATTAAGTTAATCATCTGGGGACCCCCCAAAATAATTTGGGGACCCCTCTGGGGGTCCCAACCCACAGGTTGAGAACCACTGCAGTAGATTACTGAAAGGATGGTTATCACTGCCGCTTGTCTGCTTAAAAAAAAAAAAAAAAAAGGCCTGGAACCAAGCCATCCAGGCTCGACCACCTGATAGCTTTATCTTCTCTAGTAAAAACAGCTCACTGCCTGTCTGTCAGATATGAATTAATTAAATCAATAAAACGGCGAAACCTCTTATTGAAAACTATTATCTGTATTTATTCCTTTTAGTCAGAAACGCTTATAGCGTCCAGATAGATTTTTCTGAAGTCTAAACAGCGATGCAAAGTTTTTATACCACAGATCCTTCCATCATTACGTCACCAGTGGCTGCGGGCCCCTTCGTTTCCAAGACAACTGGTCTCCCTGGGATGCCCTACTCCAGTATGCACAACAGGCATTAAGGTCACCCACATAGCTTCTGTTGTCACATACCAGGAGGCCAGTACCCTGGCCACCATATGCCATGTGAATGGCATGAACCTGTAGACACCTGAAGTGGCGGAAGTGCTGCAGTTAACGGAATTTACGTCATGCGTTGCAGTCAGGGACGTGCTGGCCATTGGGAAAAGCGGGACAACTCCCGAACGGCCGGTTCATTCCCGGCCGGTCCAGATCGGCCATTAGGAAAAAAATAAAATGTCGGCCTACATTCCATTTTGGGGGCTGGGCGGCCAACAAAGTAAATCGTCAGTCGGGCAGAAACCTCGAATCTCCAAGTTTCAAATGTATACATTTTTTCGCAAAGCAAAGCCCTGCTTCATCGTACAAGGCCGTTGCACAAAAGTAGTGAAAACAGCAGATCTACAAGCACACAACGCCTCACGGTGCGAGGCATTGTGTGCTTGTAGATCGGTTGTTTTCACTAGTTTAAATCATTTTTAAAATGGTTTTGGACATACAAGGTTTCCACCCGACAATGCCGAAATATAACTCATGTAATTGGCCCACTGTTTGTCACTTGTCATGATCTGAAATGGCAAATCTTTCAGTAGCAGCAGCGCTATAGAGAGAGATCTCTCTCTATAGCGCGCAATGAGGGCCTCTACAACTCTTTTTCCCAGGCTGAATCAGGGGCCCAGCACGTCCCTGGTTGCAGTCTGTTTACATTCCCCGGTGAAACAAAACACAGCTCCATTGACCAGCTCATAAGTTAACTCGCTCTTCAGTAGAAAAGTAAATGCTTAGTAGAAACATGTAACGTCGGTAGAATCCATGTTTGCTGCTTACTGTGCGAGCACTCCGAGCAGAAAGGACGAAGTCGAAGGCGTGCGGGAGAACAGAAAATGTTTCTGCGGGGAATAGATTTTCAGCAACACCGCACTGTGATTGGTCGAAAAAAGACAACTTCCAGTTGTTAACGATAGCTCAGACGATAAAGGAGTAGTTGAAAAAAAGGTGAAAACAGTGGAACTGACCCAGACCTGTTTCTTCCAGAGGATCGTACCATGGGGGCAGTCCGCAGACCATGGCTCTGACCTCCAACTCCGCCTATAAATACCCTGTTCCCAGTGGCTTAGGCTGCACCAACGTACGTAATCTACAGAGTGACTTACAGGAATAATGGCAAGATATAAAGGCAATATATGATACAACATGATCATAATGAAGTATGGTATATATGCAGTTTGTACAGTACACACACACACACGCACACGCACGCACATGCACACGCACACACACACACATGATCATGTGGCACATACCATGTGTCCTGTGTGTTCATGTTGATCTAATTCTAATGCACAGTTTCCCAACCTTTTCAGGCCATGACCCCCCAAAATAATCATATATTAACTGGGACCCCCTAACCCTGCCAACTTCAATTTAATTTACCTTGACTTGATTCCACAGATAAATATTGTGAAAATAGCCTATCTACAAGCAATGCGAGGCGTTGTGAGCTTGTAGATCGGCTGTTTTCACAATGTTTGCCTCATTCTTGCATAATATTTGACCATTTTATTTGGTATTACAAAGGTCTTAAAGGTCATTAACTTTAGAAATTAACTTTAGATTGACTTGTCAAATGTGCAGATATCATACACTGTATACCCTTATGGAGTAACTCTGAGGGGTCCTCAGAGTTACTACAGGGGGGCCCGCCAAATCTTTATGTGATATGATCATGTTTTTACAATCAACCATTTGAACCCTAGCGTCCCTATTCTGAGTGGAACATTAGCCAAAAATAGCCGATCTACAAGCTTACAACGCCTCGAGCTGCGAGGCGCTGTAAGCTTGTAGATCGGCTATTTTTGGCAAAGAGGTTTGTAGAGGGAAAAGAAGAGCAGACTAAGTATTTGATGGTTCAAGTGGTTAAATGTCTGAAAATACATTTACTCCAACATGATGACAGTGCTGTCAAACAAGTCTAAGCTGAAATCCATGTACATTTTTAATCCGCAACACAATTTTATACAATATGCAGTGCGCGTGACATCATTAAAATAGCGTCCCACCAAAGATTGAATCACCAAACCAACACTGGTCCTTGACAGTACTTTACAGCTACTGATGTCTTTGATGGTTCACTCGCTAGTGTTCCACATTAGGTTTTGAAGGTACTACAGCAGCTGAAAGACTTAAATGCTTATTTTGTACGAGAAAATACATTTATTCTTTGAGGTTTTTTATTTGTATTTTTTCGTTCGGTTTTTGAGCTTCAATAAATGTATATATTTTTTATGACTTTAAAGATATTATTTTGTTCTTTCTCTGCCTTTTATTTATAGTATTGTATAGTAGAGACAGAGAGGAAACAGGGATAGGAGGCCAGAGAAGGAGGTAGTTATCACTTCTCCCATAGACAGGCGAGAAGTGAGCACCTCCCACCCCCCTTACCTTAGCCCCACCCTCTTGTTTCCCCGATCCTGTACATATAGTGTTTTTATAACTGCGATATTATTGAATTTTTTCTTGCTTGCTATTTATTATATCCATGAATGAAATACAGAGGGCTTTCAATGTAAAAAAAGACCGTAAAAGTTCTTATTTGAGCTGTTCCTTTTAGGTAGGGTGTTTAACTGTACTTGTATTGTATTACATTCCAATTGTATTGACTATACTTGTACTGTTCTCCAATTTTGTCTAATAAAATAATCAATTAATCAATCAATAGAGATGGCAAGAGGCATGCAGCAAAGACTGTCGGGGACATGACTCGAAGAGCTTTTTGGTTTACCCCTCTACTGCTTCCTACAGGATACACAGAGTGGTTGTAGGACGAGGGCCGGAACTATCAATGGAGGTAGAATAGGGCTGAAACGTTGACAGAATATGGTGATCAGCGCAGATGTGCTTTATATTCGGGATCCCGTACACAAACAAAGCTTCCTGGTGGAGATATGAGATCCACTGAGCTTAATATTTATTTATTGTATTCTTTATTCATGGCTGCCAGTTCCCACCTGAGGTCCTGTGGGAGTTCAGACTGATCCAGTCCGTACTGAATAACTGCCAGCTTGCATAATGTCTTCAGACTAGGACTCAAGTCTAAGATAAACAGGTATCCGAGTCCTCCAAAGAGGATGACACAATTTCCCATCATGCAACAGCAGCCACCAAACATCTTTAACGGGCCGTTCCCCTTGGGCTTCACCTCCTTCCAGGAGAAGGTCTCTGGATTGAATTTCCACATATCATTTTTTAGGTCAAAGGCACAGCCACCAAATATGTACAGCTCTCCATTGTAGGTAAAGGCTAAATGATCAGAACGTCCATCTGGAAGAGCTTGCGCAGGAGGCGTGATCATCCAGCCGTTGGTCTCTGTGTCAAACACTCTGATGTTGTTGTCCCTTCGCGGATAGCGCTCCAATACCCCAAATACAAACATTTTTGTTCCGATGATGGTCGCAGAGTGACGAAGTGATGAAGCAGGTGGGGGAGTGCCTGTGATGTTAATTAAAGACCAGACCATTGTGGTGGTGTCCAACTTGTAGATGTCATTAGTGATGTCAGTCAGGTGGTTGCATCCTCCAAAGACATACATGACCTTCCCCAAGACACAGGCTGAGTGACCCATCCTCGCCTCTGGAAGAGTCCCTGAAGTCCTGGGCTTGAACCATCTGTGGGTGTTGACTTCAAATGCATAGACTGCATTGCAATCGCAAATGTCATCCATCTCCCATCCCCCCCAGATGTAGACTATATCTCCTACCAGCACAGCAGTGTGATCCCAGCGCCTACAGGGAACTTCAAGAGGACGTTCTCCTCTTCTAGTTACCACTGGTGGCAACATCCTCCATCTCAGAGACACTATGTTGAAGACGTATACATCCATGGGTTCACCAAAGTCACCTCCAAAATAGTACACCTTGTGCCCCACGCTCACTGCAGATCCATCCTCTGGTCCTCCTCTCTGACTCACCGTCCAGTGCATGGTTGAAGGGACCAGCAACTCACTGCACCTCACTGGATAACAACTGATCTGTAACCAAAAGAGTCTGTAGAGACGTTTCAGCTCTGGTTCCTTCGATAAAGAGCGCCTTTGGTTGTGCTGCTTCGAGCTCTTAGAGATCGCCCATGGTTTTGCTGCTTCCGGTAGACCTACTTATTCTGTGTCGCTCACGCTAATGTCACTGTGATGTGAGCCACGACCATATATAGGGCCCTATTATGATCCAGGTCTTATGCCTTATGCCTCAACTTTTTTACCTTTTTTTCACTATTTTGAAAAACATTTTTAAATACTTCAAATGCTGATCTACATCTGCACGTTGTGAACTTGCAGATCGGCTATTTGAAATATTTAAAAAACAAAATAGTAAAAAAAAAGGCAAAGAAGTTAAGGCATAAAGCATAAGACCTGGATCATAATAGGGCCCATAGACTCTCCACCTCAGCCAGGCCCCCAAATATGGCATGCGACGTCTAACCTAGTGTGGTGTCAGCATGAAGTCAGACTCAAACAAGTCAATTCCACAGATGGAGCTCTATGTCGATCACTGCCCATATATGGTGTTTTGGTTGAAAATGTCCAAATATGGAGTCTGTGAGTTGCTCACTCTGAGCACCCTCTCCTGAGCAACTCTTACTTACTGTGCAATCTTTATGGTCTTCTTCTACCCTTGTCTACATCCTTGATCAATCGTGACAACATCGGCACCGTAAAGCAGTGGTTCTCAAATTAGGGTCCGGGGACCATCCAGGTGTCCTTGGGGCTAGGGTAACATTTTTGAATAATAATAATAAATAATAAACTAACCATCCAGTTACCCCAAACTAACCATCTTGTATGACAGGGGTCTTCAACAGGGGGTCCTCAGAGTTACTACAGGGGGGCCCACCAAATCTTTGTGTGATAGGATCATGTTTTTTACATTAACCATTTTGAACCCTAGCATCCCTATCCTGAGGGGAGAGTGTTTTCTGCTGGTGTTTCAGTCCGAGTGTATCAAAGGGTGCGTTCGGTGCGCATTTCCGAACACACCCTTTGATACACTCGGACTGAAACACCAGCAGAAAACACTCTCCCCTATTCTGAGTGGAACATTAGCGTGCTTCATCTCTCTCTCAGCTAAGGGGTCCTTGGCCTGAAAACGTTGAAGACCCCTGCTCTAACAGCATACAAATGGAACCAAATGGACCCTAACGGGTCCATTTGGTTCCACTTGTATACTGTCAGGGTTAAGGGGAGACCTTGAAATGTAAAAAGTTTGAGAAACAGTAATCTAACAGACTTTGTTTGTGTCCCTTAGACCATGTGTCCTGATGTGTTCAGGGGTCCATGGGGAGGGACCCACTGCAGGGACTCTCCAATACAGACCATCAGAGACTGTGGCTGTGCCCAAGGTACTTGTTTCAGCACACACATGAATGCACACACACACACACACACACACACACACACACACACACACACACACACACACACACACACACACACACACACACACACACACACACACACACACACACACACATGCACACGCAAGGTTATAATACATTTGTTTGGGATTTTTCATTATAGTTTAGTTTTAGTTCATTTTCACATAAAAAAAATCTTTCAATTAGTTTTAATTAGTTAGGGTTAGGGTTTAGTCAGCCAGCTTATATACTGTACGTATAGTCAGGAGGGATTTCAGATAAAAGGCCTTCTATAAGGAGGTTAAAGGCATTTAGTGTTAAAGTGGGGAAAATCAAGGGTGCTGAATCAGAAAAACATGGTTCTTAAGTGACATTTTTGGTTTTTGACCTTCTAATTTGCATAACAATGTTGAACTATTTCTTCAATAGCTCTGAGACAAGGCAAGCAAAAGAGTCTATATTATGGTAGCTATTTTGATCCATGCTAAACCCTAAACCTCTTTGCCTTTTTTACTATTTTGAAAAACATTTTTAAATAGTTCAAATAGCTGATCTACAAGCTCAAAACGTGTCGATGTAGATCGGCTATTTGAAGTATTTTACGTTTTTCAAAATAGTTGAAAAAGGCAACGAAGTTTAGGGGTTTAGGGTTTAGCATGGACGAAAATAGGTCTCTTACTCTGTGTTCTGAGTGTTAGACATTTTGATTAAGGCATTTTTTATGGAATAAGTGCTAAGCCTACTTAAACATGCAAATTAGTGGCCACCATAACAGAAAACTGTTTAGTACTCAAAGGGGTCCACAGACACTCCTCCTATTTCTTGAGCGGTGTTAACTGCTAACCGCTCCTAGATCTGACTTTTCCTGTTTGAACGTATGTATTTCCCACAAAGCTTGGCATTGATTGGCCAAGCTTTGCAGGACGATTAATGAACTTCACACTGGGCTGCACTGGCTGCATAAAACAGGCGGCCGTGCACAACCTGCATTTATCAGCCTAAATAGTTCGGTGTGACCTGTGACACATTGGGTTTTTTTCCCCTCCATTGTGCAGATGTTGGTTTTCACTGTTTACAGTGTTTACAGTGAAAAGGTTTTTATTACCAGCTTGCAAAGCTGGTCTACAGATCGTCAGCCACCTAGCCGCTGGTCTCGCGTGGTCAGACTGTTGCCTCCACGATTTGCAAATGCTCCCAGCATACAGTCAGCATAAGTTCTAACGATGAGTGCGAGATAAAGCGCATGTGACGCACCCGCTCCCTTGGTGCAGTAGCGATAACAAGTCCTACTGGAAGCGTTATGTCTTCTTCTTTTGGGGGTGTTATTTTGTCTGGTGTTGTTGGTGCTACTTCCATGATGTTTTTCAAATGTTTTCTTAAACTATACACGCATAACAAGAATATGCCGCTCGAATGACTCTGTCTTTGCTGGTGTGTTTCTGTTATGTTTCCAATGGGACTACAGTTCAGTGCAGCAGTGACTACTTCCGATACTAGCCGTTCGGGAGCTGTCATTCCAGACCCTATATAGCATTCGGAGATTGTGGAATAGTTGTCTGGATACGTGAGACTTGTTTGTCTATTTTGCTTGCTTTGTTATAAAGTTATTGAAAAAATTTAAATTGGTATTCATTTTGTTATGCAAATTAGAAGGTGTATTTATTTTTGCTTGGGAACCATGTATTTCTAATTTCTGATTCAGCACCCTTGAATTATGTAAAAGAATTACCTGGTACCCCACTTTTACCCCAAAATGCCTTTAACAATCACATTTTTCAGAAATCCCACCAGTCTATACGAAAATAGCTTATATACAAGCTCACACCATGTTGCCGCGAGACGTGCATGCTTTAGTTGTAAGTCGATTTTTGCTATTCTTGTACATTTTTTTTAACTTTTTTGCCTATAAGGCCATGACAGGTTGAAAGTGGTTAGACTTCTTTATGGAATCAACATGCACTTGAATATTCGGCTTCAGTATTTTACGAAATGTGCTGTAGAATTTCATGCATATTTGTTTTCAATGAAATCCCTTTCCAGTGAACTGTCTCAGTTTAGGAAGACACATGTGAGTGGAGGTCAGCTCAGTTTAACCCTTACAACATACCACACTAAACACAGCAAACATACATATATGTACCGTATGAACAGAGGCTGCACTTTAGTACAGTTTCACTTAACCAAACCACAAGAAAACATGAGGGGCTCTCCTCTAGTAGCAATAAAACCAAACATTTGCCTTTGTCAATGTTGCCCTGACGAAAGGCCAGTGTCAGCCAAAACATGTTGCTTTATATTGGTTTGGTACCAATGGTGTTTAGATGCAAGCCTGCAGTTCAAAGTCCTTGACTGGCAATCAAACATTGACCATTTCCAACAGAAATATTACACCTATAAGCTTATAAGCACTTTATCTCTGCTAGCTTACCTGGAAGTGGTCAATATTTTAACTCACATCCACGTGAGACTGTGGCTCCAGTGTTTGAAGGTGAAAATGTATGTAACACACAACCACTGTATGCAGCTGTGACATGAATATACTATGAAATCCTGAGTAGTTTAAATTTAGGCCTAGAATTATTGAATGCTTTAACCAGTGAAAAATAGCAGATATACAAGCTCACAGCGCGGCACCGAGTGCCGCACTGTGAGCTTGTAGATCTGCTATTTCAAGTCGTGAAAATGTGTGCAAAACTTTGAATGTATTTTCAAAGCGAACATTTGTAAAATGTTGCTTCTGGGTGGTCCCTGGAACTAAATATTTTCAGATGGGGGTCCGTGGCCAAATACATATCATTTTGGGGGTCCTTCATATGAAAAGGTTTGAGAACCACTGACATAGTAGTCTCTCAAGAACAGACTAACTGAGCTCCAGTTGAAGTGAAAGGACCTTTTCTTTGACGATGGCTTGCCAGATTGCTGACATAGAAACATAGGTTTTTCAAAAAATCTTAGAAGGATTCAAAAGACACTTATAGAATCGGGTCAAAATTCTAATTTTCACATTTTTTTCAAAAATAGCAGATCTACAAGCTCGCAGCGCGGTTGAGCTTGTATATCTGCTATTTTTCAATAGTTAAAGCATAAAATAATAATACTCAATAATGTGTACCCGTTCTGAATGGGTTAAATGGACCTACATACAATAAAGTCATTATCAATTCACTGTTTTGTAAACAGCCACATGGTATACAGTTGTATTCCAGTTTTAAACCCATTGGCTAATGTATGACTTCTGACATGCTTACATCCATAGGTCATTGTATGGCTCATGACATGTATATTGGGCAGCTGAAAGAGACATTTGCTACCAGTGTTCCAAGTCAAATCGCTGCATTCTTTGGAGAACCTATTCAGGTAACATACACAGTCAAATCCTCTGTATTAATCAAACTGGTTCAATACAAATGGATGCATGTTTTAAATAATCTAATCAAATAATATTTATTCTTTATAGCCTCCTGTCGAATACTTTGTTTCCAATAATTGTCATAATAACTATGATTAAATACTGTAAGTCAATACGATATTTGTTTATAACCAATGAATGCTTGAATTATGAATTATTGTGTGCCTGTAATGGCTCGCCTTACTGGATTAATGCGATGAACATAACTCATTTTGATTAGACAATACATTATAGATCTTTTAAATTCCACTGTCTTGTTACCCACAGATGTTCTGATGTACAATATCTTGCTATTATTTGAGAGGCTTGCAGTTTTTCCTAGCCTCGATACAGACTGTTGAGTGTTGACTCACACAAGTTCAAATGTTCCGTCGTCATACAGTCTGAAAACCATCCGGGAGTAAAGCCAGGGCTCCCACGGTCGTGAAATTCCTGGAAATATTTTGAAATGAAAAAACAAAAACAAAAAAAAAACATGTTTTCCTGGTTTTTTAGTATATTTTTGTGATCGATTCATCGAATACTTAACATTTTGCAAATATGAGCACAGGAAAGTACAGTTCAATACAAGTTCTGCTAATAGGATTTTAAACCCAAGAAAGCCTATGGCTTGTTTCCATTGGGGTCCTGTGTTCTCATTTAATCAAAACATTTAACAATATAAGACAAATACTATGCAAAAACATCATATAAACAAGTAGAAATCGAGGGGGGGGACTGGGGGAGTGAACAGAGATGACATAAAGATGACAGCTTCCTTTCTCAGCTTTCAGCAGGTGTAGTTCCAGACTCTCTATAGCATTCAGAGATAGCATTCTGGCTACGTGAGAAATTACGTTTTCACTATAACTAATAGTATATATTTTAAATTCTGCTAAGAGTCAATAAGAGTCAAGCTCTTTACACACCAGGGAAATATCATAATCGCTGGCGAGTATTTTGGATTCTGTTCTTATAGTTGATCCCCATTCGTGCAGATTTGATGCTTTTAATTGTGGTGAAAACCCCACCTTGTTTCGATTAAATGTTTGTAGTTACTGCATTTTATTTTTTGGATGTGCATGCATTATTGATTTATGTAATTAATATTTATTTTACTCATGTTCTATTACAACCTGATTACCGTGACACATTGCATCATTATGACAAATATTCATGCCCCGTACAGGGAGTGGGAGGAGCTGTCCAATACCCCAAAAACTACCTAAAGGAGGCATACAAACTTGTGAGGGAGCGGGGTGGAGTCTGCATAGCTGATGAGGTAACATAAACACAATTAGTATCTAAACTACTTTACTATTGAAAAATAGCAGATATACAAGCTCACAGCGCGGCACCGAGTGCCGCACTGCGAGCTTGTAGATCTGCTATTTTTGAAAAATCGTGAAAATTAGAATTTTGACCCCATTCTATAAGTGTCTTTTGAATCATTCTAAGATTTTTTGAAAAAACGTTTCATGTCAGCAATCTGGCCAGCCATCGTCAAAGAAAAGGTCCTTTTCACTTAAATGGAGCTCAGTTAGTCTGTTCTTGAGAGACTACTATGTCAGTGGTTCTCAAACCTTTTCATGTGAAGGACCCCCAATATGATATTTATTTGGCCACGGACGCCCATCTCAAAATATCTAGTTCCAGGGACCACCCAGAAGCAAAATTTGAGTTACAAACGTTCGCTTTGAAAATACATATATTCAAAGATTTGCACACATTTTTACGACTTTTTCAAAAATAGCAGATCTACAAGCTCGCAGCGCGGCACTCGGTGCCGCACTGTGAGCTTGTATATCTGCTATTTTTCACTGGTTAAAGCATTCAATAATTCTAGGCCTAAATGGGTTAACTACTTTCAACCTGGCGTCTCCATGTTAAAAGTTGTGAAAATAACAGATCAACAAGCTCACTTTGTATCAATGGTGCAACACGTCATGAGCTTGTAGATCTACTACTTTTACTGTTCATCAATCAGCACACGATGATGTACAGCATACATGGGCAACTGGCGTGCATATTGCAATGATGCAAGAATCAAAAAATCCTAAGGCAGTTTATACTTTAATCGAGTAAGCAATATAATAAGCTGATTCAGTGCTGCTGAATTGTACGGACTTTCTCTTTCAACGTTCCATTCAGCTCTTCAGGTCCACTGCCACTTAAAACGTAATGAAATAAAAACAAAGTGATTCTGATTGGAGCATTCAGTGAAAACCTTGTGGTTTGTGTCTGACAGGTTCAGACAGGGTTTGGAAGAACAGGAAGCCACTACTGGGGTTTCCAAGGTCATGATGTCATTCCTGACATGGTTACCATGGCAAAGGGCATTGGCAATGGATTCCCTATGGGAGCGGTCGTTACTACGCCAGGTGAGATGACGAAAGTTCAACAGCAAAAAAGAAATGTCGACAATGTAGTCTTTATACCAGGGTTCCGCAATAGGCGGCCCGCGGGCCATTTGCGGCCAGCATGGGGCTACTGTCTGGCCCACACCAACCCCAGTAATAATGGTGGTATAAGAGCAGCAACAACACTCGTAGATCGTCGTTGTCGGGTGGAAATCTCGTATCTCCAAATTTGTACGTTCTTTCGCAAATCATACAAGCAAATCATACAAGGCCGTCGCACAAAAGTAGTGAAAACAGCAGATCTACAAGCACACAATGCCTTGCACCGCGAGGCGTTGTGTGCTTGTAGATCGGCTGTTTTCACTAGTTTAAATCATTTTTTAAATGATAAATTCAAAATGAACAGTTTTGGACATACAAGATTTTCACCCGACAACGACAAAAACTGTCGCTGGGGTAGTGGGAACGCCACCGTCGCCCCCTGCAATTTTGTGGCCCTCGGCTTGGTACCCTAGACATAATTCGGCCCTTGGGGAAAACTAATTGGGGAACCCTGTCCTAATGGCTAACCTGCCAGTGAGGAGCCCCCACCAGCTTTCGAGGCCAGCTTTCGAGGCCTTTAAAAAATCGTGGAGCTTCAAACAGTCAGAGGGCCTCATGAGATCTCAAATTCTCAAATTATTAATTAAAAAAGATACATAAATAAACAGCTTTCCATGCCATTCAAACAAACTCTCTCTCTGTGCAATTCCTCTCAAATAAACAGGCCCCCGGGCCGGCCACATAGCGGCTGGAACTCTAGATGTTCTAGAAATGTTTCAAACTTATAGTAATACTTAATTTATACACTGATTAATGAAGTATAAATCGGGTTTCATAATCAATGTGGTCAAACGTTATGGAAACAAATACGTCATGAAAAGTTACATTTCCATATGCTAGATTGTTTTGAGTGGGTTTTTCGGAGGTATAACTGAGTTTCTGTAAAAATGCCTTTTTTGTGTTTGTTTCAGAAATTGCCGCAGCGTTTGGCAAAGGAGTTCATTTCAACACTTTCGGAGGCAACCCTGTGGCGTGTGCCATCGGCTCGTCCATTTTGGATGTAAGTGTTCAGGCAGTTTTTCTTAAACGCTGTTCATTAGAAACAGAATTCCACTTGCACACAATAGTTCTTATCATGTTTAATATTATACAGTATAATTAAAGGAGTTGTTCACCCCCAAAATGACTTTTTTCTAGACTTTTTTTTATTTCTTTCGCATTCCTAAGCCAATAATTTGAGGAGGCTCTTTATGTCTCCATAGGGAACCACTGCTGATCATCAAAGTATTGGCTTAGAAATGCGACAAAAACTAAAAGAATATCCATGAATTCAAGTCTCCATGGGGTGCGTAATCCCTTTAACCCATTTAGAGCGGGTACACATTTTGTGTATCATTATTTTATGCTTTAACTATTGAAAAATAGCAGATATACAAGCTCACAGCGCGGCACCGAGTGCCGCGCTGTGAGCTTGTAGATCTGCTATTTTTGAAGAATCGTGAAAATTAGAATTTTGACCCCATTCTATAAGTGTCTTTTGAATCCTTCTAAGATTTTTTGAAAAACCGTTTCTGTGTCAGCAATCTGGCTAGCCATTGTCAAAGAAAAGGTCCTTTTCACTTAACTTAACAGTTAGTCTGTTCTTGAGAGACTACTATGTCAGTGGTTCTCAAACCTTTTCATGTGAAGGACCCCCAAAATGACATGCATTTGGCCACGGACCCGCATCTCAAAATATTTAGTTCCAGGGACCACCCAGAAGCAAAATTTGAGTTAGAAACGTTCGCTTTGAAAATACATATTGTCAAAGATTTGCACACATTTTCACGACTTTTTCAAAAATAGCAGATCTACAAGCTCGCAGCACGGCACTCTGTGAGCTTGTATATCTGCTATTTTTCACTGGTTAAAGCATTCAATAAATCTAGGCCTAAATGGGTTAAACATTATTGCAGTTGTAAGTGTATGAGAGCGTTTGGACATAGTGTAGAACACTGTGTTTTTATTGTGTTGATTTGATTGAAAATACATTTTATTTTTGTCTCTCATGCCCATTGATTCTCAACAGCTACTGTAGGTAGGAGTCATGAGTGTTTCTCTGTCTCCCCCATCAGGCCATCAAAGAGGACGGAACCCAGCAGATCAGTCAGGACGTGGGGACGTATCTGTTGACAGAACTGGCCAAGCTAAGAGACAAATACGAGATCATCGGTGATGTCCGTGGCAAAGGCTTAATGATTGGTGTGGAGATGGTCAAAGACAAGGTAGGGGTATTTGAAAACCACAACGCTCGACACCAAAACAGTCGCCTCAGGTGTCTATCCGGCGGAACGGTCTCTGCCTGGTATTCCTAAACCTTGGTAAACTATGCCTAAACGGTTAAACCTAACCTTAACCTCAGTAAAACGGTGCCAAAACCTAGCCCTATTCCTAATCTTAAAGGAGTACTACACCCCCAAAATGAAATAGTTTCTATTCATTACTACTCATGCCATGGAGAATTGAGTTCAATAATATGTTTTGTTTTATTCGTGTTCCTAAGGCAATCATTTCATCACAATATATTTACCTCCATTGATTGGGGATGCAAATGGGGATCCAAATGCATTTGGGTCCCCATCCGGAATCAGTGGGGGTAAATGTACTCAAATCTAAATTTTGTCTTAGGAATGCGAAAAATACAAAACAATATTATTGAACTCAAGTCACTGTGGAGTAATCAATAGAACAAATGTCATTTCGGGGGTGAACTACTGCTTTAACCTCAGTAAAACTATGCATGCCTAACCATAAAGTTATTTCTAACCTTATCCTCTGTAAAAAAAAATACAAGAATACAAGAACCTCCCCACCGAGCGATCGTCGCGAGGTCGGTGGGATTTTGTTTTTAGAGTGGGCATGTTTTGGGGAGAGCGATCTGGTTAGCGGGGGTTTGACCACTCTCCTCACATGTAGCTATGATGTGTTTAGGTCTCTTTGCTCACATGTTGGTATAATGTGTAGGTATGTGCTGTGTGTGTGTGTGTGTGTGTGTGTGTGTGTGCGTGTGCGTGTGCGTGTGCGTGTGACGTGTGTGTGTGTGTGTGTGTGTGTGTGTGTGTGTGTGTGTGTGTGTGTGTGTGTCTTTCTCACCGGAGGACATGGTTCATGGGTCCAGATAGTCCGATTTAACCATTAACCATGAGTTACCGTTCATCTGTGACTACAGACCGGACGCAGACACAATAACTTTACTGCTGCACTGAAGTGAACTGCATGTTTTGCCTGTGACATACATGCATGTCACTGTTGGTCTTGTAAACTACAGTGTTACGTTTGATAAATTTAACTTGGCAAATAATTATATAATAATTTTGTCCCCGCACCTCACATTGGGGAATTTCGGTGCTTAACCAATATGCCCGACCTGTATATTGGTTTCATGACGAATAGCTAAAATACCAGATCTACAAGCTCACAGCACATGGCGATGGGACGCGTTTTGAGCTTGTAGATCTCCTATTTTTGAAAATATATAACGATAGGCTCACACTAGGGACACCAGGGTTAATGTGGTTAAAATCACTATTTCTCTCGATCTCCAGGCTAGTCGAGACCCCTTGCCTCCTGCGGATATGGCAGAGATCCTGGAGGATACCAAAGACATGGGAGTTCTCATAGGGAAAGGAGGAGTATATGGACAGGTACGTTATCTGTCATTGGTGAGAATTCATCCTTTTCAGGTCAGGATACCAATGTTATCCAATCCGGAGAAAGGCCACAAAGATCAGTTATCAGCTTAGTGTTGCATTTCTTTTTTTCATCACTTCCAATTTAACTTGATTCTCTTGGTATCCTGTATGAGTCCTGACCTGAAATTGTATTTTCTGCTTACAAAAAAGCAGGAGAGATGGAGAGACCCCTGTTACTAAACACTCTAGCAATGATTACTATCAGAATATAGAGCTATAGGCCTAAAGTACCAGTAAACTGTGTATCCATGATTTATTTATCGAATACAGAGCTTTCACTTTTTAACAAAAGAAAACAAAAAGTTGCAATCCTTTAATATGGAATTTTCTTATCCTACTGTACATGGCTTTCAGACGGTCTTGAACCCGGTCCCGGGTCCCCCTGTGCGAGTGCAGTAACTTTGTCTGTTGAGCTATTATACAGGAAATCCCAGAATAAAAAATTAATTGTGCTTTGACATTCATGAATACATATTGTCAACCATTAGGTGTCCTACTTGACCACAAAACGTGATAAAAGAAGAGTAGGGAGACGTCCTCCAAGCACCTGAAAATGTGTTGTGCCAGGGACCCTAAACAATTCTAAACTATTCAACACTTTTCACTCACTTTTTCAAAAATAGTAGTACCGAATGTAATACAAGCTCTCTTAAACCCCCTTTAACACATAGTTGCTCATATAATACATTAATAATGTCATGTTTTGTCAATGTTCTCTTGCCATTTCAGACATTCCGCATCAAGCCGCCCATGTGCATCACCATGGATGATGCAGAGTTCTTCTTAGCAGTTTTTGACAAGTCCATTCAGAACTACATGGACAGAAGATGAAAGCATCGTCATAGGTGCTATGAAAAGGATAAGGACTAATTCTGCGATAATGACTCTATTCCCTGGAAAGCTAACGGTATCCACTGGGTCAGGTCCTTGGTTTTCTCCCCAAAATGAAACTAATTAACAATTATATTCATATTTCTGGCTTAGCTGCAGTCTTGGACAGTCTTGGCCATGATAATAAGGAATTTTGCCATTGACCACTTAAACACACTTGACACGCAGCTTACATCATGAGGTCAGTTTTATGCAGCCTGGCATGTTTTTTAATCTGCTGTTATTTCTTTTTAACCTAAAAAGGAAGCAAACTATGAACCAGCCTAGGGTATCATCCCCTTTAAACCCTTATACTTTACAACATGTCGTTTTAAGCTTGTTGCTCTATTTAGATAATTACTTTTTCTGTATTTCAGGAGTTATAGGACGATTCCATTTCTAGATGATCTATCAGAAGACATGAGATTGAACTTTTTATGTAGCGACAAATGTGTAGGTTTTTTAACAATGTTCTGCTAATATACTGTATTTTAATGTGTAAAGCTCATGTACTGTATATCCTGGACATTCTGTATGGATGATAAGTACACTGACTGACTGTACAGTAAAATAGAGCTGTCACTATGTTTCTGGATGGATGTCAATTACACTAACTGAATATACAGTAAAATAGAGCTGTCATATCTGTCTTAAAAAGTGATGTTCATTGGCAGGTAAAATAACAATAATAACCTGATTTAAAAGCATCTCTCAGAATGTGAGGTCTTCAGAGAATATAAGGAATGTACAGAGATCATTGAAGCCAGAAAGACTTAGTAAGGGGCACGGTGGTGCAGTTGGTAGAGCTGTCACCTCATAGCTAGAAGGTCCTGGGTTCGATACCCACGGTGGATGCTGGGAGTATGTTCTCTCCTCTGTGTCATCAGTGCCCATACCCTAGGTGGGGTTGGCGAAAGGGCTTTTCTGTGTGGAGTTTGCATGTTCTCCCTGTGTCCCCGAGGGTAGATACCCTCACGAAAAAATGCAGTAATCCTGGTCTCTATACTGCCTGGCCAGCCGGGGAGCCTGATGGAGAGGAAAGGAACTGGTTGGAATAACGTGTTACTTCCACGTGCTACGTCGAGCCCGGGAAACTCCCCCCTGTCAGGTGAAAAGCAGCGGTTTGGACTCCTTATGCATGGAAGGAAGTATTAGGTCAGTCTGTTGCTATCTCTCCCCAGGTTGGCAGAGGGAGTGTAACACCCAGGATTACTGTACATTAGACAATTGGCACCAGGTGAAAAAAATGGGAGTTCAGTAGTAGAACAGTAAATCTTCTCTTGTCATGAAGTCCTTCAGTTGTGTGGAAGAAGATCAGTACATTATTGCAGTGGTCCGCAACCTTTTCAGGCCACGACCCCCAAAATAATCATATTTGAACTGGGGACCCCCCACCCTGACGAGCACTAAGAGTTGAGGCATTACATTTTGTATAACATGTTCGTTGTGAGCATGTAGATCTGCTAGTTTCACAATTTCTGCATCTAATATTTGGCCAATGTTTAATTTGTCACTTTAGAAATGTGCATATACCCTCTATACACTTAAACTTTATGTTATTGTGTTTACTGTTTCACATTAAGCTAATCATCTGGTGACACCCCAAAATAATTTGGGGACCCCCCTGGGCCCACAGGTTGAGAACCACTGCATTATTGTATGATTGCATTGAGTGCAGCCTGTGTTGTTCTTGTATATGTATCTAATATAAACAGAACCATGTCTATCTGCTGTCCACAGACCTTCACTGCTACAGTATGCATTGTTTTTCACAAAACCTAGATTGGGGATTAAGCCGGCCATGTATCTGTTTCATGAAAGCTGGGTTAGCAATTCCACATTAATTACCATGGAAATGTTAGTATCTGTGAGGTTAGCCTGCTCTGGATCAGGCTAACAGCCAGGTCAATCTGATCACAAACCAGTGAGGTTTTCCACACATACTCAATTCAGTGTTTATGTTTCCTTATTTTTATTAGCCTGCATTAAAACATTGCCATTACAGCCTTAGAGGACTACTTGAGCCCTACGTATATCTAACTATTAATTTACAGAATGTCTGTCTTCATGCTGACATCACTGATTACATTTTACAGTTTAGGCATTTAGCAGACGGTTTTAATCCAAAGCGATTTACAATAAGCAGGTAATACACATCACTATAATAAGCAAGATAATATGTCAGTACATTAACAACAATATAACAATATAACAAATGCATAGGAATATCAATCTAGAAAAAACAATAACATAGGTAGACCACACACCTAATCAGTAAAAAACGACTAAAACTTGAAAAATGCTACAGTATCTAGCTTCATGTACAGTATGGTCATTGATGGTCATTGAGGGAAGGGGAGTGTTACAGTAGTGCTATGGGTTTAGGTGTAGTCTGAAGAGGTGAGTCTTCAGTCCACGGCAGAAGCTAGGGAGTGAGTCTGTAGTTCTATGTGCGACAGGGAGTGATACTAAATACTGATACTAAACAGTGTCACCCACCATGGTAACAATGCCCAACTAACATCAACAAAGCCCAACTGACATCACTGACTGACATCACTAACTGACATCACTACAGTACCCATATTTGGAGATGACATCACAGACTGGCCTGGACACGGAACACCATATATGGGCCTAAAAGAGTGGCAGCCAGACAGACGGATACAACGGGTATTGCACAACTGGACATCGATGATGACTATTCTGCCTAACAGGCTGGGTTCTCCAACATTACTTCTGAGACTCCTACATTCAATCCCTCATCGCACACCCCCAGGTGCAGGACTAGTACTTCGTTATATATCAAATAGCTTAACCCTAACGAGAATATATAGGCTGCACAACCTCATCATGACAGCTTGGGAGCTATTGGGGAATATTTTAAGTGTTAAAAAAAGAAAATATTTTGAAGAATTTGATAAATGGATGCGTGCATGTATGCCTACAAACCACAAAATGGTAAACAGACATGAAAAATATACTTCTTCTTTTAGCTACACATTTTATGTCAGCAGATAATTCTGCTAGTGTTTCACACCATCACACCTCTAATAATCTCACACTTGAAGAAAACCCACAGCATGAAACAGCATAATGTCAACATCAGAGTTATCATCCATCATCTATAGAACTTCTGCTTTCTCACTGTTCTCTGTCTTATCATCCTATACTGTAACAGCCTGGATTGTTGTTGTTGTTGTTGTTGTTATTATTATTTCTCACACTTCTCTGTCTATCATTGTAGGCCTACTGACTGGGCTAATATTCGGTAGAGGTGATTACCCAGAATGCCCTGCGGCACATCAAGTTCTGTTATTCTTATTTGTATTCATGCATTGTAGGGATTGTGGTGTGAGGAATGTGTAATGCTATTTCTCATTTCTCATATATGCAACAGATCCTCCGCCTATCGTACATACTGTACATATGGTGCAACAACTTTCTTTCCCCCGAGGTTGTCGAGGGTCTTGGGAGGTGAGCAGTTTTTAAAGTTGATTCTGTGTTTGACTGACAGCCAGTGAAGGTAGAAATTTGAGCCACTAACCAGCTCATCAGTGTCTTGCTCAAGGGCAGTGAAGGCCTGGTATTTCATCGTTGAAGGGTCAAGGATATTTGACCTTTGGTATTTATTGAGAGCTCACTGGCCAAATGCCAGGACAGGAAGGTATAGCAGGTGAAAGGAAGGTGGGAGCAGGAATCAGGGACAGATAGCAAGAGTAATCACTGTCCTGTGGCTGTGTGCAAAGGGCTTACAGCCCTTTGCACAGTTGCGTTTCTTCCGTTTGCTGGTATGAATAAAACGCATTGGATTTGGTGTGCAATGATGTGCGGAATCGGCGCTGCGGATCCCAAAAGGAGTCATAAAAGGAGTTTTTTACCGCATGCGACAAGACGCATGAACCGAACTGGGTTAAAGGTGGTTGCACACTGCTGCGTTTTTCGGGCCGAAATATCGGAGTGAATTTCGGAGCACGCAAATAAAAAAATCAACCTCACGTTATGTCAGTCACGTTTGCACACTGCCGCCCGTTTCGCGCACCACTCGGTCCCTTGCTCTCTCTATCTCTCTCTCTCTCCATGCCCTGAAAAACGCATTTCGCAACGAAAAACGCAGCAGTGTGCAACCAGCTTAAGCCCTTTGCACACAGGCGCGTTTAACCGCGCGGATAAAACGGACAATATAATTTTTTGAAAAGAAAACAATGATTCTCTATGACCTCATGCACACCGGCTCCGAATTAGCTGTGCGACGAGTGGCTGCCGCCGTGCGTTTTTTCCTCAATCGAACCCAGTTCGATTTGTGCGTCTTGTCGCATGCGGTAAAAAACTCATCACTCCTTTTATGACTCCTTTTTGGATCCGCAGCGCCGATTCCGCACAGCCTTGCACACCCGCAAACGAAAAAAAAAGCAACTGTCCTGTGTGCAAAGGGCTTTTAGATCGAGAAAAAAACGCACGGCCGCAGCCACTCGACGCACGGCTAATTCGGATCCGGTGTGCATGAGGTCGTAGAGAATCATTGTTTTCTTTTTAAAAAATGAAATTGTCCGTTTTATCCGTGCAGATAAACGCGCCTGTGTGCAAAGGGCTTTACTGCCAGTAAGTTGATTGCTCTCTACATACAGTAGCGTTGCATTGTGGGAAGGAGTTGCTTTGTACAAAGATGATGTGGGTTTAATGTGTGAAAAAAGAAAGCAGAACTCACTGTTAACTGTTTCATGTCTGGAAGTTCATACAGGACATAATATATTATATTATATGAAGTTCATACAGGACATAATGAAAGACAGAACATATATGAACTTCAATGTGAATGTGGTGTTGAGTACTGTCAATAAAAATATTGAAATACATGAATAAATAAGCAGTTTATTTCACAATAAAGTAGCCTACTTTATTGGTATTTGCAAATGATCAATAATTGTAGAAACTGTTGACTCAAAACGTGATTCATGCTCAACTAAAAAACCCAGCCAGGTTGCTTACCCAAGACCGGATCCTCCAGGAGTCCATGGCCCCATGGAAATGATACATTTTGGTCTCCCCCATTTCCTGTTAAGTTAATATGACATAGTTGGTTTCTGCCCAACAACAGAGATACCTGTGTATTACAGGGGGCACCTGCTGGCCTACTGTTCCAGGCGCATACCACATAGGCTCTGATGCCTGACAGCGTGTCGCAGGTTCGAGTCCTGATCCCGACGACCCTTGCTGCGTGTCACTCACTCCCCATCCCCCTCCCCATTTCCTGTCAGTCTACTGTCCTATCAATAAAGGCATAAAAACCCAAAAACGAATGTTCACATTCAAAATACTAGGCCTTGCATTCCTGACATCTGACAACATCAAAGGCCAAGTGGTCTGTCATGTCAGTCAGTCCACGTGACCACCCTCTGCCAGCTCTTCTTCTTCTTTTTCATAAAAAAAAGAAAAGAAAAAACATTTATTTTTCTTCTCTTCACTTCCTCTTTTCCTCTAAACAGACCAACAAACACCACATGTTTATCATTGGTCAGAATCCGGTGTACGACGTAATGATTGGTTGATAGTGTGTCTTACGGAGCGTTTGGCTCCATGATGCATCTATCAGTTGATAGAGGTTTCTCAGAGTCAACAGACGCACATCTCTCTACATCCACCTACGACATCCACCTACCACCTCTGAACTCCACCTGCCTCCCCATCTGACCTCGGCTCTGACCTACAATCTCCTCTCCTCTCCTCTCCTCTCCTCTCCTCTCCTCTCCTCTCCTCTCCTCTCCTCTCCTCTCCTCTCCTCTCCTGCAGACCACATGGAGACTGTGTTTGTTCTTCTGATGATGACAGTTGGACTGTCTCATGGTGAGAAACTGCTTTATTACATTTATTCATATTCACCATAATATACATGAATTCATACATTTATTCATATTCACTGGGGTATACATTAAACTAATAGTTATTATTCAGCTATAGAGACTCACTGTGATGTTTATGTATTTATCTTATTATTCAGCTATAGAGACCCACTGTGATGCCAGACAGAATGGAACTCAATGCTATGGAGTTCTGGGAGGAACCGTTGGCTTACGACTGGTGGAGAAGACTGAGACAGAACTTGAATACATATGGACACAAATCAACAGATTAACAATATTCAAGATTAAAAAAATAGACCCTCTATTTTGTCATACACACACAGTCACAGATCATCCTTTGATGTCAGTAGTGGGACATTTAAGATGAGTGATGTCACAAGGAGTGATGAAGCTCATTATGTCCTTAGAATCATTGACTCATCAACAGGAGAGAGCATTGAAACTAAGCATCTCCATCTGTCTGTTCAAGGTAAAGTGTTACTTCTAATAACCATAAATAATAATCAATAATCACTGACAACAACATATTCCAGTATCTCTTAAAGAGAACATCACTTTTCTATTGTTGTTAAGTTCAGTTTACAGTAGTTTAGTGAAGTTTAATACAACATTGTTATAAATCTTTATTGATTACACAGCTGATTATGTTCATCTCTGAGAAAACATCTGGAACATCTGCACTTTCATATCATATGTTAGTTTTATTAGGCATTGATTTGCTATGGATGTAAATTATAAAGACTAAATGAATAGAGCATAATATACTGTAAGCTGTTTCTTAATTACATGCAGATATTTTACCCGTAAAAGTAGACAAGAACTGTGAATAAAATGCATCAATGCAGCACTAACATGTCAAAAACTGTAAATAGTAAATTGTACGTTTCATAACGTCACGTCTATATTCAATCTAATGTCTTGTCTTTCACCGTGTTTTAACCGTGTGTCCTCCAGCTCCAGTGTCTCCTCCTAAGCTGTATGTCTACTTCCATGTGGCTGAGGTGTGCGTCCTGCTGGTGGTGTGTGTTGGATTCTACATTTACTACAAGATGAAGACCCGCCCTCCTCCAAAACAAGACCCTCTTTACTGCAACATGGTTGTCATGGAAACTCAGTAAACTCTTTTCTTTTAAAGGTAGAAAAGTGATATTCTTTGGTCATGTTTTTGTTGAAAGGTTTAAAGGAGTAGTTCACCCAAAAGAATGTCATCTTTTCTATCAATTACGCCTTGAATTCATGGAGATGTCCACTCAAAGAGTCTACTGAGCACTCAGTCATCAAATTAATGGCTCAGGAATGAGACAAAACAATTATAATAATCTGTTGCCTACTACTCCTTTTTTTTTTTTTTCTTCTTTTTTTTTTGAAGAATATGTTTATTAAATGTTCAAACATACAATATATAAACAACAAAAACACTGTACAAAAAATAAGATGACAAACTCAGCATGGAGAGGGCAGGTACCCAACCCAGATCGGAACCAAATTCACTGAGCACAGTTCAGCATCAGTCCAGAAACCGCAAGACAAATAAAACAGTGACAGATAGAGGTCAGGGCCGACAGGGGAAACCTTTAAGCACAGCGGCAGACAATGCTGGCCCAATGAATCTAAAGTAAGGGTCCCAGATTTTATAAATAGGCGTCTATCTTGAAGTGTAACATACATGTGATGTATTCACAAGGAATACAATCCATTACAATATTGTGCCATGATTTTTTGGAAGGAGCAACATCCTTGATCCAAAACAGGAGAATATTCTTCCTGGCAGCAAACGTTAACACATTGAACAGCCTCTTATGATTGGCATTGACAATATGACCATCTGGGAGACCAAGTATAAGACACAAGGGGTTTGGTTCTATGGGGACTCCGAAAATGTACTACTTCTTTAAAGCACTATATTTTGTGGTAGTTTATTGCTAGAGTGTTTGTTCAGAGAATTAAACAATAATCATACACGTACACCTGTGCACACAACATAAGAAAAAGGCACAGTAAGATCAGATGTAGTTAAAACTAAAAGCTGTTACAGAAATTAGCTGATTCATGCTATGATCCCCACACAGCTGAGTATGCACTGTCTGACCGTGGTCCCGCCCAGGATAGAGTAATGTTCGACTTTGCCAGTTTGCCACCTCCTAATGATTTTGCAGAGATGCCTCATTTTGCCCAACCTTAAATTAGGCCATAGATTAGGATGTTTTCTGTGTCTGCTGCACTCAGTAAAAGTGCAGGCGCTTAGATAGGGTATTTATTTTTTCTTATTCTTAGATCTTACTTTATGACTGCTAGCTCCTCTCAGATAGGTGTGCTTTCACACCACAAAAACAGCCTGTTTGCTTATATAAATCATTTCCTCTATATGATGGTGCATCTTAAACCTGGGAGGGTGGGATGTGTTTGATGGTTTGAGGGAATGTCTCATTATTAACCACTTTTTCCCCACAGCCCCTGTTGCTTTTTGTTGTATTATTTACTCATGTACGCAATGTCATGATTCTAAAGAATTATGGACCCCTGTCTTGCTAAGTTACATTTCCATCATGTATGTTATTCTTACTAATTTAAGTTTAATGTTGATGTAGTATTTGCTTGTGCCTACTAATTCACATAATTTTGTACTCATGCTATATTGTTGTTTTGCGGTTGGTAATTCACTTCACTGTTTTAGGTTGGCGATTAAATGTGAACTGATCTTTTGAGAGACTTCGATTCCGCTGGGCTTTAGTCATGAAGTCCATAAATTAAGTATGATTTCTATGTCAGTAAAGACCTGAATGGACAGAGCAGAATAATAATCATGATGATAAGATAGAGAATTCTTAGAAAGGAGAAGTTGCAGACGTTGCACTCGGGTGGCGCAGTGTTAAAGTCCCTGCCCACCACCACCACAGAGGTTGTGGGTTCAAAGCCACCGTGGTGCAACTGGAATTGTCGGGCGTAGACCTATGCAAACCCAATTGGTTTCCGTGATCTGGGGGAGGGAATCATGGCAGGGAGGGAGGGTGATAATGGTCATTGCATGTGCTGGGGACTGGGGTGCATATCCTGTCAGCAGGGAGTGTTGGGCGGGAGGAGTAGGACGAAGGCTCCAAGTCCTCCCGGTGGGGGCTCCTCACCTGGCAGGCGGGCCAGTAGGATACAATAGCAGTGACAACACACAGAAATGTGTGTGGGGAGGAATTATTTTGCATTTTGGGGAGAAAAGGGCAGTAAAAATAATTGTCTATCCTAAATGTTAAAGGGGGAAAAAAGAAAGAGAAGTCAAGATGCTGTGGTTTACAGAATGGTTGATGTCTCAGTACTCAAAGGAGAAGTTAAGATGGTGTGGTTTATGGTTGATGACACAGATGCTGACATAGAAACGAGCTTGAGGTTTAATACCCAGATATCAGCAGAATTCTTTGCCGGTTTAAAATGTGTGGCTGAAAGTTGAGACGATATTGGCATAATTAGTGCATTATTCATTCATTTTCATCCTGTTTTTAAATAAAGATAGTTTTCTTAGATTTGCAGATATATTGCTTAAATATTATTTTACTTTGCCAATGAAGACTGTCAGATTTTGCTCTTGCAATGACAACTTTAATATATTTTTCATCATTAATCGGTTGAGCATTTGTTTGAAATAGTAATAATGAATTGTATTTATAATGAACTTTACATTTGAAACAAACCTCAAAGTGCTACGATCAGGGTCACATTTGTATAAAGTATGACAAAGCTAAAAATGAATTTAAAAACATTAAAGCTGCACTATGTAACTTTCCTAGCTCTACCACGGATTTGAACCCGGTTTCCTGAATAAGCGCTGAAATATTTACCATTGAGCTAATAAAGCCTGCTGTGAGATGACCTTTGACACAATCTAAATGTCTCAATAGAAGAGCAGGGAGACAAAATACAACCACCCCATTTGTATAAATTCCATTAACATTATCTACCATATAGATTGGACAAAATTTTATTCATAAATACATATTTACAAATACACATAGTGCTGTTTTAAAAAATGTATGAGGAGGTGATATTGGCATAAACATATTGGTATAATACATTTTCATCCTGTTTTTAAATTCATTGCAGATATTTTACTTAAAATATTTGACTTAAGGCTGTACATGAGATTTGTTATGAGATTTTGCTTTTGCAAAGAAAACCTTTAATATATTCTTTGTCATTTGTCTGTTGAGCAACACATAAGCATTATTAGTAATAATGAATTATTTTTATAATAATGCAGTGGTTTGTGGTTCTAAACCTGTGGTTAAGGACTTTATACCTACAAAGATAATATAAGAAAGGGGAAAACATTGCGAAAATAACAGATCTTCAAGCTTTTAGCTTGTAGATCTGCTATTTTCACAATATGTATCGGTGGAGTCAAAGACAGTAATGTCTCAACTCCTTCAGGCTTTATAAAGAGCTTTTGTATTCTGTGTCTGGGAGGAGATGGGGAGCCAGTGCAGAGAGAGGAGGATGGGTGTGATCATGTGCTCAAATTAGTACTATTAGCATTTAGAAGTGTGTGGTTTCCCTCTACTGGCTGTTAAAGTGTACTTCATCTGATCTAATCCAGGCATTCAGGAATATACTCCATCTATGCTCAGCAGCAATATTGGAAAGACAAAGGGACTCTCCTTCACAGGTTTATATACCAAAACCAATTAAGGCTCTATTCTAATTAGTGAAGTTAATTTCAGGGAC
Source organism: Nannobrachium achirus (assembly GCF_963921795.1). NCBI lineage: Eukaryota > Metazoa > Chordata > Actinopteri > Myctophiformes > Myctophidae > Nannobrachium > Nannobrachium achirus. The sequence goes on along the minus strand of NC_137822.1, from coordinate 9,241,217 downwards.
CCTGTGACTCCGAGAAATGGAACCAAATGGACCCTCTAAAATGCTATATTAATTTATGGATCAAAATTCCCTACCTAATTTGAGAACCACTGCTATAAAAATAATAGGATTCGCAGAAAGTGCAAAACAAAGACGCCTGGCGGCACGGAATTCGTATAGATAAGTAAAGTGGGTCCGTGGCCTAATATGCATATCAAACAGGGGGTCTTTGAAATGAAAAAGGTTGAGTCAGTGATGTACAGTTAATCATTCTAATCTGCAGTAAATTAGGTGACCAGAATTCAGAATGAAGTCTTTACTAGTCTTTATGCATGTTTACTGTCTGCAGTGACTCAATACTCTGTAAAACCACACCAGGACGTGACACTTTATTCCATCTCCAGCTCAATATCTGACACATGGTTCAATTACTGTAGGTGGTCAAAGTCAGGAACATTGTGTTGTATAACTTGTTCTTGATTAAATAATATTAATACTTATAATACAACCTTGCCATTACAGCCAATTCTGTTTCTGTACTCTATTCTATTTATGAAAGGAAAGGGATCTTCACTCTCAGGAACATCATTGAGCAGTGCAGTGAACGGCATGACAGCTTTAGATAAACTTCATCTTTACTTAAACGCAATCCCAAGAGTCGCATTACACTGTCTGTGACCCCTGAAGGCAGAAGATAGAAAGGGAGGCCTAAGTCAGGACGATAGAGAACACTTTGTTGTTGCCCTACGTGCCAACCGATGTAATGGGGATAAATACATAATAATCATGTAAAACCAAGAAGACAACACTTATGCCATATCACAATATTCAGAATCCTAGTTCAGTCTCATTGATATACAGTGCATAATAAAAAAATATATATATATATATATATATTTACATTTATTATTCAGCCCAAATTCACTGTAAGAGACTGCAAAGGTTGTCTGAAGTCAACTGTTGAGATGATGCATTGTTTTTATTGTGTGGTTGCCCCTGTTAGGACAGGCAAATGGTTTACATTACAACTGTAGTTATTTTACTGCTGCGGTTCCCAAACCTTTTTTGGACGAGCACCCGTTACCTCCCGACCTAGCTGACACACCCCCACACAAAACATATATATTTGAGCAGTGCTAACCGCTCCAATATGTGACTTTGTGTGCATGTCCATGTGGGGAAAATAAGAATTTGATTTCTCCATTACATAGAATGGAGAAAATTACAGAATGGAGAGGTCTGCAATTGTCCCTTTTCTGATTGGACAATATAACGGATTTGAGGATTGGTCAAGCTTGACATTATCATCATACCCGGGAACGCCTGCTGAGTGGCAAAAGAACTACCTTCTGGCCTTGACAGTCCCTACATCCGAAAAGAAAAGTCCTATCTGATTGCATTAAACGACATTAAACTCACTTTGCCACTCGACTTGCCATTCACTTTATGCATGCATATGGCATATATTTCCTATATATTCACCCTTGGAAAGCTTATGTCAAATTTACATCATCCAATGGGATAACCCTTTGGAAAAAAACATGGTGAAAAACACAAAGCCAGATATTGGAGCGGTTAGCACCGCTCAAAACAACATGATTCCATACACAGTATGCAGTAAGGGAACACGTCAAGTCTTTCCTACGACCAGAATGGCTTCAATATTGATCCTCTGATCGAACAGCAATGGAAGACCGCAGTCATGATTTTATTGTAAAGACAGTTCCTGTATTGTTTATTTAAAACTAGTGTTACTTATGAACAAGACGAAATGATTGTGTGTACAGTGGTGAGCACCTGGACCTTCACAAAAGAGCTGAACAAAAGTGTGAGTCTAGAAGGATGACAATGTCTCATACTCTCTTCCCACTCAAGTCCATTGCCGAAATACTGGACATGTTGAATGTTTTGTAGCATAACATACTAGTCTCAGAATGTATTTTAAGACAGTTTGTGAAAATATGACACAATTGAAAACGTCCTCAAAGCCCCTTTCTCAGGCATGATTCATACTTCGTCATAAGAGTGTCATTGCGCAACCTCTGCGTGCTGTGAGTTTGTGGATTGATTTTTCAGAGCCTCAATAATTAGGCCAGAGGTCCTCAAAATGGGGTCCAGGGAACCTTAGGGCTCATTGCAGGGGTTCCAAATGGACCTTTACAGGTCTGTGACTCCGAAGGGCGTGCAAATGGAACCAAATGGACCTGTGCGGGTCCATTTGGTTCCATTTGCATGCCCTCAAGAGCTACGGAGGTCGATGAAATTTAAAAAAGTCAGAGAACCGCTGAATTAGGCGTTGTCCTCCTCCTCAGGTAAAGAAGACTTATCCGTCGTTTCCTGCCTCAGTGTCCCACTGGTCGCCGTGCAGCTGCTTCCTCGACCAAGCGTTAGGGGAAGAGCTATCTGTTCTTCTTCTTGTCTTTCTTGCTCCTGGAAGCAGCGCTAGCGGAGAGGAGCGTGGCGTGACCGCTGGTCTTCAGGTGGTCAAACAGCTTGTTCCTCGTGGGAAACTCGTTGTTACACGTCTCACAGAGCAGACTGCCTACCCTCTGGAACAGGAAATGATTTGTTAATATACACCTAGTGACATAATAGAGATTAAAATAAATATATATATATATATATATGATGGAAGGTGGACTTTCCAAAATAGAGCTACTTAATGGAGCCCAGTAAGTCCAGGAAAGCCTATACGTTGTTTATACCTTGCCACCTATACGTTGTTATACCTTTCAAACCGGGTGCCACCTCTGTGTCTCATTAGTATTTGCTATATATAGATATAGCAACATCATTTATGTATAGCAACAGGATATCTTTTTTAGTTTTGGGATAAAACAGTTGTTTGTTTGGCTGTGTTTGTTTCCGTTCCGTGACGCATATCTTGATTCTATATGGTTCTATATCGTTTTGGTTTCTTTTGTCCTGTGACATCAGACCAGCGCTCCCTCGGCAAAGGAGAGGAGGGAAAGGAGCTTGCATATTGCTCATTTTATATGGAACACATCAAACTTCAGCACAGTTATGACGGGGGGCAAAGGAGAGCTGCAGGAAGCAATACATCTCATCACTACTGTAATGTCAACATTTTTTGCAGTTGTCCAGAAGCAGTCGTCAAAAGGGTCGTCATGTGACAACAAGTATAAAGTAAGCCAAAGGCAGAGGTAGCATGATATGCTATTATATTTCTATTATTAATGTTATGAAAATGTGAAAAGAGTTGTTGTGTCTGCCGTCTGGTTACCTCAGATGTCACCTCTCCTCCTGCTTGAGGCTTCACGTTCTTCTTGGTGTCTTTTCCTCCTCCCTTCTTTCCCTTCGTCTTCCCTGAACTGATGCAACACACAAGGTTTAGCTGATTTGCACAATAATAAAGTAAAGTAGTACAATCAAACAACTTCAATAAATGTCTCTCATTAAGAACGAAACAAACAAGTTTGTAAAAACAGAAGAACACACAGTAAACAAATATATTCTGAAAATACAAAAGCAGAAAAGGGCAGCTTTCATGTTCGATCCACCCTTTAACCTAGCTCAGGGGTCTTCAACAGGGGGTCCGGGACCCCTAGGGGATCCTCAGAGTTACTACAGGGGCCCACCAAATCTTTGTGTGATAGAATCATGTTTTTTACATTAACCACTTGTACCCTAGCATCCCTATTCTGAGTGGAACATTAACCAAAAATAGCAGATCTACAAGCCTACAGCGCAAGGCGTTGTAGGCTTGTAGATCGGCTATTTTTGGCAAAGAGGTTTGTAGAGGGATAAGAAGAGCAGACTAAAGTATTTCACGGTTCAATGTCTGAAAATACACATTACTCCAACATGATGACAGTGCTGTCAAACAAGTCTAAGCTGTCTAAGAAATCTATGAACATTTTTAATCTGCAACACAATTTTATACAATATGTAGAGGGGGTCCCTGCTTCATCTCTCTCTCAGCTAAGGGGTCCTTGGCCTGAAAACGTTGAAGACCCCTGACCTAGCTAATCATTTTGTTGAAAGTGTCTCTAAATGTAGTTTAGGAACAGGAGAAACCAGACCCACCTCTTTGCTTCTAGTGGTGGGCTGTCGTCTCCCTGCTCCTCAAGCCTCTCAGAGACATCTTCACTGCTGCCTGTCTGTGTTGGAGGGATGCTGTCTGTCTGCGCTGGAGGAGGGCCGTCTGTCTGCGCTGGAGGAGGGCTGTCTGTCTGTGGGGCGGGACTGTCTGTCTGCCCCGGGGAGGGGCTGTCTGTCTGCGCTGGAGGGGTGCTGTCTGTCTGTGGAGCGGGGCTGTCTGGACGTTTCTCTGAGTCATCATGAAGCTCTGGCTTCGCATCGTTCTCTGCTTCCTCCGGTGTCTTTGAGGGCGTTTGATAAATATGACAGAAATAACAGAAACCGTTTAACAACTGTACATTAAATGGGAAATCCTACACTTCTTTCTAAATTTTTATCCCACGATTTTGCAGCCCATTTTTCACCCAGTGCCAATTGGAACTCCCACACTTAATACATACCACCTATCGTATATAATTGCAAACTAAGCTATTATACTGGCTGTTAAAACTGTTTGGGGGGGAAAAAAAGAAGAGATATTTCACTGGAGAAAGGTATTTATCCAAACCTTCCCCATAATAAGTTACATCAGATTCCACAAGAAAGTCAAGTAGCAACATATCAATAGGTCAAAAAGAGCTGATCTATAACACAGATTGTACCGTCTATAGTTTTCATACCAAGCAGTGGAAACGAACAATACTCACATATGCTGCTTTCTGCTGTCGCTTTTTCTTCTTCTGCTTTTTGGAGAGCCTGGGGACACCGAAGACATGCGGTCATGTTTACAATCATTATAGATTTATAAACTTGGTAACTATCTGTCATATTCATAGCAAGTATGTTATTTAGGTTAGTTCTTGAGTGACTAGAGTTCAGGCAGCTTTCTCTGATCCATCAGTTGGTGAGTAGCCCTGGATGAAGAGGGTGAGTTGAATATGAGCTACAGTACGTACTTCTGTCTGGGTTAGAGTTGTATATGAGCTACAGTACATACTTCTGTCTGGGTTTGTCTTCCTCGTCGTCCTCCTCTTCCTCCTCTCTTGGTGGTTTCTCCTCGGGGTTCAACCCCAGTGACTCCTCCTCCTCCTCCAGCTGTTGTCGCAGCAACGCCACCATCTCCCGGTGCTTTTTAGACTTCTCATGGTTCTTGTAACTGTGAAATGAATCACAGTTACAAGACGGAAGGTAAAAAATGATCATTCTAATTTAAATTAGTGATGGTGTGGCTGGATAGTAGGTGAATATGTACCCTGCATGACCCTGTAATGTTTGCATATATATATGACTGGAACATGCATGCATGCATGTTCCAGTCATATATATATGACTGGAACATGCATGCATGCATGGAGTCTGACTTGACCAGCTCCATAATGTATATTTCACCACGTATCGAACAGTGAAAATAACCAATCATGGAAAAAGTTTTAACTGTATTTTTCTCTAACCTAATTGGTGGCAACAACCAGTAGCGCTTTGGAGGCCGGACGCGACCGGACGCCGTGTGGTCAGTAATATATTCCCACATGAACGGACGCATGGACGGCACCGAACGTGTAAACGCGTGCATACCCCCCCGCGAGAGCCGCGACAACCCCCCACCCCGCGAATCCGCGATAACTACAAGCTATACTTTAACCAGTGGCTCTATTCATATGGATATAGCCTTTAACACCTAGGTTTCCAGCTGTGACTGCATGTGCATGTGTCGATGTGTGTGTGTCCTCAATCATACATGGCTCCATTACTGTGGTAGCCTATTTAGTGTTTGAGATTCGTTCAAGGCAAATGTTGTTTCTCTAGCCTACTGCAGCGCTGTATTTTCTAAATGAATTAAAAGAAAGTAGAAAATAAAATCTTAAGTAACAATGCAAATGTAATTAAGACTAGAAAACGATTGTTTTCCCGCGTGCACGCGCAGTCGCGCATGCACGTGATGTCAATAAAGCACCATCCGCCCTGAAAATAAAATCCCAAAGCACCACTGGCAACAACAGAGATTGAAACACTGAAATATTAATTCATTATTAGTGCTAATCCAACATCAGTGATACCATTTATATGAGATACTTAAAGTGTGGTCCCTGTGGAAATAAGCCTTGGCTTTCTAGGATCTCCTTTTAGTTGACCTTACCAGTGATTTGTACTGTCATGAAACTGTACTTTTCTCTATTGCAAACTTCTAATAAATTCTTCAATCAATCAATCAATGAAAAGAAATGTGACCTGTGCCCCTCTCAAACTACTCTGCTGCCCTCCTGTGGATGGCACTGGAATTTCTGTCTCAGTTTTCACAATGTTTAAATATCATCCTTGAATTCACATTTCAGTTGCTTAATTCCATTTTTAACTAATTGCCCGGTAAACAAAGAGCTGGCCACTCACGCTTTATCTGATTTGAAGATTTTGTCACATGCTGGACAGTACAGGTCATCATAACAGTCAGTCATAAGTTCATCGTTTCCATTCGACTGCACTGCATCTGTGGAAGCCCCAGAGAACACAAACAAACACATACATACGTTACTCCACTTGCATGAGTACGGAAATCTTCTCACAACACGTTGCCCTGTTATGAGTTGTGAGCTTGTAGACTGACAAATTTTGGCGCAGATGTGACGCGTGGTGATTCGCAGTCACGCTTTGTATTTTCTGCATGAGACACCATAGTGCCACGAAAGGTGAATCGGGCTCATAGTGTTGAATTTCAGAGCATAAATTACTGCACATGAGTCTGTACAGTGGGTTGTACAGTTAATAGACTCGCTAAATCTGTCCAGTTGGTCTGCTTTTTTAAACACACACACACCTCCTTCCTCTGGTTGGGCGCTGTCCACTGCATCCACACACTGGTCTTCTTCTTCGCTCTCCGTTGCGTCTCCAAACTCCTCTCCGTACTGGGCCTCGATCTGCTGAAGCTCTTTCTCCAGCTCAGACATGGCTGCCCAGCTCTGCTCCTTGTACTCCTCTGCCAGCCTGACACACACATGAAGGAGAATGAGCTTTAAACGGGGAATTGAGTGTTAAAAGATCTCCATCAATCTCCTCCCAGTACTCATAAGCAGGCTCTGAGGACTAAATTGTTTTATACTCGATGCAGTTCTGCTGAACGTTAGACCCCTTCTACACTACACAGTGCTGTAATGGAAATTTTGACACTGGATCTCAACTGTTGTTTTACATCGACCTCAGACATGCTTTGACATAATTGTGTCTGCTGCGATTTAGCCATTTCAGCCCTCTAGAACAGGGGTCTTCAACAGGGAGTCTGGGACCCCTAGGGGGTCCTCAGAGTTACTACATGAGGGCCTCCAAATCTTTGTGTGATAAGAAACTTTTTTTCTCCATTTTTATATTAACCACTTGAACCCTAGTTTCCATATTCTGAGAACTATAGCCAAAAATATCTACAAAAATAGCCGATCTACAAGCTCACAACGTTGTGAGCTTGTAGATCGGCTATTTTCGGCAAAGAGCTTTTGTTTAGGGTCCCTGCTTCATCTTTCTCTCAACTAAGGGGTCCTGGCCTGAAAACGTTGAAGACCCCTGCTCTAGAAGACTAAGCAAACTTGACCTGAGTTGGCTGTGTATCCCCCCCCCCCCCCCCCCATCTCTACACCATCTACATATCTGTTTTATAAGCTAGTAGATCTGCTATTTAGGGCTAACGTTCCCCCCAGAACATGGATGCTGCTCGGTGTTCAACAAATCTACCGCTCACTTGGCCTGGCTGAGTTTCTGCTTGCGTCTCAGCTCCTCCGTCTTCTTGTGCTTCTCTGCGTTCTGCTCCTCCACCAGCAGCTTGTGGGCCTGCACCCTGCGGTCCCGCTTGCGCACAAAGGCCACCAGGGAGCGCACCAGCTCGTTGCGCTCCTTGCGGGCCTTGTCCCGCGTCTTCTTGTTCTCCTTCTCCATGGCCCTCTTCTCCCAGCGGTTGGAGCCCTGGCGGCTGTCGTACTCCTCCTTCCACGCAAAGTTCTTACGAGTGCAGAAGCTTTGCCAGTAGCCGTAGAACAGATGCACCACCTGAGGAGCGGAAATACAGTATGCACTGGTCAACTGGGAAATACAGTATGCACTGGTCAACTGGGAAATACAGTATGCACTGGTCAAATGGGAAATATAGTATGCACTGGTCAACTGGGAAATACAGTATGCACTGGTCAACTGGGAAATACAGTATGCACTGGTCAACTGGGAAATATAGTATGCACTGGTCAACTGGGAAATACAGTATGCACTGGTCAACTGGGAAATACAGTATGCACTGGTCAAATGGGAAATACAGTATGCACTGGTCAACTGGGAAATACAGTATGCACTGGTCAAATGGGAAATACAGTATGCACTGGTCAAATGGGAAATACAGTATGCACTGGTCAAATGGGAAATACAGTATGCACTGGTCAAATGGGAAATACAGTATGCACTGGTCAAATGGGAAATATAGTATGCACTGGTCAAATGGGAAATACAGTATGCACTGGTCAAATGGGAAATACAGTATGCACTGGTCAACTGGGAAACCTAAATCAACATAACCTTTTGACATTGCTATCAGGATTGAGTCTTGCACCATTTAAGAACCAGGACATCTCTGTTTCAGCCTGGAACATCTTGCTAGTGTGTCTGACAACACGTATAGTTTGACACGGGTCTAGAGGTGTTTAAGATTATGCAGGTACTGTTTTTGCACTTAATAGAGTAGGGAAATCCCTGGCTCAAATCATGGAACACTCTTGTTTTGCACGTCTGTTAGTTAACGTTGTATTTATTTTGTATAATGTCATATATATGTATTTTATCAAGTTTTACTGTATGTAGTGGTATGTTCTATATAGACCCCAGGAAGATTAGATGTCGCCATGGTGTCAGCTAGTTGGGAACAGTATACAATGTATGCTGTTGTACATGATAATGAATGTATTTGTATAGCAACTTGCTGTACAGAGAAAAGTTAAAACAACTGACAACTTTAGCCAAAAAAACATGTTTACTTCACTGGCTGCATACCGTATCATAGTCACTCTGAGAATCCCCGAAGGAGGGAAACTCCTCATCCTCCTCTTCGTCTGCCTTGCTGTGTTCCATCTCCTCCTTCACAATGGACTCAAACAGGCTTCTGTAGACCATGTAGAAGCCCTGAGGAGGACGGCAAGGATAAAACACAAGAGGAAAAACAAACATTATGTCAAGGGTGTCACGACTATTTATAATTCAAGTTGGAGACGTCATATTTACCATTAATATGTCTTTGGTCTTATTTTTCTTTTCTTTTGTCCAAGTAACTGAATGTTAATTTATTCTGAAGACATATCAAATGTAATTCCTGGAATTGTCTATATACTGTAATTCGCACATACATTTCTTTGGGGAGTTCTTGTTCTTTGGTTTGAATGAACCAAAACTAGGTTGAAAGTAGTACAAAAAACAAAACAAAAAACATTGGCTGCATAATTGCCAATATCATAAAAAAGGTCAAATAATGGCTCTAAAACAGATGCTCTCTTTCAAGACAAAACAGCTGTGTAAATATCTTTAAAGAAGCATCCATGAACCAACCATGATGCAAATCATTTCAGAACGTGAATACAACGGCTGACCTTCTCGTCATCTCCAAAGCCAGAGTAACAGGTTACGGTGAAGAACTGGACCAGGTCGACGCTGTCGTCTTCATAATCTCCACTCACTCCTCCTTTCAGCAGCGCCTCTCTGTGGTTGTCATACCTGCCATACCATGGAGAAAGATCTGCATATAGTGCGTACCAGTCTGTGTAATACAGACACATTGCATTACGTAGCCTACCTCTTCTTCGAGATGCGATACAACTTTGTCAGTCTACAATGGCATTCATTTTTAAACTGTGGGCAGGCAGATCCCGTTCAAGAGGTATTCACGGAAATTAAACACATTACACATTATAGCCATAGAATAGATGTACAACGTACATAACAGTCATGAAGATTCTACATATCAAAATTACATCCTGGATTCAGATCAGATTTTGGTCCGCACCGAGAACATATCGGCGCTCAACAACTGTAACAGTTATCGTTGGGATGACTTTCAGGGCAATTTGATGAATCAGTCAAAATCCATCCACACAGGATGTCATGTTCCAACAAAACGTCTCAAGTTCAACGTTATCGTTCATCATTGTTATCTAGTCTCGGATCAAGACTATCACAGATATTGGGTCTGACTTTTGCTTTTGTATCATAGACACGACAGCAAAAGTCAAGACTCGATAAAATACATCTATGGTAGTCTTGATCCATCAGCAAAAGTCAAGACTCGATAAAATACATCTATGGTAGTCTTGATCCATGGCTAACTGTTCTCATTCATTGCGTGGACAGCTCTTAAAAGTAAAGATGGACATAGTTATGCATCAGCAGCACAGCAGTGGATGCTCTCCCCACTCACCAGGCTCTTTCCTGGGGGTCACTCAGCACTTCATAGGCTGCCTGGATCAGCTTGAACTGCTCCGCTGCCTCATCAGCGTTGTCCAGATTCTTATCTGTAAACAGTTAGATCATAGAATGACTATTTTTTTTTTTATTAAACTCTTTATTTCTCAATAATTTTACATTTTTCAACAATATAAACAATAAGACAATAAGCAAGACAGATATAAAAGTAGATCAAAAATAAGATACATAAATAAAAATACAATAAAATACAATAAAAGAAAACAATAATAAAATATAAGAGGTCATGGGACGCCCGGCACAGTTGTCATGTAGTTATATTTATAGGATTAGTAACATGTAGGATATCATCAACCTTCATAAAGAATCAGTTGCTTCACCCAAATGTCTTAACCATTTCTCCCATTTCCTTTCTCCTGCCTCCTTTTGGAGTCTCAGAGAGTAGGTCATTTGTTCCATAAGATGCAATTGTTTCACAATGTTAACATATAGGTCTATAGTAGGGCATTTTTTCTGTAACCAATTCTTAGTTATGGCTTTTTTACTTGCCACAAGTAGTATCTTGAGTAAGTATGAATCGTCCTGACTCAGTTCATCTGGAAATTGTCCAAGATACAAGAACTCAAATGTATCGCTGATATTGAAGCCCATTATTTTCGAAACCAATGTTGTTATTTCTGTCCAGAAGGGTTGTATCACAGGGCAAGACCAAAAGATGTGCGCATGATCTACAGCTGTTTCTCCACAGTCCCTCCAGCAGTCCAATTGGTTGCCTGTTTGCTTGGACTTCTGCTTAGGCGTTATAAAGAAGCGGATTTGATTTTTCCAACTGAAGTCTCTCCAAGATAAAGAGTTGGTTGTTGTTGATTGTATTGTCCATGTTTCCAACCATACATCATCACTTATCACAATGTCCATTTCTTTTTCCCATCGTTGTTTTATATACATTGTAGAATCTTTTTTCAATGACATTATACCATTATACAATTTGCTTACAAGACCCCTCATACTCTTTGAGTCATAGGCTTCAATGAATACCTTAATTATAGTTGGTGTAATCTCTTCTTTAGACCTTTTTATTTCTTTGCCGAAAAAATCCCTCAACTGCAAGTATCTATAAAAATCTTGTTTGACCAGTCCATATTTCTGACTTAGTTTTTCAAAGCTGTCAATATCCCCTTTTTTCATTATTGTGCATATGGAAGTGATACCAAGGCGGACCCATTGTCTATATCTACTGTCTAGCAGTGATGGCATATAGTCAGGATCATATGCCGGCCAGCTTAGAAGCTTAGCTTCCCTCTGAAGTTGGAAACATCTTATCACCTCAAACCAAATTTTAAGTGATAGATTTACCCATTGACTTGATGTTAAAGGCATTCCCTTCCCTCCGTCAATGCAACCCAATAATGACTGTATTGGCTTATCCATTAAAGATAGTTCTATACGTTTCCATTTGGCAACATATGATGGGTTACACCAGTATACAAGGGGTCTCAACTGTGCTGATAAATAATAGTCCCTTAAAGATGGAAGAGACATGCCCCCCTTCTCCCGGGGCAGTTGTAAGGTAGAAAATCTAACCCGAGGTCTTTTTTTGTCCCAAATAAAACGCGAAATGTGTTTGTTCCATTCTCTGAATTGTTTCATGGGTATTTCTACTGGTAATGACAAAAAGAGGTATAACAGTCTGGGTAGGATTACCATTTTAACTGATCTTATTCTATCCCCTAAATCCAGAGGAAGCATGCTCCATCTGTCTAAGTCATCATACATTTTTCTAGTTGCACCCTTGTAGTTAACATCATACAGTTGAGATAGATCTTTGGGTAGGTTAACACCTAGGTATTTAATATGGGGTAAATACCAATTAAATTTATATTTTGTAATGAATTCTTGTGTAGGGTTGTAGTTGAATGTCAAGACCTGAGTTTTGTTTACATTGAGAACATATCCAGAGTAGGACCCATATGTTTCCAACATTTCCATCAATATGGGTAGTCCTGATCCTGGGTCCATAATTGTGACAATCACATCGTCCGCAAACATGCCGACCTTATACTCCTCTCCTCCTATATGTATCCCCTTTAATTGTGTCTCCTGTCTAATTGCTTGGGCCAAAGGTTCGATGAATAAATTGAAGAGATAGGGTGAAGCTGGGCAGCCCTGTCTGGACCCACGTTCAAGCGCTATAGCGTCCGAAAGACTACCGTTTATCTTAATTCTTGCCGTGGGAGCAGAGTAGATTGATTGGATACGTTTTATAAAACTCTCACAGAAACCAAATCTATGCATCACTAAATATAGAAATTCCCAAGATAGACAATCAAAGGCACAACGGGCGTCCAGGCTGATGGCAATAGCACTAGTCTTGTCCTTATTAATCTGCTCTATGACGTGCAAGGTCCTCCTTATATTATCTTGAGTCTGACGATTTTTCAAAAATCCACTCTGGTCCTCGTCTATGAGAAAATCCATTGTCTCTCCCAACCTTTTTGTTAAGATGGATGTATATAGCTTATAGTCTGTGTTTAGAACACTTATGGGCCTATAATTCCCACACTCCATCCTATCTCTTCCCTCTTTATGAATAACAGATATAAAGGCCTCATTCCATGAAGGAGGAATGAAATCATTTTTCAATACGTAGTTGAAGCATTTCCCCAACAGGGGGAGTAGTTGCTCTCTCATAGCTTTGTACCATTCGCTGCCGAAGCCATCGGTCCCTGGAGACTTATTAGAATTCAAACTAGAGATGGCTTCATCTATTTCCTCTTGTGTTATTGGGGCAATTAGTTTTTTGTTCATTATTGTGCCAATCGAGGGGAGATCTAATGATTCCAGAAATGTTACAATTGTTTGCTTGTCTGCTAGATCAGGTTGGGAGTACAGTGATTTAAAATGTGTTTCAAATGCCTTCTGTATGGCATCCATATTACTAACAATCTCTTTCGTGGTTGGATCCCTGATTTTATATATAGTGTTTTCGGCCTGTTGTTTTCTGAGCCTCCAGGCTAATAACCTTGCTGCTTTGGGTCCAGCTTCATAATATTTTTGTTTCATAAATCTTAGGTTTTTCTCCACTTCTTCGCTCATTATTTTATCAATTTCTTGTTTAGTATTTCTGATTTGCTGTATTATAGCAGGTTCTTTGTTTTTTATGTGTGTTTGTTCCAATTCCCTTAGCTGTTCTTGTAGTTTTAATAGTTGTTGTGCTTTAATCTTTTTTATCATGGCTGTTCGGGCTATAATCTTTCCTCTGATAACTGCTTTGGCCGCATCCCATAATATACCAGGGTTGACATCTCCATTATCATTAACTTGTATATAGGCGGTCAACTCCGATTCCATTTCTTCCTTAAAAGCAGTGCTATTCAAAAGGCTAGTATTCATTCTCCATAATGTTTTCCTTATTCTACTATCTAAATGAAAGGTCAGGTAGACCCCCGAATGATCAGATAGATCTCTTTGACCCACTTTACATTCCTTCAATCTGTGTAGATCCCCACTATATGTAAAGATATAATCTAACCTTGAATGTACTGAATGTCTTGCGCTAAAGAAAGTGTATCCTGGGGCCGATCCATGCATAGCGCGCCACACATCCATCAGTCCCAGGTCCATTAAAGATTTATTAATACGTTTCTCTATAGGAGTTCTACGTCTCTGCTTGTTACTGGAGTCCTGAGAATGACGTAAGATATTTAAATCCCCTGCCAAAATCAAGGTACCATATGTCTCTGAAGCAACCAAATTAAATATTTTCCTAAAGAAAGACATATCACTCCCTGGTGGGGCATAGACATTAAATAGTGTCACCTCTTTATGATCAATTTTCCCCTTTAATAAGACATATCTACCCTCCTTATCAATTATTTTGGATATGAATTCAAATCGAATTGCGTTAGAAATCAAAATGGCAACACCTCTCTTTTTACCATTTTTATATGAGGAGAAGAAGGTATTTTTAAAGCCCATTTTTTTAAGCTTTTCGTGCTCTATATCGGACAGGTGGGTTTCCTGCCAGAATGCAATATTAATCTTCTCCTTTTTTATTTTTGCAATCATTTTACTCCTCTTGATTGGGCTATTTAACCCATTTACATTTAGGGATAATAAATTATAGTGTTGGTATTGCATGTTTTTCTTTCTTTTTTAAGCCCTGTATGCCATAATTCAGCACCCACCAGTGAGCAGATAGTGTAAATCCCAGACCTGTATCATTCCAGACCATGACAACATCCCACATAACAAAAGGTTGACACTGTACCCGCAACATCCCAGACCTCAACAAGTAGTAAGAAAAAGAAAATAAGACAATAAAAAACAACAATAACACAAAAGTTCCTAATACAGGTGAAGGCATCAAAGAAGGCCTTCCGTAATGAGGGGTGCTAGCCACTAAATGGGGCCCCTCGTAAGCAGAAAGAAACAAAAACAGATGTGTGGCTCAAACATTACCAAAGCACCAGCCATTATCTAAAACTTTTAAACGTATTTAAAGGATACTGTTATTTGCATAGTTATCTATAACACACCTCGAGTTCCATTTGACCGGGGGTTAAGGCGCTCACCCCTCCTCTTAGTCTTGCGTTGCTCCCTCTTCTCCAGGCTCCTTCCTGCGATATTCACTCAGCCTCTCCCGAATCTGCTGCTGGAACAGATCCTTGGCTCCAGTGTGCTGGGCCCTCACCATTTTCCATGGCAGAAGCTCAGCAAGCTTTTCCGCTGTCATACCCTTCTTCTTCTTCTTGTTCCTTGGGGTGAAGTTCTCCACGGTGAATCCCTTGCTTCTGAGGTCTTCAGTTGCTTGTGCTGCACTGTCGTATGTTGTGTACACGCCCTTCTCCAATTCAACTCGTATTTTAGTCATCGGGGTTCTGAAGCGTATTTTCTTATTCAGGAGAGCTTTTTTGACTGGAGCATATTCCATTCTCTTTTTTTGTACAGCTTCCGGGTAGTCGTTATCGAAATAGACCCGTTTACCTTGAACACAGGGTTTCTTCTTCCAGGCTGTAATAAGTATTTCCTCTTTCACTGGAAACTGAAGGAACTTGACCAATATGGAGCGCGGTGGAGCGGTCGCAGGCGGCTTTGGCCCAACTCTATGAGCCCGTTCTATTCCAAAGTTCTGGTCCTGTACCAGGTTTATATCCCCCAGTTCAGTCTTTATCAGATTTTCTATGAATGTGACTGTGGAATTCGCTTCTGCGCCCTCTGGAATTGAATAAATTCTTATGTTATTTCTACGTGAATATCCTTCCATTGCAGTCAGTTTGTCCTCCAATTCTTGCTGGTTAGAGAGCATCTGAATGAGGGTGTCTTTAACTCCAATGTCCCATTCTTCCATGGTGGCAAAGCTTTCCTCCATTTCCCCCATTCTTTTCACTGCTCCATCCAGCTTGTCTGTAGAATCTTGTACCTTTCTGTTTATTTCCGTTCTAAATTCCTCCATTTGTTTTTTAATATCTTCTCCAAGGCATTTTCGGAATTCAGAAAGGTCTTTTTTAAGTTCTGATTGGATTGTGGCCAACCCCGCCGCCATAGCCTCGCTCACCACAGTTTTAAGAGAAGCCATATCCATCAGTAGTGGCTTCGGTGCCATCACAGGGTGTCGATCACCGCCGTCACGGTTTCCTCCACCGCGGTTGCCGTCTCCACGGCTCGCATCGCCGCGGTCGCCGCCTCCGCGACTCCCGCCGCTGTTGTCGCCGTCTCCCCGGTTCCCGCAGTCTCGGTCGCCGCTCCCGTGGTTCACGCCGCCCTGGCCGTCATCTCCGCGGCTACCGCCGCCTCTGTCGTCGCCGCCGCCGTCGCTTCCACCCCCGCGGTCTCCATTTTGTGTTGTTGTTTTCTCGGCGTTTGCGTCGCCCCCGATCATCGACCCAACGGTGGTTTTTCTTAGCTCGTATCCTCCTTTTTTCTCTCCTTGCGTCTTTCCCCCACTCATATTCCTTTGTTTGTATCACTTTAGATGTATTAAACTCACTGAATTAGGGGAAATTATAGGCTGGTGCAGGAGCTCTGTTACTAAGCTGCCATCTTGTTCAGCGCCACCGGAAACTCCCAGGCATTTCCCCTATTGAGTCATAGAATGACTATTAACACTGTATTATGATAATGTGTGTCTTTGACAACCTGCTAGTTATTTAATGACACATGGCTGGCATTTATTTGATTCACACTGTAACTCATGGGTCTTCAACAGGGGACCCCTAAAGCAGGGGTTGACACTAAGGTCTCAGAGGCACTTGCCCATCGGGCAAGTACAGGTCATGTTCTACTTGCCCAGAGGTCATGCCCACTTGCCAGAAAAGTAAATCGTCCATTATAAAATGATAGGTAAAGATTTTAATTACCGCTCAATTTAACAATTATTTATTTACTTTCTGGGCCTGTGCGATAAAAAATGTCACACCTCAATACCTCCAAATCCAAATACTTACATACTGTAGCTATGATTGAATATGTCTATGGTTTCACACAGTAGCCACAGTAAAAACAGCTCATTATAGGTAATTAGTGCTCTAATTTTACATTCCACAGACCAGAAGACAGAGCGCTCTGGCCACGTTCAGGTGTTTAGACAGATATCTGGTGTTGTGTTTATAGACATTTGTGTCCCCTCTCAAACAAGCACTTGCCCGGTCGGGCAACCTGAGAGCAAACTTCACCTGCCCTGACGTTTTATTTACCTGCCGGGGGCAGGTGGGCAAGCCTTAGTGTCAATGCCTGCCTAAAGCCTCGATCAGAGTCGGCTCTGCGGTGGATAGCCTTCCACTGCGGTGTGTGTAGTCTTTTTGAGTCATGAAACTACAACGTTACGTCATTCCTCGCGGTGAAGAGCTTTCCACCGCGAGTCCCGACACATCTCTGTGTTTTTACTATCAGACAGATCGGCTCTTCACCCTGTTCACTGATTGGTCGATCTAGACCAGTCAGTCACGGTGAATAGGACTCCACCGTGACGGACTATGATGGCCTTCACTTATTTTCTGACTTGAGGTGGAAAGCTTTCCACCTCAAATTTGCGGTGGATAGCTCTTCACCGCAGACTCTGATCGAGGCTTAAGGGGGTCCTCAGAGTTACTACAGGGGGTCCACCAAATGTTTGCGTGATAGGAACTTTGTTTTCACACTTGAACCCTAGAATTCCTTTTCTGAGGGACATTGTGAGCTTGTAGATTGGATGTTCCGGCAATGAGGTTTTGTGTAGGGGAGAGAAGAGCATTGAGTATTGAGGGTTTAAGTGGTTAACTGTCTGAAAACATCAACATGAATCCAACACTGATCTGCAAGATACTGTTATACAATATGTAGGGGGATGGGGGGCCACCTGCTTCATCTCTCTCTCTCAGCAAAGGGGGTCCATGGCCAGAAAAAGGATGCTTGCCTTTAACTGGATGCAAAAAATAAAATAAAAAATAAAAGCTGATCTACAAGCTCACATGGGGTGAGCTATTATTATTAGGCTTTAACATACCTGGATGCCATCTGAGGGCCAGTTTCCTATAAACCTTCTTGAGCTCGTCATCTCCTGCGTCCCGTTTGACACCCAGGACCTCATAGTGACACTTCATGATGTCAAATGATGTCCACCACTGTAATGACAGCTACACCTTAGCATGTAGCTAGCTAGCCAGCCAGCCGGTGTTGTATGAAATGATTATTTCCAGTGTTCAAGTTGGATTATTATTACTATATTATTATTACCACAACTCATCTAGCTATAATAACACGCACGCTATTGTAACGTCAGGGTCTATCATCGTATTAACAATGTTAGCACTGTTATTACGCATGTATAAAATATATTAACATTATTTCCAAAAGGAGCAACTTCTACTTGCGGTTTGTTGCGGTGAAACAACGTGTGTGCCAGTCTCGCGAGAAGACTGGCAACGCGAGGTTAGGTACACAGGGTACTTTTTGCCCTATATTTTGCGTAAGACAGCTCCTCTTGACGTTGACAAAGTTTTTTCTTTTGTATTGTTATAATGTGACTACCCAAATGTGTTATATCGTAGCATATTATCAATATCTTTCACCCAGCAAGACAATATGCTTTTTCCCCCTTTTTTTGTAAAGGAACCTTCAGCTCTGTCTAACAACTCTCTATAGATAAAAGGGTATCCTAGTGCATCCTAGTGTTGCCAGAGTGTGACGGAAAAATAAGCAACCAGCTCTGTGTAAAACAAGGCCAAAGGAGGCTAAAACTCAAATTAATATAATTTGGGGTCGGCAACTACTAACTACTATTAGCAACTATACCTTAGAACCCCCCCCCCCCCCCCCCCCACCACCACCACCACCACCACCACAAATACCATGTAATTATTTACAAGCAACTGTTCAGAAAAGCAAGCTCAAAGTCGCTTACAATAAACGGACATGGCAACATATATTACAACCCCGCCACACAAGGGGGCGCTGTAAACACGTCTCTACCTCTGTTCTGTTGGATTTGTTGTGTGTGTGCGACACAAACTTCCGGCCCAACAAGAACAAGCAGCATGGCGGCCATGAAGAGAAAACGTGGAGCTAAAGGAGCTCAGGATAAAGATGCAAAGAAAGTTAAATTATCACAGAATGGAAACAAACAACCGAGTGAAACACAACAGGCACAGAATAAAGACATCATCGTCCCGGCGCCAGTGTCAAGGGTGAGTGATTGACAGAGATATAGCTCCTGTTTTAAACAGTTACTAGACAACTTGGAACGCTGCAACTGCTGTTAGCAACACTGTTGATGTAATGCATG
The DNA here is from genome assembly GCF_963921795.1 of Nannobrachium achirus. Classification (NCBI taxonomy): domain Eukaryota; kingdom Metazoa; phylum Chordata; class Actinopteri; order Myctophiformes; family Myctophidae; genus Nannobrachium; species Nannobrachium achirus. Next base: position 9,222,001 of record NC_137822.1, on the reverse strand, counting down.
CAGGGGTGCCCACACTTTTTTGACGTGACATCTACTTTTTGGGGCTTTTTATTGCCTTGTAATGATAGATATATAGTAGGCTGACAGGAAACGGGGAGAGAGATGGAGGGGTGACACGCAGCAAAGGTCGTCAGGCTCGGGACTCGAACCTGTGACGCTGCAAGGCTGGTCTGGATCACCAGCCTAGGTGCCTGGACCACTACCCTGTGGCCCAGGACGTGACATCTACTTTTAGCTGAGGGCCTGAGGGGAGCTTTGGAATAGCAGCACTGGCGTTACATTTTAGATAAACACACTTACTGTAAGGGGGAAATAAATGTGAAATACTGGGGGAAATGTCTTCATCCCTTTCTGTATGGAAGTGGTAGGTTTTGGGGTTCTTTACTGACTCTTGAACAAAGTATTGCATTGGAGGTTTGCCTACTTTAGAAGCCATGAAGGGAGCTGACAGGCCCTTCTTGATGTCATATTGACATATTCTTTTTATATTTTAATTATACATTTTTAGAGGCATGTCATGTGGTCTACCTGCACACCCGATCTACCTTTTGGGCACCCCTGATGTAATGGAATAATATGGGCAAGTTCGGACAACGAAACACCATAACGAAGACCACACTACCATAGCTGTCCCTTCTATGTAATTGTTAGATTGTCCGAAAAAAAAAGGTTTATGAAATATTGACTAGTAAAAGGCTTGTTGCCTTCCTACAGAATTCTACTACTTGTCAACAATGTGTTGACAACGAATGTATATACATACTTAGCTATTACTTTACCTTGCTAACTTGTTGTTCTTAATTATTTGTTGCTTCCAGGGCTACAATGTTGAGGAAATGTCTTGTATGCGTGTCTTAAAGAATCTTGACCATTAAATGATCATATCTTCCAACAGGGCAAATGGACAAACAAGGAAAGGGTTCTCATTTTCTCCTCCAGAGGCATCAACTTCAGGACCAGACACTTGATGCAGGACTTGAAGACCATGATGCCTCACTCCAAAGCAGGCAAGTGTTGTCATGAACGATACAACAAACATGTACTGGCTTTGTCGCCATACTGTGACACTCACTAAATATTAGAGTTGTACCGATACTAGTCCTGATGATACCGATTCTGATGCCCTCAACGTGTGTATTTGTCGATGCAGACTGAGTACTGATCTGATCCCAGGACTAGGACAGTGGTTCTCAAACTGGGCTCCATGGACACTGGGAGTGGGTTCTAAATGGACCCTCACAGGTCTGTAACTCTGAGAGTGTATAAATGTACATTTGTAACTCTTGTACATTTGTACACTCAGAGTTATGGAGGTCCTTGGAATTAAAACGTTTTTAGAACCGCAGATCTAGGAACAGATCAAACATTCTATTAAGATTAATATTTGTTAAAGTGCAGTGACAAGTTAGTAAAATAATAATGTAAATAGTACAGTAAGAGTGTAAAACAGTAGTGCAACATAACGGAAGCTTTCAAAATATTACTGTAAAAGTGTAAATGAAATATCTTGCGATACGTGTTATCGGAATGGCATAGACTGGCTAAAGTATATACAGTTGGAGAGGGTACATCATTGTGTAAACACCAACAGAGCCAAAGTCAGTGATAAAATCAGCAGATTCAGCACCACCTTTCCCATCTGCAACATTATGAACACAGATGCATGCATGCATTTACTAATGTCCAATAATATTATTATCAAATGGTTCATTCTGCATGTGAATTTTTATGCCAATACGTTTGTACTTTTATTCAACTAAAGGTTTGAATGCAAACTTATGACAGATTGTTTCTATTGGTACTTTTAATTACAGCACTTAAAATTCTTCAATACTTATTCCATCAGTGATGATGTAAATATCTTTCTTTTAACAGATACAAAAATGGACAGGAAGGACAAACTATTCGTCGTGAATGAGGTGGGTTTACTTACTTAGGCCCAGCTGTCATTTGGCATGCCTGAAATACTCTGTATTAATAATAATTGTGCATGATGTCTTCACAGGTTTGTGAAATCAAGAACTGCAACAAATGCCTGTTCTTTGAAGCAAAGAAAAAGATGGATCTCTACATGTGGTGAGTTTGTGATCGTTTTGATCCAAAATGCTGTTTATATCTTTGATCAAGAAAACAAATAACTTGTATTTTAATTTCTTACAGGATTGCAAACACCCCTCATGGACCTTCAGCAAAGTTTCTCGTTCAGAACAGTGAGCAAATATTTCCTTAAAATGATTGAAACATGAAAAGCAGTTCTGTCTGAACTTCTGTAGAGTGAAAGGATTTTATTTTTAAAGCACGATGGTTTTGTTCCTTTATTTCACAGTCCACACGATGGCTGAACTTAAAATGACGGGGAACTGCCTTAAAGGATCCAGGCCACTGCTCTCCTTCGATCCTGTGAGTGATCTGGGACAAACGCCTCTGTAAAAAATGATATTCAAAAGCAATGCTAGAAAATTGTGTTTTTTTTGTGTGTGCGTGTGTCTATATTGATGTTGTATAGTAAGTCTTTTATTTAGAATATACTGTTTGAAAACTGATACATTGATCATGGATAGATTTACTAATTATCAACTGCATGTTATCTTTGGAATAGACACGTCATCATTCAATGTAACATTTTTGTTTTGCTTTTTCCTTTATAATAGAAATTTGACAAGGAACCACACTATGCTTTACTGAAGGAGCTCTTCACCCAGGTTAGTTTTCACTGTGTGAGATGCATGAAAAATATACACCGTCGCTTTGTACTTTTTCTTTGGTAATGCACATGTCAAACTTTTACTTTTCAGGATTCAAATTCAAAAATAGCAAAAGTAACAGATCGACAAGCTCAAAGCGTGTCGCTTTGCGCTGCGTTTCCAGTTTGCAGATCTCCTACTTTTGATAATTTTGTGTGACACTGTAGTGTGATCAAGTAGGGCGTTAATATTCAATCATTTTGTATTCTTGTCTATAGACATTTTCAACTCCACACTACCACCCCAAGAGCCAGCCGTTTGTCGATCATGTCTACACATTCAGCATAGCGGACAACAGGATTTGGTTTAGAAACTACCAGGTGAGCTCATTGTACTTTTACTTACTTTTTATTGGCATACATTTTGAAGATCAGTTCATGAACTAGACCAGGGTTGGGCAACTGTGATGATAGAGGGGGCCACTGTATTTCCACACTCACTCCAGGCGGCCACATTGCATATTGTTGCTGTCGACAGAAACCTCTTATCTCCATATTTGAACGTAACTTATTTCGTAAATGATCTCCCACTCCTTCATTCTACTGTCACGAATAAGTAGCTAAAAATAGCCAGTCTACAAGTGCTAAACGTGTCGCAATGCGGCGTATTCTTTATTTAATTATAATGTACTTACAATATGTAAACTTTATGAACTTTATTTTGCAAATATGTTGGACATAAAAAGAGTAGCCTACAATTTTAATGCTAGCCATCAAAAACTACTAATATGGACTGAAGTAATTAAAGGAGGTCCTGTTTTGCATGTTTGGAATTAATATAATATATCAGTATATTCGTATTCCGATATTAACCTGTGGGCCTCATTAAGTGAAGGTGGGGGCCGCATGTGGCCCCCGGGCCGCCAGTTGCCCATGTATGAACTAGACATATTATATGATTATCTTTTATTATCGGCCCATTTTGTGATGGTCTGATTTTTCTTTCACTGGGTGATTGGTCAAACATACCTTATATTTGTTTTCTCTGGCATTTCTTTTTCTCTGTGTCACCTCCAGATTATTGAAGAGGATGCTGCTCTAGTGGAGATCGGACCTCGCTTTGTTCTGAATCCAATCAAGATCTTTCAGGGGAGTTTTGGAGGCCCCACACTCTACGAAAACCCACACTTCCAGACTCCCAACATGGTACACTCCAATCATATGGCAAACAACTTTCATTAAAGTAGTTATGATTATCTGTTTATTATCAGGAGTTTGATGTAATACATATGAGTAGTACTCCTCTAGTTAATTGTGTAGATAATCACAGTGATAAAAGCATTAATACCTTGCTTGACTCGAGGTGACACTACATTTCATTGAGCTCAGATATATTGGCATTGATGTTTGTTGTCTAATATGTGCCGAAGTGAAGGATGTTTGAGGTATAGTTATGTTCCCTGTAGTAGGGCGGCGTGGCTATAAAATCGTTCAATTTTGCGATAAAAGCGCCAAACTTGGTAGATATGTTGATTGATATATTAGAAACAAATCTGGATATCGGGCCATCAACAATTTTGATTTTTCAAAATGGCCACTAGCGGTTTGTTAAACCTTCCTAAATCACCCTCTAGGAGCGACAGTTTTAGTGATAGGAAATTGAACGATTTGTCATGTTTCAAGAGCTACGCCGCTCCACTACTGTGAAATATAGTTTCAGTCATCTTGGACATATAGTTTATTGTTAAACTGTAAATATCCTGCCTCCCATCACACATCTGTGTCACTAGTCTTTGATGACTACATCTGAGGGTTCATTTCGGGGAGAAAAGTATAATAGATATTGGGATTTGTACTCGCTGGCTAATATCATTATCAGCCCCAGAAATCCCACATCCATCAGGCTCTAACTTAACCCTGCATGTCCCCACAGCACCGTCGTCAGATCCGCTTGGCTACGGCAGCTCGCTTGCGCGAGAAGCAGATGGTCAAGGAGCTCCAGAAGGTCAAGAAGACCGAAGCGAAGGAGGACCTGAACCAAGACGTCACCGCTGACGTCTTCCTGATACCCGGCGAGGAGAAGCCCGTCCACATAGAGACAGAACCACCCGAGCCCAGCACCCTGAAGAAGAGGAAACAGAAAGTCTTCAAGCGACAGAGAATGCATATGGGACGCTAGCTAGAGATGAAAGCCAGACTTATACTTTGTCGCACAGCCAAGTTTAAGTCTGTCCCAAGTGAACTGATGAGCTCAGACACGCTTCTGAGGAGAATGTCAGGATAGTCATTCCTCTGTTGGTTATGAGAGAAATTAATCCATGTACATTGTGTGTTCTGCATATTTTTGCCTTTGTGTGCATATCGTTGCTATTGGATGGAAACCTTTTTACGTCCAAATGATTACTTTTCAGAAAATGGAATAAAAGAACCTGTTCCGATGGATCCAATCTAGTCATTCAGTCACAAGCTCTTGTTGATACTGTTTATTTATTGGTTCAATATTTATAAAACACAACAGACAACTACTTTAACACCCAAAGAATTAAGTAGGGCATTCATTTACAAAGAACAAAGTTGAAATATGGATACAAGGTTTCTACCTGACAGTGATTATGTATTTCACCAGCCACAGACTGCTTCAGAATACATATCGTAATATACTTCAGTACACAATGCTATTTGATAAACGTTTTCCAGCTGTGAGAAAGTATGTAACTTATGTATTCCCATTTTTTTCGTTATGGAAGTCAACTGTGTCATATGGTCGGACATTGTAATCTGGGGTTAAAGTTCTCAGTCCTGGGGACTGATTTCAGTCTTGAGGATTCCATGGGGGCTATTTCTGAGATCAGTTCAGATCAGCAAAAGAAGCGGGAGGTGTAGCCTAGCACAGCTAAACTATCCACCCATGTTAACACTTTGGGACTGAAAATAAATTTCATTCTTGGGGTTTAACCTTGGTGTAATGCTTACTGCTTAGTTATTTACGTAAATGGCTTGTGACATAGGCTAAAATACTTAATTTGTAGCCAGAGGATCTATTCTTTAACACCACCAGAGGGCTGCAGAGAGCATTTTCAGATCCCAAGTTTTAAGACAAGCTTTCACATTTCGGTGTAACATTTACATGACCGAGAATTCATTTTATTATGTTCCTGTTCATTGATTAACCAATTACCTGTAATTGTTTCACATCTATTACAAAGCCAAAGATTAGTTAAGACAAAATGCAAACAACTTGGTCAAACGTGTGACATGTATGACTCCAAATTTAGGCAAGGTTTCAGTCTGATCAGAGTCCCCATGGCTTACATTAATATTTCAAATGTATAAAACATGTTAAAGCAAATTAGTGGAGGTAGGCCTACTTTTATGGCTTACAGGCACGTCAGGCAGCGTGCATACAAAGTCTGGTGCTGGTTTGCAATATTAGCTCCTAACAGTACACACACACACACACACCCTAAATTATTATTATTTTATTGATAATAGTACAAAATGCTGGACCGTTCCAGCATTTTGTAGAATCCTGTCCACTGATTCAAGAGGACATGAGAGTCATGTAGTTGTACTCTTGGGCACTGTTTGGCAGAACCACATTTTGGCAAAACAAAACGTTTTCATGATAAAGAGTGATCACTGATCAGGCCCTGGGTTATAGACCTACAACCTAGAGTTGGGGAGATTATGTGATACCCACTCTATTTACCTTCTCTACTATGCACCCTTTATTTAAATAAAAAGGTTAAATGGAGCTCTGGTCCACGGGCCGTGGCTCGGCCGGGGAGTTGTCCGCGGACCCCCGCTTCTCAGGGGGGTCCCCGGGGGTCCCTCGCCGCCGACCCACCACTGGGGCCCCGCAGCGCCTCTCGCGGATCCCCGCTGCGGTCCACCGGCCCTGGCCGGGCGGTGAGGGGTCCGCGGACCCCCCCGCTTCTCAGGGGAGTTGCACAGCACAACCGGACCTACGTCAAATTTAAAGCGGAAGCACAGTCACTGCGACCCGCGGTCATTTGAATGGCCATGTGATGCGAATGCATCCATTTCAACTGAACGTCCACAGTCCACTAATATACGAAAATATGGTTGTATTACCAGTGTACAACAGCCAGCCGATGCAAAGACTGGTCATATTGTGACATAATTATGATTATTAGGTAGGTTGTTGTTTCATGTGAAATGTGAATGTGAAATACTCTAGTTAAAAACTGATGTCAGTTGCTTCCAGGTCCAGGTGGTTTGTTGATTACCATGGTTAGGTTAGTTACCGCACGCGATTTAAAAAAAAAGTTGCGTCGTGGTTGATTACCGGCGGTTACCTTGACGAGACTTTTTTAAAAGTCGCTAACAAGGTTACCAGGTAATTTGATTGGCCCAACACGCTTGTGACGTCACATGTGCTCCGCCTTCCCGAAGAAAAAATAAGGTTTGTTGATAATCGCACGCTCGGGCATGCCGATGTTGATTGGCCCAACACACGTCAGGTCTCCGCGGATTGGCCTAGCGCATGTGACGTCACGTGTGCGTTTGAAATAAAACCGGGCGACGGCCGTCGGAGCTTCACTCTTCTGATATTTCCTCACTGAGTAACAGTTAAGAGTCTTCTACTTCACTACTACTTCTACTACTTCTTCTACTACTACTACTTCTACTACTACTACTACAACAACAACAACTTAATTCACGATGGAGTACTACTGCAGCACAACCATGGGTTTCCTGAAGGAGTTTTTGCGGTATTTCCAGGGAAACGCACCTCAACCGGTAACACCGGCAGCGGCAGCAGAGGACTCGGCGATTCAGAACATCCCACGACCACCTCCATCACCTCCAGCTCTGGATGCTGCACCACAGCAGCTCCCCAACCAACCCAGGTCAATTCTAAGGAGAACTGTGACGTTAGAAGACCTTCAACGACCAGGGGCGTACACCAGGAGGAGGTTAATGGTTGTGGGCGACGGAATGGACTGGGGGTTTGTGGTAAGGGGGCACGCACCTTGCCACATCCAGGCCGTGGAGCCCGACGGGCCCGCGGCTGCGGCAAGGGTGAAGCCCCGTCAGTTGGTGGCGTCGGTGAACCGCGTCGACGTTCTGCACCTGGACTACACCGCCATCCGGCGGCTAATACTGACTGGACCCAGAACACTGGTAATGGAGGTAATGGAGGAGAGGTGAAAGTGTTTTTTTGGTGTTGTGGTGTACATATTGGTTTTGGGTTGTATTGTGTATATAGTTGTGATTTATGTGATTTGTGTTCTGTTGACATGTTTGATCTCAATTGTGTGTTGTATTTATTATTGTATTATTACCTATTATTTACTCTTGTGCATTATTAACTCTTATTGTGTGATTAACTGTTGTAAATAAATATGATCAGTTCTGTGTGAGTTGAGTTCGAGCTAAACACTGATGCCTCTGTCTATTTGTTCATTTTGATATTCTTCACTTCAGTATTTATTTTCTGGTAGGCCTACACATGCATGCAGATCGCTGCAGAGCTAAACTCAACAATAAGGACCTGATTCTGAATCTTTATCCATCTCAGTAAACATATTTTAATGGTAGCTAGTGTTCATAATTATATTAAAATGCCTTGTGTATTAGGAGTCAGTTGGATAGGGAAACTTTACAACTACATTTGACCATTGGCCCCAATCTTGGCCTAAAGTGTATGATTTTATCCTTTTGGGTTTTGATTGATTGAATAATTTATTAGAAGTTTGCAATAGAAAAAAGTACAGTTTCATGACAGTACAAATCACTGGTACACGGTCAACTAAAAGGAGATCTTAGAAAGCCGAGGCTTATTTCCACAGGAACCACACTTTGAGTATCTCATATAACATTGAAAGATGTGTTATACTCACATCTTATCAACATTTTACTGTGTAGTCTAATCTTAACAGACTTTACTGCATCCACACAATGCAGGAGGTTTACCAGCAACATGATGAAAATAAACTAGATTATCACATTTCAGATTTACTAATCAACTGTTAAACAGTAAAGGGTTAATATCATCCCTGTATGAATTTGATAAGGTAAGATCTGTATTTGTTTCATTCAAATAGTCTCCTATACCTACATTATGTCTCATGGTCAAAGCCTAATGAGCAGAATGGTACCTTCATAATCTTTCCTTCCTAGTCTCAAACTGTTTTTCAAACCAAAAATGATGAGCAAAAACCTGAAGACGAGTGACTGGATTCACACAATTTGGTCTAATGATGTCCTGAATTAATTCATCACTAGATGGCAGTATAACCTTTACAACACATTACCAGGTATAGCACCAATATAGACTGACTGACCTTTCTAGACTTGTATGCATTAGTTCAAGAGTTGCTAAGGTATTACAATAGGCTACTGTAGATGTAAAATATCAAATATTGAGCATGTAGCTGACCGGGCAGTGAAAAGCTATTTTATGTTGAACAGGCATACTGCCTGAAATTAAAAGGAGAAAACCTGGAATGGTTATTGGATCACCAGAGTCGGTATAGGTTCCAAGGCATGTATGCTCTCAGCAGGTTTCATGTCAATCCTTTGGATATTTTTGAGATTGTGTGCAAGTGGAAAATATGTTCTGAACCTTATAGGGAATCCCAACTGAATACAAAATCGAATTCAACAAAATGAGGGGGGAGTACATTAAGAATTTAACAGATAAAAAACTTCTAGTTTGTGGTTTACAGTCTGGTAAATTAAAAAATACATCTATATCCTAAATTTTACTGTTTTGTCTCAGGTACTGAATTTATATTTGACCATCAATTGAGTAATGGTGTGATATATATATTTAGTGCTGTTGCGCAGCCAGTCTCCATCGCTCAGTTCACACTGGTGTGATCTTTTTCTTACATTTAATTTATTTCAACCAACAAAACCACAACCGATTGTAAGGCTACATTGTTTATTTATACGCAAACTTAAGAAAGGGTACATACATGGGTAGAAAAGGATCAAACTTTTTTTTAAACCCTGAAAGAAAGTGCTTTAAACATACATTAGTCTTTAATGGGCAACCAGTTCCCAACCCTGGTACTACTCAGACACCTGGTAGCCTACTTCTGACTGATTTCTCAGAGTGGCATTCATAGCTGCGGTGTCAAGCGGCACCGCTTCGCACAGCTACATGGCAGCGCTCTGGAAAAAGGTATATTCTTGTGTGAGTGTCTCAGGTTGAATAGTCCCTGATCAGACAGCTAGATTGGACAATCAGGTGGTGAACACAATTAACATACGCCAAGATAGAATGACTGTAGTACCAGGGTTAGACACTACTGTTAATGTCACCAACAAACAGAGCTATCCAAGTGACAATTCAGGCTTTTGCAAATCCCGCCCCATTCTGCCCTGTTACTATGATGGCACATTAACCCTGGGCAGATTGTTTTTATAGTGGCAGTGAATGGGATTTTATTTTCTTTCATAGCCTCATTATTGCAATTTAAAGTACCAAAGGAAAAACATCTAGGTGATATTAATAAAAAGGGAAGACAAAGGTACAGTAGTTACATTGCAAAACAGGGGGTTTCCCCTAAAATATATGTTTTAATTTGTTTAATCCCAGTGGGACAGAATCACTATTGCAGATTCTTTTATAGTGGAAGTGGATGGGATTTTTTTTCCCTTCATAGCCTCATTACAGCTATATAAAGTACCAAAAAAAACACATCTACGTGATATTAATAAAAAGGGAAGAAAAAGGTACAGTAATTACATAGCAAAACAGTAATTTTCCCCCGAAAATATATGTTTTAATTAGTTTAATCCTCTGGATCAGAGAGAGAATAGAAATCGCGCATTGCATCTTGGGTAGGAAGAGGAGAACTATAAATCTGTTCTCCTCACATAATAGGCTGGCTTTTCGTAATTCTGCCCATTTAAAATATATGTACAGTATTTTCTGGACTATAAGGCGCACCTGACTATAAGGCGCACTGTCAATGAATGGTCTATTTTCAAACTGTTTTCATATATAAGGCACACCTGACTATAAGGCGCACATAATAGACACTACCGTTGCGTTATGCATCAAACAGATGGAGCTGTGCTAAAGGGAATGTCAATGAATGATCCATATATAAGGCGCACTGGACTATAAGGCGCACTGTAGTTTTTTGAGAAAATTAAAGGCTTTTAAGTGCGCCTTATAGTCCGGAAAATACGGTACCCAAACGTAACAAGTTAGACCATTGATAAGGTCCATGTGAACTAGTCTGTTGAAGCTTATTCATTACAATGATCGCAAACGCTATGGTCGCGAGCATCCTGGCCGTGCTCCGCAGTGCGGACAGCCGGTGAAAGACGGCTCCCACTTTCTCCGACTGCAGAACTCCACCCCCGCTTGCAAAAAGTGAATGTATTTTTCTGGTTGGCCAGTCAGGGAGTCTCAGGGACCAATCAGAAGGCTGACAAACGGTGCATAAGGAGAAGATGCTCTTTGTGGAACACTTGAAAGACTTGGGCACACGCAGAAACGTGCCACCACATTGTTCGAGTATTCCGAAAAGATGATGACAAGGTTTGTTTCTGTCCTTCGACAATTACCCCTTCATCAAAATAACAAGTTCAATGGTTCAGCTCCCAAACATCTACTAGTATACTGTAAAATAAGTTTTAAAAATAAAAGATGCACATTTCTTTTAATACGATCAAGTTTTAGGTAAGCCTGTTCTTCAACAAAGTATTTACATCACCGCTTCTCATTGTCGCGTCTGGGGACCACCAGGCGTTTATGGTACTGTATCTTTGAGTTAAATGAACACCAAGTAGAGTGTAGATTGTGGTTTACAAAGATGAAACAATGGTTCCATTTGTACCCTCTCAGTTACAAGGTTCCATTTGGACCCCTGGTGGGCTCCGGACCAGACGTTGAGAAACAATGCTTTTACCTCAAAGCATAGAGATGTACGGATCAGACCTCACCTGAATCCACGTGACGTCACATGTGGATTCAGGTGACATCGGAGGCAGCTCCCATTTCTAGTAGTTACAGTCTTCAATACCAGTGACAGCATCATACCGATCCCAGTCAGTGAATCCAGTCCTAGGTTTCAACTTCCTTTGTTATGTGAAGCAATGTGGGAATGTATAAAGCCTGATTTATACTTGGTTGCACGCCGATGTTGCCCACCAAAAACAGTTGTGATGAGCTTGTAGATCGGCTAGTTTCGGTGTGCGACACCCACGCACATTTAAGCACAACTCTGGCTTGCTCCACAGTCTGCTCAGGTCAAAGTGATGTCTGATGACTCACTGGACTCCATCACTTTGTAGACGCCCTCCTTTTCCAGCTTTGAGTTCCTCTTCTCCTTGTCTGAAAAAAAAGAAAGAAATGGCGTTACTTTGATTTGCACCAACTGTAATGACCAACTATAATCCCATTTTCACAAACAACTTTTTTGTATTTCATTTGTGTACAGTATGCCTGCAGTGCATGCGTGTACATATAGTTGTTAAATTCTGAAATGCATCAGGGTAGTACACGACAAGCCTGTTGTTTACATTTACCAAAGAATCTATGGAAAAAAATCTATCTCAGTGTATTTCAATGTAACTTCTGTAATTAATACAAAAACTTTGTCTGTATATACGTCTCTATACTGTTTATTATGTTTTTTTATTTAGTTCATGTACAAATTAAACTGGTAAGACGCCTCAGGACAACAAGCGACCTCGCACCATGTCTTGGCCATCTGGCCAGTGATGTATATCGGTAGCCTGGTAAACGACCAACTTCCGTTATCCAAATTAAATGGTTTCCGGAAGAGGGCGGGTACGAGGCTAGTATATCGGACCAGTTACCCATATATGGAGACCCCTGGTACCCATATACTGTATGGAGATCTATGTACTGTATATGGAGATATGCTGTGAGAGCCCAAACATGATTACCGGTACTCAGTTATTCGTTATGTCAAAGTCCTATGACGTCTATGACATCTGACATCATACATACAATCCTGTTTATGTCCATACATGGAGATCCCTGTCTGTAGAATGATGATATGATGTGATGACATTGTTTGATGATATGATGTGATGACATTGTAAATGCTTTTTGTGCCAAAACGTTTGCTAAATATCTGATCTAAGCTGATTTAAGTAAATCTATATTTTTATATTATATCTAAGTACCAAAAGCCAATGTTTTACAGTATTGTCCCACAGTCAGGTTACTAGAGTTCATTTTAAAGTTCATCCACTCACGCACAGACCTGTCTCACACGCACGCCAGCATGCACCTAGAGCATGGTCAGCTCATGCTCACCTCATGTCACCAATGATATAGTAGTGCATGCTCTGTGAATGTTGTTTTGCATGAGTTAGCTTGTGCGCACCGATACTCCTCAGCCGCCTTGAAAAAGCTACATTTCTCTGTTATCTTCTGTGAATGATGTTTTGCACCTGTTTTGTACAAGTCAGCCTGTACGTGCAGATACTCGCACCCACGCACTTGCGGGGTCTCAGCCGCCTTGGAAAAGCTACATTTCTCTGTTATCTGTAAAGAGAAACCTAACGATTCCTGGCACAGCCCAGGGGCGGGGGAAGGAGGAGTGAAGATCACGTGGTGATGGGGCGGAGGCAGACAGCCTTGCCCCTCTGAGTGTGTGGCCCAATCATGCCTGCTCAGCTGAAGAAACAGCCAATAGAGTCCAGCCCGGGACTCCTCCCACGAACCAATCAGAAAGTCTCACCTCCCCTGCTGAAGACCTGCGAAATACTATAAAGACTCTTGTTACTTTCATTTTGCGTCCGTCTCTACGAGAACACTACAGCTTGCTGTTGTGTACTTTACTGAACGAACCTCTTGGTACCGGTACTTAGATCTATTTTTCTCTTTTGTCTTGGACACAGATCTTGCTTAGAACTTAGAATAGCCCATTTGTGCAAACGGTATTGATATAATAAAGTTAACTGCTATTATTTTAAATAGAAGTCTCCTGTTTTTAGTATTGATTTTACTGGCACATTCATACTCATTTCTGTTCTACGCATAACCTCACCTTCTGAAGTTTTAGTGCAACTTAGGCGGAGTAGAGAGGCTCGGGCCTCGAGCCTTGTTCTTCTCGTTTGGAGAGAGGTTCTTCCAAAATCCTGGTGACCCCGACGTGATGAGTTTTGTGCCTTTTTAACAATTTTCGAGATTCAACATTTTCGGAAAAAACACGTTGTTGCTTTCCCTGAGTGTTCCAGTTCCAACCAGTACAACAGGTGGCCACCTACAACATCTAACAAGGTAAGCACAAACCTCTTACACTGAAATTGTGCACATTGGCATAGGTTCTAAATTTAGTTGTGCTGTTGTATGAACTGTCAAACATTCTAGTTCGATAGGAATATTACAGTAAAATCTGTGGGACAAACACTGTAAGGAGCGCAGTATAAAGTAGTTGCCTACTGTAAGGAACGCAGTATAAAGTAGTTGCCTACTGTAAGGAACGCAGTATAAAGTAGTTGCCTACTGTAAGGAGCGCAGTATAAAGAAGTTGCCTACTGTAAGGAGCGCAGTATAAAGAAGTTGCCTACTGTAAGGAGCGCAGTATAAAGAAGTTGCCTATGTGTAAAAGTGTGAGGGGAGTGCATTTCCCAATAACACAACGGTGTATCCGCCGTATTGTAAATAATAACAGTGTCTCTGGAGTACAAGGGGGGCTGTTACGGTGTCTCCGCCGTGTTGTGAATGTTTAAACAGTGTCTCTGGAGGACAAGAGGGACTGTGAGAAATTGTGAGAGCGAATGGAATAAAGTGAATGATTGATGATTTGAATGAACTCAATGTATAACGGACTGTTTTAAAAATAGTTAAACAATTTTGTAAGCTCTCTAAATAATTTTAGTAGATAGAATACATCCCAGCGTTCCTTCTGAGCATAACATTTTTGAATTAAAATCATTTTTACACATTTTAGAATAAAAACCAATTTTGACGGACTCGAAGAGTACAAAAATTAGAAAGACTCAAGGAGCTCCTGAGCATTAGACGGGTTAGATGAAAATCCTAAAATAGGTTTAAATCATTAGAATAAACCTAATAAAAGTAAATAAAATACATCTTGAGATAAAATAACTAGGCTAAACACCTTTTAAAGCAAATAGAACAATTTTTAAGTGAATAAATAACTGGATGAGATGTATTAAAACTATAAAAAAGGTAGCACCAGGACTAAACCCTAGAAGTAAAACAACGGAGAAATCCGTGCAGATCAAATAGCATTACTCAAATAAAAGTTGAACATATTATTGTGATATTCATTGCATTTTGGAGTATTGCTGTCATTTTGGTACACTCTCTGTGTATTTAGTTTAAGTCAAGGTAAGTGACACAAACACACACCACTGATATATAGAGATCCTTTAGAGTCAGATATGAGCACAGAACCACCCCAGAAGTTCGAGGCCGCTTGGGCCTTCTTGGTGGAGAAGACAGCATCCCGCCTCTTTCCCCAGAATGCCTTCTCTAGGCAGTCCTTGTCAGCGGACGCCGCACGCTACTTAGTAGAGTGGCAAAAGGACAAATCACTCCCACAAAATAATGAGCCAATAGTAGTAGACCCCAAAGGCATTCTCCAGCCAGAATATGTCACCAGAATCCATGCATTAATCCACAAGCTGGAAAAGAAGTTCGAAGAAGCCACTCAAAAATCTACCACCCTATGGGGGGCAGATGCAAAAGCCAGAAAAATAGCTGGTTATCAAAGTAGGCTAGAGATTCTCAAAGAAATCATCAGAGTCCGATCCAGGCACCTCCAACTGGACACGTCTGGTAGGGCTCATTTCAAAAGCAGATATTCTGACGCAAAACAAATGGTGATTTCACCACAACCTGACTCTGACTTGTATCCAGACCCTGGCGAGTATGAGTCCACTTTAGAACCACCCAGGGCCCTAGCTAGTGCCCCTCCAGCACAACAAACACAAACACAGCCTCCACCATACACACCTGCCACTGGAGGCTCGTCCACAGCCCCGTCCACAAAACCCAAAGAAAGACCACCCATGCAAATGCCACTAGTAGGAGGCAGTGGGGATGAAGGAGAAGTCCTCAAAGTCACTGGCTTCCTCCAATTGCAGCCCTGCACTAACTCCACTGAAATCATGGTAGCCGATCTCATTGCTAAGGATGAGATAGAAAGAGAAATGGAAAAAATAGAACAACTCCAACGTGCACTCCCAGGCGACCCATCCCATTCCACCCCACTTGCTGGGGGATCCCCTGCTCATAATACTGAGACTGGAGAGTATAGGAGACAAGGTAGAAGTAAGAAAAGGGAAAAGCATGCGAGAAGAAGGAGAACTGTAAGTATGGATAGTAGTACATCCTCCAGTGAGGATGAGAGCAGAGACAGGAGAAGTAAGCAAAAGAGAAGCTTCGAGACGAGGCCAAGGATGAGTGAAAATGCTCACTCATCTGAGGGCTCAGAGCGGGATCGGATAGATGAGGCTAGAGCAAGGGCCAGAGACAGGTACCCAGCAGGGGACAGTACACTCATGACAAACAGTGAGATACAGGAAGAGATGAGGAAGTTAGAGTTGGAAAGGGAAAAGTTGTCAGAATGGCGGGAGCAAGCAGAGAGGGCTGAGAAAAGGAGAAGAGAAGGTTATGGTTTTCCTCCATCTCAGCCAAATGAACAGGGGCCACCTCCGACCGGTCCAAATGGCCCACCACCCTATCCGGGTCACCCTTCCCCAGGAATAGAAGGTCTTTCACAGGGCATACAGACCTTCACAATCTCCACCTCTATGTCCGCCCCACTAGGCCAGCAGCAAGCTGAAGCCACGGGATATACGCCCACCTCCCCACTAGGCACAGGGTATACATCCACCTTCCCGCCGAGAACAAATCCCGCCACCGCTCCATGGGGAGCTGGTGTGTCTGCAGCTAACATCCTTAATTACTGTCCCCACTGTGGCATACCAGAACCAGATAGGCGCCACACGGCTGAATGTAAAGAGAAAACCTTTACTCAAGCCCCTGTTTTCCAGGCCCCACTTCTGTACAAACCTCAGCCTAATGGCGGTGCACCCCTGCCCATGTACAACCCACTCTCAACAGGAGAGATGGAGGGCGTTCTTGCCAAGCTCCCAAAGCCATCTGATGTTGGCTGGAGAAAGTTCTATGACGAACTCAGACCCCACTTTTCAGGACGCACCATAGCCATTGGTGACATCAGAGCTCTAGTAGCTATGGCCACCTCAGAGTACGAGCTCAACCAAATAGAAACAGCCATTAACTCAGTCGGCCAACCTCACAACGAGGAATGGCGTTTAATCTCCCGTGCTTTTAATACTGAGGCTGCACGCAAATGGCCCCTAAAAATCCCAGAAGGTAAACTCATCTCCTACTCCCCAGACCAAACAGGTGTCCAGTTTCTCACACAGGCATGCAAAGCATGGACTGACATCACAGCCACCCATCCCAGCCGAGATGCAGCCTTACAGGTTCTGTTCAGGGGACAAGTAGTCGAAGCACTACCAGCCCCGGTAAAAGAGTCACTCAAAATGGTTGTCAACCCCATGAACATGCCATTCGATGCTTGGTCCGACACCATAGCACATTACATAAATGCACACAAAAGCACCACTGATGTTTCCAAACAACAACAACAGCAAATGACCAATGACCTGCTCAAAACACAGCTTAAAATAGCTGAAGCCAACCTCAAAGAGCTAACTAAAGCAACAAAAGACAAGGCTACTGCAGCCAAAAACATGACTCAGACCGAGGCTAAATCAGTCACTCCCACTCCCATACTGCCCCTCATGCAGTATCAAATGTCCTGCCTCCCAGATGTAGACAGTCCCAATCCAAATGTCCTGACATACGCACCAGTCCCAATCAATGGCATGTACACCCCAGCCGCTTCCTACCCTAACACCCCATACAGAGGACAGCAACAATGGGGAGGGTATAGGGGTAACAGGGGAGGGTACAATAGAGGGGGAGGATATAACAGGGGAGGAGGAACAGGATATGGGCCAGGAGTTAATGGGTTCCAGTGCTTCAACTGTGGGGCACCTGATCACTGGGCCAGAGATTGTCCACACCCACAAAACCAACAGCAGCAGCAACAGGGATATGGGCAGAACCAAGGGGGAGGATACAGGGGTAACAGGGGAGGGGGATACAGAGGGGGAAGAGGTAACTTTGCACCAAGGGGACAGGCCCAGCAGCAGTTCCACCCACCCCCTAACGGCAACCACGACCGTGCCCCATCCCAGTACCCATATCCAGTCCCCAACACAGCCCCACAAGATCATCCAGCAGTTCAAGCTGTGATATCAGATTATCACACCCAAAATCAGGACTACAACCAGGAAGGCTACTAGGGCTGCCCAAGAGAAACCTTAGCTGCAGCAGAGGAACCAATGATCCCACTCATAATCAATGACAAAACATACATGTTCATGTGTGACACGGGAGCACGTTATTCTACACTTAACGAAGGCAAACCTCTCCTCTCAAGCAGCAGAATTAGTGTAATAGGATTCTCTGGGAAATTAGAAAGCCAACCATTTACTCAGCCACTACGCACTGAAATGGGTAGACAAGTGTTTAACCACAAATTCCTGTTCGCTCCAAAATGTCCAGTCAATCTGTTAGGAAGAGACATTCTCATCAAAATAAATCCTACCATACACTGCACGCAGTCAGGCATGTTAATGACCCTACCAGGCTCAGGTCTGATGTACAATATGTCAGGTTTTGATGACAAAGAAATCACTAGAGTAATGGCTCAAATAGGACAAGTACCCACTCTGTTTCACCATCTAGAACCCATTAAGGGGCAAGCTGACATCTTTTGGGGCCTGCTTCAGCCCAACCTTCACCCACTCAACTCACTCATGCAGTTTCTCAGTGAATGGAAGACCACTATCCTTGACCTCAGACCTTATCATGACTTGAAAGACCCACCTCATGTCACTTTAAATTATACCAGGACCCAGACTGAAACTGACACTGCTTATCAGGAAGCATGGTCAGAGCACACTGAAGATAAGACTACGACCATTCAGGCCCTTTATGTATATGCAGGGGAAGAGGGAGTGGCAGTTTCTGTCCAGCTCTCAGATGACACCTCCAACCTGTATATGCTAGGGAGAACAGCTGTGCCTCACATCTCATTATTTCTGACCGCAGGACAAGAAGCAAGAGCTCTCGGGCCCATGTGTAAAAGGTTGGCAGCACTGCCTGAAAATGAATGGGAAAGGACCGAGCATTCCCAATATGTTGTGCATCCTCAATCTAGTGCTGTGAGGATAGGCCCAATTAACACTTCAGAAACAGTGAGATGGGAACATACTGTTATGACTAGGTTCCACGGTCGGGAACAAACTGACCATGAAGCAGCACCTCAGTTGCTGGACTCTTTGCCACCCACCCTGTGGCCTGACGACGACCAGGATGTGGGCCATTGCCATAACATCCCACCCCAGACTGTCTCCTTCACTAAAGATGCACCAGTCGTGAATAAAAGGCAGTACCCTATTAAAACAGAAGCTTATCCAGATATAGATGCCACCATTAGGAGCCACCAGTCTAAAGGTGTCATAGAGCCCTCCACCTCACCTTGGAACACAGCCATTATGGCTGTCAGGAAACCAGGTTCCTCGAACTATCGTATGGTTCAAGACTTTAGGGAAGTTAATAATCACTTGTCCACAGCAGACATAACAGTCCCAGACCCATCTGTCTTGCTCAACTGCCTTACACCAGCACACTGCTATTTCAGCTGCGTGGACTTGAAAAACGCTTTCTTTAGCATAGCTTTAGCTGAGGCATCTAGGGAATACTTTGCGTTCACTTTTCCACCAGGAAGTGATCAGAAATGGCAGTACACAGTTTTGCCCCAAGGGATGAAACTTAGTCCAGGGTTGTTTAACAAAGCACTGAAAAGTCAGCTCAACCGTCTCATTCCTCCCAAGGGTACTGTCATCCTCCAGTACGTAGACGACATCCTGGTGGCGTCAGAGAACGCCCAGGACTGTCTCCAGGCCACTAAGGACCTCCTCCTCCTGCTTGCAGAGGAAGGATACAAAGTGTCCAGGAAAAAGCTCCAGATAGCAAGGGCTCAGGTTAACTTCCTAGGTAGGATCCTTAAAGAAGGCTCCCTCAACATCAGCCACTCCCACCAGTCTTCCATTCTAGAGCACAGGCTGCCCATGACCATAGCAGACCTCATGTCTTTCATTGGTCTGACCAGTTATAGCAGGTCCTTTATCCCCAACTATGAGACTAACATCTCTGCGCTGAGAGCAATTGTCAAGCAATATGGCTCCTTAAACGGTCACCTTAAATTTGACTGGACCCGAGAGGCTAGAGCCCAATTTCACCAGATGAAAGTGTTCTGTAGGCAGGCAACCACCAGGGCTGTACCGGACTACACCCAAGAGGCCAACAAACCTTTTATCTTAGATGTTTCTGAGAAAGACGGCATTTTTAATGCAGTCCTATATCAGAAACATAAGGGGGATGGAGGGGAACGTAGTGTCATAGCATACTACTCGAAAACTTTGCCACCTTATGAGAAAGCCCAACTCCCATGTGCCCGTTATGTTTTAGGCTTAAAACTAGCGGTGGAGAGTCTGTCACACATCATTATGTTCCATCCACTTGTTGTCAACACCAACCATAGCATCAGAGCCTTCCTTAGGAGCCAAACTTTTGCAGTCACCCTAGATCGAAGAGATAAAGTTACTGAATGCCTGACTGCACCACACATCTCGTACATCAGCGAGACTCCAAATATTGCCCACAAACTGCACGCACTTCCAACCACCCCAGAAGAGGTACACATATGTGAAGAAAGAGCAGCACAAGATGCCAAAGTTAGACAGGATCTATCCACCATGGAGATTGAAGACGAGTTCGATGAGCCACTAGTAAAACACTTCTTTGTAGACGGCTCCTCGTGGAGAGATCCCACTAAGGGGATCAGAGCAGGTTACTCAGTGGTAGAGGGCAGAGTAAAGGGGGTGCCATTAGAGATGTGGGAACTAAAAGAGGCAGAAGAATTAGCCACAGGTACGCGATCAGCTCAGAAGGCAGAAATTATGGCCCTAATAAGAGCATGTGAACTAGCTAAGGATCAATCAGTTAACATCTATACTGACTCGGCCTATGCACACCAGGCTGTCCACTATAACCTAGCCAGCTGGATTAGAAACCAATGGATAAACTCCACAGGCAAATATGTGCTACACAAGGCCCTAATGGAAAGGTTAGCCTTAGCCCTTATGGAACCAAAAAGAATAGCTGTACTAAAAGTTCAAGGCCATAGTCTAGCTAAAACCTTCACTGCAAGAGGCAACGCTCAAGCTGATCAAGCAGCTAAAAAGGCCTGTGGCTATGTAGAACCCACTCTTGAAATGGTAACCAGACAAGTATCTGTCTCTCTAGTCCCACCTGACCCACCCACGTACAAACCAGAGTACAACCTAGCATGGCTTAAAAAGGACCAGGAGCAATGTAGCCCAGAAGAAAAAACTCAATGGTTAGCGAAGGGCTGCAAAAAGGACGACACAGGCGTGTGGCGTTCAAAAGAAGAAGGCATATGCTGCTCTCAGAATCTCATGCAACTCCTAATCATAGAAACTCATGGTCCTTCTCATCTCCATGCCAGAGCAGTCTTAGAACGTATCAAAATCAATTGGTACCATCCTGAACTTAATGCCTTGGTAAATCTCTACTGTAAAGCTTGTCCAACCTGTCTTAAAATGAATAGCCAAGGGGGACTCAGAATGCCCACAGGGGCTCGTCCCCTGCCTTCAGCTCCGTTTGAAACCATAACCATAGATTTCACAGACATGATAGATCAAGTAAATGGTTTTAGGTACCTTTTAGTTGCAGTCTGTGAATTCTCCAAATGGATAGATGCCATTCCCTGTAAGAAAGAAGATGCGAAGTCAGTGGTCAAATGGCTAATCAACCATCACCTCCCACTTCATGGTCCACCACGTTTTATCCGTAGTGACAACGGCAGCCATTTCAGCAACAAACACCTAGCTGAGGTAGAGTCTGCTATGGGACTACAACATAAGTTTGGAAGCGTCTATAGGCCAGAAAGTCAAGGTTCTTGTGAAAATGCCAACAAGCAGATTAAGGCTAAAATAAGCAAAATTATGGAAGACTCAGATCCCAAGAAAAAGCTAAACTGGATCCAGGCATTACCAATCGCCCTTTATGCCCTTAGGTGTAATACCAACAGCACTCTAACAATCTCCCCATACCGTATGGTACATGGGTATGAGATGCAGGGCCCAGCTAGTCTTAACCTGAACCATTCTTCCACTCCACCTGCCTACACAGACAGGCAGAGAGCCACCTGGCACCGAGAGCTAACCTCTCTAATAAGTGAAATGCATGCCCATAGGTTGAGTCAGGACAAATCAGGAGATCCTAAAACTTTCAAGCCCAAGTACATCCCCATAGGCCAGATGGTCTATGTCAAAAGGTTCAAGAGAAAGTGGAACATGGTAAGATGGTCAGGTCCATTCAAGGTAACAGACGCAACAGAATTTGCAGTCAAGGTTGAAGGTCAACATGTTTGGTACCACAAAGTGCACGTTAAGGTAATGCCAGAAGGAGATAGCACTAGGAGTGTAGATCAGATTCAGGAAGATCTAACTCAGCTTAACCAAGAAGAGGAACAGGCAGCAAAAAGAAATAAGCAGTGCCCCTTACCAGTAGATATGGAATGGGAGCAAGACCAAGGTTGTTGAGGACAAACGTTAGACTTAGCGTTCCTTGTCCTTCTCTAGAGTACCATATTGCTCTATGTAGCTCTCGAATGATAGTAAGTCCGTTAATTGTTGTAATGTCATGTACTGATGTCTGTTGTTCTATGTCTCCACAGAAATCATCTATTGATAACTACATGAACACCACCTCTGACACCAGAAAGGATAACTGAAAGATCTGGGCGTTTAGATAAGTATCTACACTTACACATAATTTAGAAATTGACTACGCCCAGATTTAAAAGAAAGATCTGAAAACATATAGTAAGTCAGAGAGTGATATTAGGATATATAGGAACACTATGCCCAGCCGTAGGAAGTATGCCATGCTCTTGACTGTACTTACACTCCTTAAAATATGGGTGTTTGTACACTTGCTAACTCCTGTCCAAAGTGCAAACCGCATATCCGGAGGTTATCAAGCATCAGATTATTATCATCATCACATGTTCTGTACTGAAGGGGTGGATTGTTTCACCCACGTGAGAGGGGATTGGTATACTTACTACGGCGCTGGTTACCATGTAGACGCATGCATAGGGAACTGTCAGAGAAATTGCCAGATTATTGCAAACTCAGCCGGCAGACTCCCAATTCGCCATGACGGAGACTGCAGAGCCCAAAGGGAACAATGGGGATCCTTTGAAGGTGACTCAACTGGGAGAGCTAACGGAAGGTTAACTCTGGCCACAGCTGGTCCTTACGTGATCGTAAAAATAAGAAACCCGCAACTCAGCGACACAGGTCAAATATGGTTAAGTGTGTCTCTGTCAGGACGAGACTCTTATGCCAAACTATTTATTGACGTTTCTCCCAAACCTAACGCCACAGCTAAACTTCCTGAACGCATCATTTATGAAGAAGAAATCAATGATGAGGAGGAGCTCGATGAATGGCTTACTAGAGACCTCAACTCTGAACTGCCAGACATCACCAAACATCGTGTCCACGGATACCTGGAGAGGTGCGAAGGTAATACTGCATGTGTTAAGGCAGCGATTGCCGCCCACCATGCAATGCAGGACGCTGACTGTTGGGTCTGTGTCCATCACCGTCCTGATCTTAGGGTAACCCCCATTTCTCTCACTGACCATGATAGCTCCACTGAAAACTGCACCTCTCCCCGTGACATGCTCCAGCTACTAGCAATGTCCCATTTAATAGACAGGAACATAACCATTACCAACTCCTCCCTAGATGGTACCCTGAAGTGTATTGAACCAGCCCAATCAATGACCCAACGTACTCACGTTCTACCTGTCAAACCCATCAAGGCCCCCGTATGTTTGTGTTCCCACGACACCTCCCCAGGCACTGTAGCGTTAGGTATATCTCTGTGCGAACGCAATATCCATCTTAATGACGGTTATTGCACCTCTGTGGCTCTAGATGGCACCCTGCTAAATGTCTCATGCCCATGGTTTAATGTATCCGTTTCTCACCTCAGCTATGCTGCTGTGTGGACTTGCGGCAGAGCCGCAAGACATTTTCTCCCACCCAAATGGAACGGCTGCTGCCACCCGGGTTATATTTTTACCAGTGTTATAATTTACCCTGTTGTTCCCCCAGAAGATGACAATGCCCACAATAGAGTTAAGAGGAGCCTAACACCCACCACTGCCTGGGCCACTCCAGACCAGACTCAGACTAACTTAGAATACATTAGGGCCAAGTACCCAGGTTACACATTCAAGGACCCATGGACTGACTCAGACTCCCAAATGGCCTATGGCCTAGGTGCCACCACCTTTATCACCTCTGGTGTGACTGAAGAGTTCACCCTGAAAAAAATTAACACTCTAGCTGCCGAGCTGCTAATGTTACATGACTCCCTCTCTGACCTCCAGCTGGCAGGTCAGCTCCTAACCAACGAACAGTCCCAAATCAGGACAGTAGTCCTCAGAAATCGTGCTGCCCTGGACTGGATGACGGCTAAGGAAGGTGGTGTGTGCAAAATGCTAGGTGGAAAATGTTGTTTCTTAATCCCTAATAATCATGCTAACATTTCTTCCCTCATCTCCCATTCTCGTGATGCCATAGCTACCATCCCACAGCCCCAGATTCCAAACACTTGGTTTGACTTTAGCTTACTAGGGGGCTTTAGCAACTGGTTTGTCACCACCATTCTCCCAGTCCTGTTGATCGTAGGGCTCATCATTTTCGTAGCCATACCAATGTTGAAATGCATGATTAACAAAGCTGTCCGCACTGTTTACCCTTCTACTGACTTCCAACTAGCCCAACTGACCGAAGGAGAGGTCCACCAACCTCTCCTGGATCTTGTTACGGACCAGGTCCGTCCACCTCCTGTTTACGAGGAGGCATTTGAGTGAGCTTTTGTTTTTATACATACTGATGGTTTAATCCACCCACGCATAGACCAGCCTCCAGTCTACTTACACATTGAACCCGTTGTTTTCTATAAGAAATTGTTTTTCCCTGCTTGTGTGAATCCCTAGCATCCCCAAAGGACTAGGTGATATAGTTTTAGGTATTTTCTGCACTGATTTCGGTTTTACCCCGAAGGGGGTCTCATATCAATTCATGTTTTCTGATGTCATCTTATGGATGTTGTCTTACAACCAAAAAAGTGAAGTTGGACAGTCACACAGGAATGACAGGGGTACGTTGATCACAATTGTAACAGAAAAAGTTAGGGAATCTGATCAACAATACCCCACTATAGACTGACAAGTCAGTGGCTAAAAACTGTGGTCTGTCCAACCAAGTGAAAACTCTGGATTCAGGGACCAAGTTGACCTTATGGTCAAAAGATAGAAACGGACAAGTATGAAATAGATGTCATCAGAAACATAGAATCCTGTGCCATTGTTTATGTGTTAGTTGCATCCCAAAGGGGGTGCCATTTATTGTTTCTAAGTTATTAAAAACAAGTGTTGATTCTGTTGACCCCCGCTCACCATATTTTTCAGAAACGTTACCCAGTTTAGGTGGACTTCTTAAAAGAAGTCCAAAGGGGGAGTTTAAACTTTTCTGAAAATGTGCCAAGTATCACATCACTAGTTAGTGATCTGCCCTGGAGGCAGATCAAAGGGGGATTTGATGATATGATGTGATGACATTGTTTGATGATATGATGTGATGACATTGTAAATGCTTTTTGTGCCAAAACGTTTGCTAAATATCTGATCTAAGCTGATTTAAGTAAATCTATATTTTTATATTATATCTAAGTACCAAAAGCCAATGTTTTACAGTATTGTCCCACAGTCAGGTTACTAGAGTTCATTTTAAAGTTCATCCACTCACGCACAGACCTGTCTCACACGCACGCCAGCATGCACCTAGAGCATGGTCAGCTCATGCTCACCTCATGTCACCAATGATATAGTAGTGCATGCTCTGTGAATGTTGTTTTGCATGAGTTAGCTTGTGCGCACCGATACTCCTCAGCCGCCTTGAAAAAGCTACATTTCTCTGTTATCTTCTGTGAATGATGTTTTGCACCTGTTTTGTACAAGTCAGCCTGTACGTGCAGATACTCGCACCCACGCACTTGCGGGGTCTCAGCCGCCTTGGAAAAGCTACATTTCTCTGTTATCTGTAAAGAGAAACCTAACGATTCCTGGCACAGCCCAGGGGCGGGGGAAGGAGGAGTGAAGATCACGTGGTGATGGGGCGGAGGCAGACAGCCTTGCCCCTCTGAGTGTGTGGCCCAATCATGCCTGCTCAGCTGAAGAAACAGCCAATAGAGTCCAGCCCGGGACTCCTCCCACGAACCAATCAGAAAGTCTCACCTCCCCTGCTGAAGACCTGCGAAATACTATAAAGACTCTTGTTACTTTCATTTTGCGTCCGTCTCTACGAGAACACTACAGCTTGCTGTTGTGTACTTTACTGAACGAACCTCTTGGTACCGGTACTTAGATCTATTTTTCTCTTTTGTCTTGGACACAGATCTTGCTTAGAACTTAGAATAGCCCATTTGTGCAAACGGTATTGATATAATAAAGTTAACTGCTATTATTTTAAATAGAAGTCTCCTGTTTTTAGTATTGATTTTACTGGCACATTCATACTCATTTCTGTTCTACGCATAACCTCACCTTCTGAAGTTTTAGTGCAACTTAGGCGGAGTAGAGAGGCTCGGGCCTCGAGCCTTGTTCTTCTCGTTTGGAGAGAGGTTCTTCCAAGAACCAGCCACACAGATATGGGCTGTCTTGGCCATATATGGATTCTGTTAGTGTGGTATGTGGCCTCCATATACAGTATGGGCATTCCCATGTGAAGTCCTGTTATATGGGCTTAATAATGATGATATCAGGGATCTCCATATGGGCAGAAAAGGGATTCTGTTAGTGTGGTACCCCTAACATCAGTCAGAGCGGCAAACCCATAGGCCTTAAAAAAACGTACACGTTTTACATAAACTGTGACCTTCGGTCTCAATTCCATATTTGATCGAATTAATTTAGCAGTTTTGGGCAGGTTTCAAGCTAAATAGCATGGCAGACTTAACCATCGTTCGTCAGGCTCACTAACGCCCGTCTGTGTTCAATATTGTAACGATGATCAAGTAGTTTATTCACCCATCAAGTCACTTCGATCCAGCAGATTGTCTAGGTCCTCATCTCCTATTACCTTCCCCTTGATACTTCTCATCCCCCTAAAAATTAAACAAGGTCACAAAAGCATGAATTACAATGTAACATTTTACTTCAAGAAAAGAATTTCATGTTGAACCATTCCCCCCCACCGTACCCCAAACATTTCCGAAAATAGCAGAGCTACAAGCTCACAATGAGTCATAATGTGACAAGTTGTGAGCAAGTAGATCCATCTATAGAGCTACCTTTGTCAAAAGTTCACCCCCAAAATAGGGACAGTAGTATTCATGTGGTCTAAATGAAAAGAGAACTCGATATCCAGTCATGGTTCCTTACTTGGCAGTGTTTCTGTTCTTTAACATTTCCACCAGTTCATCCAGATCAATGAGGCTCTTTGGCTGTTTGGTTCAGCTCTGTCCGTGCTCCTTAGAACTTGTCTGAGGAATAAAAGAGAGGAGTGAGTATATGACAGAAAACAGACAAACGTACATTACATTTCAACGCCAGAGTGGATGCCAAAATGAGTAGAGCCGACCGACGCCATTGAGTAGAGCAGTGGTTCTCAACCTGTGGGTCGGGACCCCCAGGGGTGTCCCCAAATTATTTGGGGGGGTCCCCAGATGATTAGCTTAATGTGAAAAATTGTTTTCTCACTCAACAGTAAACAAACCAACATATATTTATAGTGTATAGAGGGTATCTGCACATTTCTAAAAGTGACAATTTAAGGACTTTTTAATGCCTCTAAAATGGCAAATTAAACATGGCCAAATTGTCAAATATTAGAGGCAGACATTGTGAAAATAGACGATCTACATGCTCACTACAGCGCCTCGCAACTCAAGGCGTTGTGAGCATGTAGATCTGCTATTTTCACAACAGAACCGTGTTATACAAAATCTAATGCCTCAACTCTTAGTGCTCATCAGGGTGGGGTTAAGATATGATTATTTTGGGGGTCGCAGCCTGAAAACGCTGAGAACCACTGGAGTAGAGGACATAATATCCACCGCTTTCTGTGTATACACAGCTCCATAAGGAAGATACTTCCATGCGTTGCGACGCATTGTGAGCTTGTAGATCTGCTATTTTCAAATGATTTACCTACATTTAATTCACTAGAAAACCTGTGAAATGGGTTAAATATTACTTAAGTAAAATAATTTGAGTGCTTTGTTGTTCAGGAACAACAAATATACTGCGAACCGGATCCCATCGTTCATTTCAAAGAGCCGTTCAAAGGACTCGATTCG
Source organism: Nannobrachium achirus (assembly GCF_963921795.1). Lineage (NCBI taxonomy): Eukaryota > Metazoa > Chordata > Actinopteri > Myctophiformes > Myctophidae > Nannobrachium > Nannobrachium achirus. The sequence continues at coordinate 9,193,751 of NC_137822.1, read as the reverse complement.
TTCGCGAACGTCCCACCTCTACTACGGAATGATGTTGTAAGTACCATATGGGTGATAAGGACATCACCAAAACATCAAACAGCATTCAGGGTCCTTTTTTTCCAAAGACACACACTCTTGTGGATGATCATCTTTTCCAGCTTCCTCTTGGCTGAAGCGCGCTCCAGGATGGACTAGTCGATGGTGTTGGCCGTCACCAGGCGGTACACCACCACCGGCTTGGTCTGGCCGATACGGTCTGGAGGTCTGCTTGGGGGTTCTGGTGAGGGGAATCATAATGACACTTTGCATTATTTACCTCAGACAGAACACAGACACAACTTTCAAGCCATCTTTATACTTTAGAACAGTGGTTCTCAACCTTTTCAGGCCGGGACCCGCAAAATAATCATGTTTTATACATTTTGTATAAGGCAGTTCTACTGTGAAAATAGCAGATCTACATGTGCATGTAGATCGTCTATTTTCACAATGTCGGCCTCTAATATTTGACAATATGGCCATTGGCCAATGTTTAATTTGACATTTTAAGGGTATTAAAAAGTCCTTAAATTGTCACTTTGGACAGATAGTGCAGATACCCTCTATGCCAGGGCAATTATTATTTCCATGGGGCCACATGAACAACAGAAAATATTGTGGAGGGCCGTGCTATTGTAAAGGCAGTGCTCCCATCAAACTAAACACACGGCTGTACCTCCGACTTCAGTAAATAAATACTTAGCAGTCCAAATCTTGTTGAAAACCCGGCATTCGGCATCGACTTTTCTTTTTTCAGCCACTTTTGAAGGGTAAGGTAAGGCAGGTCATCTTTACGTGTGACCAGTCTGACCTCCTGCTTGTTACTGAGACAACGATCCAATGATCACTGCACACACGTGCTGATGTACGCATTGCGTCCATATGCACGTGAATAAAAAACGTAAAAATATAAGTAATGGAGCTTTAGTCCATGCATGTGTTAAATTAGAAAATGTGTTCATTTTGTAATTTGCCATTAACCCTACACGGTCCGGTCAGAGTGAACCAAAGGGCTGCACAATGCCCAGGTCTGCTCTATGCCATACATGTGCAACTGGCGGCCCGGGGGCCACATGCGGCCCCCACCTTCTCTTAATGCGGCCCACAGGTTAATATCAGAATACCTATTATATTAATTCCAAACATGCAAAACAGGACCTCCTTTAATTACTTCGATCCATATTAGAAGTTTTTGATGGCTAGTATTAAAATTGTACTTTTTATGTCGAACTTATTTGTTATAAAGTTCATAAAGTTTACATATTGTAAGTAGGCCTATAACTAAATAAAGAACACGCCGCATTGCGACATGTTTAGCACTTGTAGACTGGCTATTTTTAGCTACTTATTCGTGACAGTAGAATGATGGCATGGGACATCAATTTACGAAATAAGTTAAGTTCAAATATGGAGATAAGAGGTCTCTGTCGACAGCAACAATATGCAATGTGGCCCCCTGGAGTGAGTGTGGAAATACAGTGGCCCCCTCTATCATAAAGGTTGCCCAACCCTGCTCTATGCACTTAATCTTTATGTTGTCTTGTTTACTGTTGAGTGAGAAAACGATGTTGCACATTAAGTTAATCATCTGGGGACCCCCCAAAAATAATTTGGGGGCCCCCCTGGGGGTCCTGACCCACAGGTTGAGAACCTCTGCTTTAGAAAACATTGCAAAACTTTGCATTCATTCTGAACAATCTTATATTCGTGATTAAACACATCATGGAACTGAAACGTTCCTTTGTCCATTTAGACCGGAGGCCAAAAAAAAAAGTTTTCTGAAAACGTTCAAATATTTATTAAAAGATTACAGAAAAATGTATGGGCTTGCTATATACTGTACATAGCAACGGCTAGTTATGTAAAGGGGTTCCGGTCTAAAGGGGTTAAATCAGACAACGTTTTTGTCCCCCCAGCCTTCATTTTCCACTGTACCCTCCAGTAAATAAAGCAGAAATACCCTAAAGGCAAGTATTATGACCCTGAACCCACCCAGTCACCGTCAAAGATGATGACGGAGTCAGCAGAGGTCAGATTGATGCCCAGGCCTCCTGCCCTGGTACTCAGAAGGAACAAGAACACGTCTGGGTCTGTGGCAAACTTGGTCATCTGGGGGAGAGAAACAAACTCATATAGTAAGCACAACACCCGAGCGCAACCAAAACAAAAATGACTTTTCTTTGAGTTCTACCAGATCTCTTCTGCACTAGTCCCTCCTTAAGATTTTAGTCTAGTTGTTCTTATTTAGTTCTTGTAAGTGAAAAAAAATCCCCCAAAATAATCATATTTTAACTGGCGAGCACTAAGAGTTGAGGCATTACATATTGTATAACATGGTTCTGTTGTGAAAATAGCAGATCTACATGCTCACAACGCCTCGCAATGTGAGGCGTTGTGAGTATGTAGATCAGCTATTTTCACAATGTCTGCCTCTAATATTTGACAATTTGTCCAATGTTTAATTTTTCATTTTAGAGGTATTAAAATGTCAATTTAGAAATGTGCAGATACCTTCTATACACTTAAACTTTATGTTGGTTTGTTTACTGTTGAGTGAGAAAACAATGTTGCACATCATCTGGGGACCCCACAAACTAATTGAGGGGGTCCCGACCCACAGGTTGAGAACCACTGTTTTAGTCGACGATCAACACTGCAGACAAATGGCAGGAGTCGCTGGCGTAGGGATAACCACTATGCTGTGTTCCATGGAGCGCACTGCAGGTCACCAACTCCAGTCTCTGTAGTGGTGGTTTAGGACAGTAGTGAGCCTTTAGTAACAGTAATTCAGAGAATCAAACACCACTCACTCACGTTGGTTTGTTTCTCATCTACATGGAACATGGAGGTCCAAGATCGATGTCATCTGACTGAAGACCAGCACCTACCCACACACAAAAATAAAATCACAAACATCAGTAAATACTATAGGATTTAAAGGTTTCCTTCTGTATAATTTCATATATATAGATATACAGATATATATTATTATTATTATTATTATTACACACCTTGCAACACAAATTTTTTTACACTGCTCCTACAGATTTTGCCCTAAAATCACGCGAAGGTGGTACACAGTATCTCTTAAGTCCTGTCATCAACATGGATCTGTCCCATTTCCCACATTCCCTCCTGATTGGCTACGATTGCCTTCTAAAGTTTGTGTATGCGACCTGACGGTCGCTTATCTCCTTATTAGGGAGTCTTACTGGTACATATTACTGGCCAGGTATGAAAAGTAGTTTGGTCAAGATAAAATGCACACATTGCGATGCAAATCAATCATCAACATAATTGAGAATTAGTCAATAGATAACTATAGTACAATTACCATGCATTAAAATGGTCACATAAACATGTGTCATAAATGCCTTTAAAGCTCAAATCAGTTGAATGATGACTTATCCGTTTGACCTTGTGTCCTTTTTTCTTCAGAGCAGGCAGCAGTCTGTCCAGGATAAGAAACTTCCCTGAACTCTTCACCAGCTCTTCATCAATCTGCAAGATGCAAACAAAGACACATTGTAGCAGTGCCTACAATATATATATATAATATATATATATATATATATATATATATATAAATAAAAGGAAAATAAGAGCACGCTTCAGGTATAAAAGGGAAGACATGAGCTTATAGAGCGGGCTAGGTTTCTAGGCAAAATGAAAAATCCCCCAAAGCGAGAGCTTAAAGGAGTAGTTCACCCCCAAAATGACCTTTTTTCTATTGATTACTCATGCCATGGAGTGATGGAGACTCCTGCGTGACGGGGTCCAGTGGGTACTCCAGCAGGTAAGGGTGGTTGCAACACTTGTTCAGCAACATGAGGATGTTTCTCATCTTCAGGTTAATCTCAGCATCCAACGGGGGCTGTACCTCTACCACTTCTTTGGAGCTGGACGAAGGAGGAGAATATGGAGGCATGGCTCAAAAAGACTCGGCCAGTGGAATGACGTATGATCTCAAAACATCTCTATTCAAAAGAGCCAAACCTGGCCATACCAGGACGTCTAGTCTGATTCAGACTCTTGCTAAACTGTCAACTCAGAGTGGGCGGGTCTAAAGGCTGGAGCCAGGCAAAAGTTTAGTTTATATATAAACTAGATTAATGTTAAAGAGAACCCCTGATATAAAACCAGTGTCCTCCCAGAGAGATCTGAACATTTGAAAAATGCTGAACTCACATAATGCAATGCATAGGTGTTGAGAAAACACTATACATCTTAGGCAAATTTTAGTTTTTTTTTTTCAACATTAGAATTAATTTTATAAAACCCCAAGTAAAAGAATAAAGGTTAATTTTCTGTTCATTTTGCCATTCTGTGAATACAATTATGTCTAGCTGATTGGTAGGCTAGAAGCCATTTCAACTCAATCAGTGGTAGTGTCGATATTGTATCTCACTTTTCTAAAGTCTTGCTTCTTTACTGCCATCAGTTGCTTTTGATTGAAAATTGTATAAGCATACTGATGTCTTAAAGGGCCTACACCATGCTTTTAAAACTATATTTTTTGTATAAATATATGCTCAAAATTGAGTCTTAGACAGGTTTTAACCCTCAAAAAACACTCTGACCATTCTTTTTGTTTGTTCTAGCTCTTCTATAATGAGGCTCTCCAGCTGCAATACCAAAACGGCCTCTGTTTGCTCAGGGGCGCATCTAGTGGGGTTTTTCCAGAAAAAAAAGAAGTTTTTTGAAAAAGAAAAAGTTTTTTGAAAAAAAAAAAGTTTTTGAAAAAAAAAGTTTTTTGAAAAAGAAAAGTTTAAGTTTTTTGAAAAAAAAAAGTTTTTGAAAAAAAAAAATTGGAAAAAAAATTTTTTTTAAGTTTTGAAAAAAAAAAAATTGAAAAATTTTGGACTCTGCATTGCATTTTTTTGAAAAAAAAAAAAGTTTTGAAAAAAAAATTCTTTTTGAAAAAATTTTTTTTTTGACTCTGAAAAAAAAAACGGGAATCCGAGAGTGACGTCACTCTCGTCAACTCTCAGAACAGCACTGTTCTGAGAACCCGTGGAAAGCTTTTCATCTCTGTCTGCCCAAAACCAGAGAAAGACACAACGGTCAGAAATAGGACTTTGTGAGGATAGAAGGTGCCAGTGGGACCCCAAAAAAAGGTTTTAAAATAGAAAAAGTGAAAATTCATGGTGTAGGTCCTTTAACAGTGTTCTCAGGAAGCCAAAACATTCTCCAGAAATAAAATGTCAACCTTACAAAATCGGATAAATGGTTAATTATTTATTAAAAAAAAGTTTAAACAAAAATATGCTTTCCACACAGCGCTATATAGAACAATAAACATACAGAGCCCTAAAAACAGGACCAAATCTAAGAGACATATTTCTGAACAGCAGAACTGGATGGTCAGTTAACCACTTGGACCCTTAAAACCTTGAGTTGGCTCTTGACTTGATGCAATCCTGTATTACTCTTTGCCAAAAACAGTGGCTGTTGTAAAGGTTGACTTCCCCAATTATACGGCTTACAGATTTTAGTTCAGGACCGAATGCATGAGGAGTTTGTAGACTTCAGGATCGATCTGCTGATGGTGGATTTGGGCCATCTCCCCGAGACGATACTTTGAAAAGGGATGTTGGCAAGGACAGGAGGCCTTCTGCCTGTCCAGAGAAAACACCCAATTTGTCAGGTGGGCTATGAAACAGAAGGATGGCCCAGAATAGGGATGTTGGGGTCCAAGTGGTTAAAAGGCTTTCTGGGACGTCGGCCTCCTCATCGGGACAGCAGTAGTACTCCACAAAGCAGATCTGACCGTCGTCGTTTCTGACCAGGTACTGCAGCGAGAGGAAGCCCCTGTTGTCTGTCCTCACAGAGGCTTTGGAGGACAGCGCCAGTGCTTTGGTAGACTGCTTCAGCAGCGACATCTTGTATCTGTCCAGACCAACAGGAGAGCACAGTAAATGTCAAGCAATGTGTCATAGGGTTAGGTAGAAACCTTGTATGTCCTAAACAGTTACTTTTCAGAAAATGGTAAAAAGAACCTGTATAATAATGGATCCAATGTAGTTATTTATTCACAGTTCTTAATACTTTTCATTGGTCCAATATTTATGAAACACAATCTGAGCTGCGCAACAGCAGAGGGTGCCGTTTCCCTTTTTTGATGGGTTCCCAAATTGATAAAACCCAGAAAGACTTAGCCACAGGTTTTCAAAGATAGTGAGAATAGCGGATCTACAAGCTAACAGCTCTTTTAGATCTGAGCTTGTAGATCTGTTCTTTTCACCACTTCTGTCTGTGTTGAAATATGGAAATACAAGGAATAATCAGATAGTGTCTGGGTCTTTCTGCTCTAATACGTAAACAATGAAAAAGGACAGCATTCAGTCTGCATAGGGCAACTTTACCAATCTCTAACCTAAAATCTAATACACGTTGAACTGCATCTGTGCATCATATTATGAACGTAGGCAGAGAGATGTTCCAGGGCTCCCAACACAGAACAAAGTGGGAAGTGTGTCAGATAGATTTCACGCCGTCCCCACTTTTAGAAACAATGGGATTCTGCTTATTGATCAGCAAACATCTAATGATCTTCTAAATTGACCATTGAAGACACCTGACACACCAGGCAGTTCTTTGACACTTGACAATGCATTAAAAGGAGTTACTTTTCCTAACCTGTTGGATTGTGTTTTGGTGCATTGAAATAGCTCCATCATGCCAGAGTCCTTGGGGTAATCATAATGGGTGTTTCCAGCATTCCCAAATGTTGATAGCCTGAAGAAGAACAGAAGAAAATGCTTACCATACAGTATTTGTGAAGAGAATGCTGTAGTAAAACAATGTTTAGTTAATTCTGTATATAAAAATGTTTGTAACAAGCCTTTCAAGATCAGTTCTGCTGCATTTTTCAGTTGAAAAGCAACTCACAAAGTAATGCTTTTAGTCAGTACTCGCCTGAAGTATGGCGCTTCTGGAGACATGAGGATCTGGAGCACTTCGCTGGTCATGTCCAGCTCAGAGAAGGCTTCCTTCAAACTGTCTGACTGCAGAATCACCTTGATGAAAACCAAGAATATGAAAACCAAATAATAAGTGAAATGTATTCATTTCCAACCCCACAGGGAATATACAGGCATACATAAAGATTACACTAAAGCAGTGGTTCTCAACCTTTTCAGGCCACGACCTCCAAAATAATCACTTTAACTGGGGACCCCCCTCCCTGACAAGAGTTGAGGCATTACATTTTGTATAATATGGTTCTATTGTGGAAATAGCCGATCTACATGCTCACAACGCCTCGCAACGCTCTGTCTCTAATATTTGACAATTTGGCCAAGGTTTAATTTGTCATTTTAGAGATTAAAAAGTAATTAAATTGTTATTAAATGTGCAGATGCCATGTATACACCTACACTGTGTTGGTTTTACTGTTGAGTGAGAAAACAATGTTGCACAATAAGATAATCATCTGGGGACCCCCCAGGGGTTACTGACCCACAGGTTGAGAACCACTGATTAAAGTATAAGATTAATGTCCCTTGATGTCTACTCTGTAGTTAACCATAACCATTAGTGTCACTGACACCTTCACTGACATCAGGGGCGGTGACGTTTCAATATTCAAATGGGTGCTCGTTTTTGACCCCGCCCCCCCCCTCCCCCCCCGCCCTCCCCCCCCGCCCCCGCCCCCGCCCGCCTGCCTGCCTGCTCGGCCAGCCGCTTAGACAAAATGATAATGACCATTGCTATGTTTGGCCACTAGAGGGCACTGAAAACCCACAACGCTAATATGTTCCCCATTTTCAGCAGTTTTGTGACACTTTGGTATCATGCCAATAAAGCTCCTTTGAATTTAATTGAAAACCAATGAAACAGAGCAGCCTGAATTAAAAATGCAGACAGGCCTATACTTGAGTAACTGTAAATGTACAAACGTATTGGTATCAAAATATCCCATTTCATGTCAGCAAAAGAAAAGGCATTTTTTTTCCCATCATTGAGTACTTTATTTACAGTTTGCCAATAGTACAGTGGTACGATAACGATGTCATAAAATGAATGCACTGTAGGAATTTTTTATGACACACGAGCAATCATGACTTTTCAGCAATCAGTGTGTTTCAACATCTTAACACAGTAATTAATGCATGATATTGCACCTACATTAACATGCTACAAGCAGAAACAGACCTTTTTTTCCCAAGATCTTTGTCTATTTTAATTGTGGAGGAACATGCTTTTTTTTTTTATGTAATATTTTCTGTGTAAAAAGAAAAAGAGAAAAAAAACCCTAATAAATATTGTCAAAAAAAATGTGGATGAAACATCTCTCCCTCCCTGATCGCGGTCTGTCACCTTCACTGTGCCTGCTGCAGTGCTGCTTGGCCATCATGGATCTCTATAAATGAAAAGGGGGAGAGGGGAATAAAAAAAAAAGTATTACAACCATGACATTGACAACAATATTGCTACAGTAAATTACAATTAGCCTATTATAGTAAACCTTGCATCATGCAGTACAGTATTTTTTAGTTTTTTAGTACCTACCATTTATTTATCAGGAACGTGTTTCTCCTCTGGGCTCCTCTTGAGATGAAGTCATTGGCTATGACATCCAGGTCAATCTTCCTTGCCAAATCACTGTAACAGTCTAACAGAGCAAGGTGATTGAGTCTTCCTTGCCCCATTGTGGATCGCAGATAGGTTTTCAGTCTCCGTAGGCCAGAAAATGACCTTTCTGAGCTGCATGATGTCACAGGGATAGTCAGTGCTTGTTTCACCAGTCTTGTGAGTTCTTCACAAACACCTCTCCTGGTGCCTCCCTGGTCACCCTTCAAAAAGTTGACGACATCATTGAAGGTAGACAGGCGATGTCCTTGGGTCTTTGCCATCTCCAGGCAAACGTCACGATGCAGTGTCAGCCTGGCTTCATCAAAGTCGTCTCCATAGAATTGCATCATGCGTTTGCAGTCGCTGTTTCCGACAACAAAATCCTCCACATCTTGCATGTGTGTGTATACAGCAGCACTAAATCTGCTGTCCAGAGATGATGATGCTGTGTCCATCACCTCAAAGTATTGCTGTCGGTGCATTTCTTCTGGCGTTTGGATGTGTGGAGGAGCGCCTCCATCGTCAAAGCGGCTGGGAACCTTCCTTAGTCTGGGCACTTGTGGGCTCTGCAAACCCAGTGTTTCAGCTTCTGCAGTAGTGGTTTCCCAAAACGTTTGGAAATCCTCACGAAGAGATGCAATTCCCCCTCGGAGTGAGTCCACCATCTCTTTAGCTTTCTTGAGGTTCAACTGGTGGTGTTGAAGTGACGTGTTGACCATTTCCACACGAGAGAAAAACTTCAGCATGAGTTTCAAACCAAAAAACGTGCTAAAAGTCTCTAGCTGCATACGCGTGCCACGGGCTTTACTGCCTGCCTTATCCCCGCTTAGCTCCATGTCCTCGAGTAAGTCCATGAGTGCACTGTAGTTGGAAGCAATGGACTGCAGCGATGCCGTTTTCGTGGTCCAGCGTGTGGGGCACAGGGGCTGTAGAGACGGTGCGTCTTCGTCTTGGTATTCCTTAAACCAGGCAAGTCGCTTTGGCGAATCTCTGATGAGGGTTACCAGGTCACGAACAATTCCCAATGTGACAGTGCACCATGGAATTTTTTGGGCTACATCCTGCACAACTAAATTCAAAACATGTGCGGTGCAATGAACGTACAGTGCTCGGGGCTCCAGTTCCTGCATGCGGGCTTGTAATCCTGTTCTGATGCCAGACATGTTTGCAGCACCATCGTAACATTGTCCTCTGCAGTTGCTTACTGGCAGTCCCAGCCGTACAAAGACGTCATTCAACAGCCGAAACAGTGTGTCTGCTGTGGTCTTTGAGGTCTCATAAAATCCAACAAAATATTCCTGAGTGTCCAGCTGCTCATCCACAAAACGAAAACAGATTGACACTTGCTCCTTGACTGTAATGTCGGCTGTCTCGTCCATCAGCACAGAGAAACACTCAGCAGACTGTATTTCCATAACTAGTGTTCTGAGCAAATGATGAGCCATAATTTCGAGCATTTCGTTGAGGATCTTAGAAGACAACCATCTATTCTCCTTGCGTTGTAGCCATGCTTGGAGGTGTGGCTCAGCTTCTTCGCCACGCATTTCTAAATTTGTGACCAAATTTGACGTTTCATCTGTTTTGCCTCTGATGGCCAGTCCCTGGGTTGCCAGCCACCGAAGAGTAGATAACGTCCCCCGTAACGCTATAGTTGCATCAGCCATCTGCAGTTGTTTACCAGTCGACATGGCAGCGAGAACGTTTACACCAGCAGTAACATTTGCCACGAAAATAGAAGCAGCACGATGCAGCTCACCTTTTTCGTGCCGACGGAATCTTTCGAGTGCTTTAGTCCAGTTGGAAAATCCATCGATTGTAAATGCTTTCAAGGACTCTTGGTCATGCATCTGGTTCGGAAGTGCGGCGTTCTTTTCTGCAGCTTGGGTGCAAATCGCACAAAAAACTTTGTTTTTGGTTGAGTCATACGTGATCCACGGGAACTTCTCTTTCCAGGACAGTTGATATGTACGGCCTTTTGGTCCCTTGCTCTGCACGTCTTTGCGGGCACTGCTGCTGCTGTCGCTCGGTACAGAAGGGGCGTTTGTTGTTTCAGCTGTGGTGCTGTCAGCCTCGACAGGGGGGTCATCAAGAGGTCGGGCACTGCTGCTGCTGCTGCTGCTGTGCAGGAGGGGCCTGGGTGCGAAGAAGGAATGTGTCGTCTTCGACGGCAGCCCGGCGCTTGGTTCTTCTAGGTCTGGTGGTGCCAGGTTGGTCTCGCCGGCGTCGCTGCTGTTCTTTGCCGCCTCGACAGGTCCTGGGGTCCGGCTGGCAGGCGTGGTGAAAAGTAGGGTCTTCTGGGTGAATCTCTGCTTCTTCTTTGCTGGAGGCATATTGTCTTGCTGAGTCAGCTGGACAATAATGTGTGAGAGATAGGCTACACTGCTGTCTTTTTATCCTTTACCTGCCAGGTTAAGACAATGCCATACATTAGCATTTCTAAAGGACAAGGGCACCTCGGCACAGGATTGGACGCTAGTTTGCTTTGCTGATCAGTGGGGGGAAAAAGTTTTATTTAGTATCACTTTAGTTAGTAGGCCTATCACTACAATATAGAAATACTCTGTTACAAATATAAGTCCTGAATTAAAAATGCTGGCATGCTTACTTGAGTAAAAGTCCAAAAGTATTGGTATAACATAAAAAGCCTACAAAAAGGAAAAGCTAGGCTTTAGGTCTATACTGTATAGACCTACTGTATATTTGTGTATTTATATTTTTTTGGCACTGTGTTGATAAGTAGTTCCTAATGTTTGGATGAATGGACCATTGTAAGTTCTTTGAGTTTGCAATATGCTTAGAAAAGTCACTTAAAATTGCAATCCATTATAGAAACGTTAAGCACTACTATTCTTTGTTGTGTTGTGTTTTTTTTTTTTCAAACTGTTCTCGACACTCGGCTGTACACAACAGTCCTTTTTATTTTTCTTACTGTCCTGTAACCTTAACTGGGTGACTTAATTTCCCCTTCCCCTTCTTTGTATATACTTACTGATTGTTTAGACTTACTGTTTTCTCTTTTATTATATATTTTTTCTCTCTCATTTTCTTTTCTTTACATATCTACTGCATAGTACTGTGTTCTATTCGTCTGTGTCATTCAATGTTATATGATATACTTTAATGGTTTCCTGTTGAAATAAGCTTAGTCTTTTCAGGATCTCATTTTAGTAGACCTTGTACCAGTGAACTGTACCGTCATGAAACTGTACATTTTCCTATGCAAACTTCTAATAAAGCCTTCAATCAATCAAATAGGCTTTAGGCTACATCAATTATATGTAATTCAAAGGAGCTTTACTGGCATGATAAAATACTATAATGCCTCATTCACATAGGGAGCAGCAAAGCTAAAGTTTAGCTTGCTTGGTCAATGTTATCTCAATGGAAACCAGCTTTAAAGCTTTCAAAGCTTTGTTCTGTGTATCTCCTGTATCTTTAAAGCTGGTTTCCATTGAGATAACATTGACCAAGCAAGCAAAACTTTAGCTTTGCTGCTCCCTATGTGAATGAGGCATAAGAACAGTTCAGTTGAGATTTTTTTTTTATTATTTTGGAGGTGGGGGTAGAATACTGTAGAGCTACATGGCTACATCACACAGAGTAGACATACAGCCAGGATGTGGAGGCGGGCTATGACGCTGGGTGACGCCCTCGAAAGGGACAAAGCCGACGTGTGATATCGGCCGAGTGCCAGGAATGCAGTTTGGCCAGTTTGGGGCGAACGACTGAGAATCAATGGGCTCTCATAACAGTACGCTCAAGCACTCACGCGCCCCCTATGTTCCCGCCGCTGACTGACATGCAGAAATCAGTCATGTTCGGGGGCAGTGTCATGCTTCACTCCATTGAGTTGACCATATACATATGGCAGCTTGTACATAGTCTTCATCCTAGTATCCTAGTATTCATCCTACCACAAAGTATATAGGGCTCAAGTGGTTCATGCATCATCGTTATACCATAGTCATGGTGCATGGTGAAACTACCTTGTTGGTCACATTGGTGCTGCAGAACTCAAAGTCGACGGGCTCTTCTGGTTCTTGAGTGTTGATCTTACACACGGTCACCACCCCTCCCTCTTCCAGGAACAGAGTCAGAGGGTAACCATAACCCATGTAACACATCCGCAGTGCTGTGCTCACTCCTGACAACACAGAGGTTACAATTATAATGGTTGTGTGTGCTGGAAACTGGATACATTTTTTAATCACTCAAAATTTCTATTTTAACACTCATAGCACAGTTTTAAAAAAAGGTTTTGGCCTATACCAAAGCAGATATTTTCTAATTCAAGCTCCTGATATTTTGAAGTGAAAAAGAAAAAAAAAAAAAAACATGCAACCTGATAACCAATTATCAATAAGGCCTAAATCAGGTTTAGACATTTGGAAAACAAATACATTGTCAGGCTAATCCAACATTTACCTGGTGTTGTGCTTCCACCAAAGATGCTGAGGCAGTCCACAAGAACAGTAAGATTCACCTGAAAGCCCACGGTGTCTTCTCTGATGGTGAACTCCTGAAAGATCTCAGCCTGGAAGAGAAGGAGAAAAACACATGAAACAGTCTGAGGAAGGAGGTAGACCTCCATGTTTGTAGGGCTAGGGGCAATTTACAGCAAATATATCGAAAAACAATAACAGACTAAATCTTGCTCATGTAGGTTAATCAATTAATCAAGCAGGTGTTTTTTGCGATATTAATTTGTTTCTTATATATCAAAGAATCAACGTGAAAAGATTTGAATAGATTTTTCATTATTGACTACATTGATTAGTCTGATTAAGCATGTTGCATGGTGGCATACAAAAAATAGACGCTCTACAATCAGAATCAACTTAGTTATCAAGTTCACAGCACATCATGTTGTGAGCTTGTAGATTTGCCATTTTCACTACTTTCTCAACCAATAGTCTTCATTCGGATCCAAGATAGATGTTTTACTCAGATTTATATTGTGCATTGCTCCTGTGTTGGAGTTCATATGACTTAAGTAGGAATTGCCTTAGTACTAAAATGACTTTTGGGGAACCATTCATCAACCTTGTGATTAACTGATGCTACACAGTAAAATGTTATACCTGAATCTTCCACAGTGACCTTCAGTCCGTTGGGTGTAGCACTGAAGATGGCATAGTCTTTGCAGGTGATGGCTTTCACTTGGACAGATTGCGAGCGTTGTTCAAACTGGCCACCAGAACGTAGGGGCCATCCTCACCTTGAGATTCAGTGGACAGAGGCATGGCTGCACTGAAACCACAAATACATGCTCATTAGTAATGGTAGACATGGTTTGATTTAGTGGCAAGTTACATGCATATGTCAAGTCAAACTGTATATGGTTGCTGTCAGGCAGAAACCTATAATCTCTGTATTTAAACATGTTTTTTTCTTCTCGTAATTAACGTCCTAAGTACGTCAGTACAGCGTAAAAAAATGCATCAAGATTTGCAGAGCCACAAGGTCGAAACACGTTCTGAGCTTGTAGATCTTGCTCTGAATTTGAATACAGTCTTGGACATTATGAGGTTTCCACCCAACAGATGATAAATATAATATATATATATACCCATAGAACAACTTACAACTCAAGTCATACGTAGCCTGTGGCATCTCCCAGTCAGGGTCAACTCACAGCCATTGCCTAGTGCAGTGATTGGTATAAGCACTTGACAGGCAGCCAGGGGGTGCAGTGATTGTACCTGCTGCCACGGGGCTTGCTGGTGGAACCCAGGTAGGCACACCCGCATTTTATGGTTGCATGTATTTTTTACTCTGAACGATTCTATGGTTGTGCATTCGCACGTGGATTTTGCCCAGCCCTAACCTCTAGTGATAGTGTGCCTTCAAATGACCCTCATTTGAAAAAGGTTCTTTCAAGGGCTTTGTCCATTTCGTCCTGCAAGTGTACTTATTATTGTGGGTGTTGTATATAAGGGATTCTTGCCGTGGTTGTTACAGACTCCTGAGAGTTGCTGCTAAAACAAGTCAGTGGGTGAGTGAGTAGCAGGTGTAGCATGCTATGTAATCTTAACATTTTGCACTAAATTCGCTCTCTTTAGTACACAACTGACTTTGCTACAAACTGTACAAGTAAATGGCTTTTCCCTGCCCCTGTATGAGTCTTCATGTGTCTTTAACATGCCGACACAGAAATAAGTGCTTGTCAGTGTTTGTCAGCTCAACAAGCGCCTCACAGCAGCTGCTGCACAGTTCACTCAACCCCTTCTAGTGAGAGACACTAGAAACGTTGCCCGAGAAACAAAACTAACTTCAGCACAAGCGTATACATTCAAAACATTTAAGTACTCACCTAGTTCCTAGTACAAAACATTAACTACTCACCTAGTTCCTCGAACAAAATGTTGTACAACACCATGGCTAGTGACTAGTAGCCTCGTAAACCAGACTCTTCCTGCCGGAGGAGTCAGTTAGGCTAGTACTACTCTGCCCAGTCTATCCACTGACTCATTTCACCAGCATCTTTCAGGTCACAGCTAGTCCCTACACATCATCACCCACAAAGAATACACAATCATGAAATCATTATGAGTAAAACAAAATACACACAACCATGAAAGGTTGCTGCCTACCCGGATTCCACCAGAAACAAGCCTGGTGGTGGCAGGTACAACCACTCTCCCAAATCATCATCATGACCCACCTGTACCTGTCTACTATACCATTCACTGCAATAGGCAGCTGTGAGCCAAAGCTAATGCCTGCTGGAGGGAGACTGCTAAGGTTACAGTGCCTGGGGGCGCGCGCGCGCACACACACACACACGCACGCACGCACGCACGCACACACACACACACACACACACACACACACACACACACACACACACAGTCACACACACACACACACACTCACACACACACACACACACACACACACACACACACACACACTGAGTTAAGAGGAGACCTTGACGCTCATGTGTAGCCTGTGGCTGTTTGAGAAGAAAAGATATGTTCATACTTTGTTCAGTCAAAAAGTCTTGACATGAAAAGTGGAAATACGTGAAGGCAAAAGAAGCAGAACATGCGCCAAAAGACAAAGACTATGAATAAAACAATAATAATACAATTAGACATAGTTTTTCAGTTAATGAACATGCAAATTGGCCAAAAATGTTGGAAAATATAGCCTATATTTGAAAAGGTAGGACCCACAATGGCCAATAACTATTCCCATATGAGGATTAACATCTCTGAATAACCTAGAATCAAGGACAGGAGTCGTTTGGCTGCAAACTGCACTGTTTGGCAGAATCACATTTAGGCAAAACGCCATTCAATGAGCTAGCCTACTTTGTAATTATAACGTTATAAACGCTGGATCCATCTCAACATCTCACCTATTCGGTCGGTGTCCAACTGATGTACTGAATGGATTCCCTGTTAAAAAACCCATCTTCCCCCTGACGGCCAACACGACGTCCCTCTTTCCTCTATCGACTTCAGTACAGTAGTTGTACACTTTAATATTAACTATGGTTGCACACTAACAACCGGAGCTACGTCAAATTTAAAGCGGAAGCACACTGCGGCCCGGGTTATTTGAATGGCCATGTGATGCAGTCTGCATCCATTTCAACCGAACGTTCACAGTCCACTAATATACGAAAAATATGGTATTATTACCAGTGTAGGCCTACAACAGACAGACGATGCAAAGACTGGTCATATAAATGTGAATGTGAAATACTCTTGTAAAAAGTTAAAAACATATGTCAGTTACATCCTGGTCAAGGTGGTTTGTTTGTTGATTACCATGGTTAGGTTAGTTACTACTAAAGAGAAGTTGCGTCGTGGTTGCGCCGGCGGTTACCTTGACGAGACTTTTTAAAAGTCGCGCAACCACGTTACCAGGTAATTTGATTGGCCACGGCACGGCTCCCCGGATTGGCTCAGCGCGTGTGACGTCACGTGTGCGCTGCTTGCCGGAGTAAAAAAAAGTTTTTTGATAATCGCACGCACGGGCATGCCGACGTTGATTGGCCCAACACACGCCAGGTCTCCGCGGATTGGCCTAGCGCGTGTGACGTCACGTGTGCGGTTTGAAATAAAGTCGGGCGACGGGCGTCGGAGCTTCACTCTTCTGATATTTCCTCACCGAGTAACAGTTAAGAGTCTTCTTCTTCTTCTTCTACTACTACTTCTACTACTACAACTACTACTTCTACTACAACTATTACTACTACTACTACTACAACAACAACAACAACAACAACAACGTAATTCACTATGGAGTACTACAGCACGACTATGGGTTTCCTGAAGGAGGTTTTGAGGTTTTTCCAGCAAAACGAACCTCAACCGGCACCAGCAGCAGAGGACTCGGCGTTTCAGAAGAACACACGACCACCTCCATCACCTCCAGCTCTGGTGGATGCTGCACCACAGCAGCTCCCCAACCAACCCAGGTCAGTTCTGAACAGAACTGTGACTCTGCAGGACCTTCAACGACCAGGGGCGTACACCAGGAGGAGGTTAATGGTTGTGGGCGACGGAATGGACTGGGGGTTTGTGGTAAGGGGGCACTCACCCTGCCACATCCAGGTCGTGGAGCCCGACGGGCCCGCGGCTGCGGCGAGGGTGAAGCCGCGCCAGTTGGTGGCGTCGGTTAACCGGGTCGACGTCCTCCACATGGACTACGAGGCCGTCCGGCAGTTGATCCTGACTGGCCCTAGAACACTGGTCATGGAGGTGATGGAGGAGAGGTGAAAGTGTTTTTTGGTGTTGTGGTGTACATATTGGTTTTGGGTTGTACATATGGGAAGAGGTGTATTGTATTGTGTGTATTTTAATGTGATTTATAAGTGTTGACATGTGTGTTGTATTTATTATTGTATTATTACCATATTTACTATTGTGCATTATTAATTGTGATTAACTGTTGTAAATAAATATGATCAGTTCTGTGTGAGTTGAGTTCGAGCTAAACACTGATGCCTCCCTGTCTATTTCTTCATTTTGATATTCTTAACTTCAGTATTTATTTTCTGGTACACATGCAGATCGCTGCAGAGCTAAACTCAACAATAAGGACCTGATTCTGAATCTTTATCCATCTCAGTGAACATATTTTAATGGTAGCTAGTGTTCATAATTATATTAAAATGCCTTGTGTATTAGGAATCAGTTGGATAGGGAAACGTTACAACTGCATTTGACCATTGGCCCCAATCTCGGCCTAAAGTGTATGATTTTATCCTCTTGGGTCAATTTTATACTCTAATCTTATCAACATTTTACTGTGTAGTCTAATCTTAACAGACATGACTGCATCCACACAATGCAGGAGGTTTCTTACCAGCAACATGATGAAAATAAACTAAAGATAGATGATCACATTTCAGATTTACTAATCTGTTCACACTGTTAAACAGTAAATGGTTCATATCCCTTTATGTCTCGTGGTCAAAGCCTAGAGCAGAATAGTACCTTCATAATATTTCCTTCCTAGTCTCAAACTGTTTTTCAAACCAAAAATGTGCAAAAACCTGAAGATGAGTGACTGGATTCACACAATTTGGTCTAATAAAGTACTGAATTAATTCATCACTAGATGGCAGTATAACCTTTACAATACATTGCCTTTACAAAACCATGGAGGTATAGCACTAGACTGACTTTTCTAGACTTGTATTCCTTAGTTCAAGAGTTGCTAAAGTATTACAATAGCCTACTGTAGATGTAAAATATCAAATATTGAGCATGCAGCTGACAGGACAGCGAGAATAGGTGAGTAGGTTTATGTTGTACAGGCATACTGCCTGAAATTAAAAGGTCTGAGAAAACCTGGAATGGTTATTGGATCACCAGTCTCATGTATGCTCTCAGCAGGTTTCATGTCAATCCTTTGGATATTTCTGAGATAGTGTGTGCAAGTGGAAAATGAAAATGTTCTGAACCCTATAGGTAACAGGCATTGACACTAAGGCTTGCCCACCTGCCCCCGGCAGGTAAATAAAACGTCAGGGAAGGTGAAGTTGGCTTTCAGGTTGCCCGACAGGGCAAGTGCTCATTTGAGAGGGGACACAAATGTCTATAAACACAACACGAGATATCTGTCTAAACA
Source organism: Nannobrachium achirus (assembly GCF_963921795.1). NCBI lineage: Eukaryota > Metazoa > Chordata > Actinopteri > Myctophiformes > Myctophidae > Nannobrachium > Nannobrachium achirus. The sequence goes on along the minus strand of NC_137822.1, from coordinate 9,175,064 downwards.
CCTGAACGTGGCCAGTGCGCTGTCTTCTGGTCTGTGGAATGTAAAATAAGAGCACTATTTACCTATAATGTGCTGTTTTTACTGTTGCTAGTGCTACGTTTAAAAATATAAAATAACAAGTGTGAAACCATAGACATATTCAATCATAGCTACAGTATGTAGGTATTTGGAGGTATTGAGGTATGACATTTTATCGCAGAGCCCCAGAAAGTAAAGAAATAAGTGTTACATTGAGCAGTAATTAAAATCGTACCTACCATTTTATAATGGACGATTTACTTTTCGGGCAAGTAGACCATGACCTGTACTTGCCCGATGGGCAAGTGCCTCTGAGACCTTAGTGTCAACCCCTGGGTAATCCCAACTGAATACTGTAGTTTCTGGTCCCATTTAGAAAGGCATAGGCCTACAGCAAAAGAATAACCGTAATCTACATCTATACTATCAGGGGCATTTGCCATTTGAGTTGGTTTTCCTCCACAGAGGTAGAATGAGAATGTCTGTCAAAGTATTAAGTAATTGTATGTCAGTGAATGTGGGAAACCAGGTTGTGACAGACAGAGCAACCTCTGACAGACCAATTGAGTACCTGAGATGAATAACAGTCCAAGTCCATATTTGATTTTCCATTCATTTTAGCTGATTGGTAGGCTGGAAGCCATTTCAACTCAAATCAGTGGTAGTGTCGATATTGTATCTCACTGTGTGCCACTTTTCTAAAGTCTTGCTACTTTACTGCCATAATTTGCTTTTGATTTAAAAGAAAGAAAAAAAAAGATAAGTGATTCATTATTTATTAAAAGATTTAAACAAAAATATGCACTTTCCACACAGCACTATATACAACAATAAACAAACAGAGCCCTAAAAACGGGACAAAATCTAAGAGCCATATTTCTGAACAGAACTGAATGGGTAGTTAACCACTTGGAACCTAAAACCTTGAATTGGCTCTTGATGCGATCTTGTATTACTCTTAGACAAAAACAGTGGCTGTTGTAAAGGTTGACTTCCCCAATTACACAGTTTAGAGATTATAATTTTTTGACCGAATGCACAAGGAGTTTGTAGACTTCAGGATCAATCGGCTGATGGTGGACTTGGGCCATCTCCCTGAGACCACTTTTGAAACGGGATGCTGTTGTCCAGAGAAAACGCTAGATCACTCGAAGCGTGTGATTTGTCAGGTGGGATATGAAACGGAAGGGTGACTGTTCCCCCCCCAGAATAGGGATGTTGGGGTCAGAGTGGTTAAAAGGCTTTCAGATGGATGTCAGTCCTCTGGGACGTCGGCCTCCTCATCGGGACAGCAGTAGTACTCCACAAAGCAGATCTGACCGTCGTCGTTTCTGACCAGGTATTGCAGCGAGAGGAAGCCCCTGTTGTCTGTCCTCACAGAGGCTTTGGAGGACAGCGCCAGTGCTTTGGTAGACTGCTTCAGCAGCGACATCTTGTATCTGTCCAGACCAACAGGAGAGCACAGTAAATGTCTAATTATGTCAAGCAAGGCGTCATAGGGTTAGTTGAAAACCTTTGTCCTAAACGGTTACTTTTCAGCAAATGGTAAAATGAACCTGTATAACAATAGATCCAATGTAGTTATTTATTCACAGTTCTTAATACTTTTCATTGGTCCAATATTTAAGAACACATTCTGAGCTGCCCAACAGCAGAGGGCGTCGTTTCTCTTTTTGATGAAGGGTTCCCAAATCGATAAAACCCAGAAGAGAAAGACTTAACCACATGTTTTCAAAGATTGTGAGAATAGTGGATCTACAAGCTCACAGCCCTTTTAGATCTGAGCTTGTAGATACGTTCTTTTCACCACTTCTGTAGCCTCGGAAACCCAGGCTTTTATTTTGGCGATACCACTTCTGTATGTGTTGAAATATGGAGATACAAGGAACAATCTTTCTGCTTTAAATAATATTAAAAAAAAAGGACAGCATTCAGTTTGCATAAGGTAACTTTACCGATCTCCAACCTGAAATCTAATACATGTTGAACTGCATCATATTATGAACGTAGGCAGAGAGGGTAACTTAATAAATCAGTTACTTTTCCTAACCTGTTGGATTGTGTTTTGGTGCATTGAAATAGCTCCATCATGCCCGAGTCCTTGGGGTAATCATAATGGGTGTTTCCAGCATTCCCAAACGTTGATAGCCTGAAGAAGAACAGAAGAAAATGCTTACCATACAGTATTTGTGAAGAGAATGCTGTAGTAAAACAATGTTTAGTTAATTCTGTATATAAAAAGGTTTGTAACAAGCCTTTCAAGATCAGTTCTGCTGCATTTTTCAGTTGAAAAGCAACTCACAAAGTAATGCTTTTAGTCAGTACTCGCCTGAAGTATGGCGCTTCAGGAGACATGAGGATCTGGAGCACTTCACTGGTCATGTCCAGCTCAGAGAAGGCTTCCTTCAAACTGTCTGACTGCAGAATCACCTTGATGAAAACCAAGAATATGAAAACCAAATAATAAGTGAAATGTATTCATTTCCAACCCCACAGGGAATATACAGGCATACATAAAGATTACACTAAAGCAGTGGTTCTCAACCTTTTCAGGCCACGACCTCCAAAATAATCACTTTAACTGGGGACCCCCCACCCTGACAAAGTTGAGGCATTACATTTTGTATAATATGGTTCTATTGTGGAAATAGCCGATCTACATGCTCACAACGCCTCGCAACGCTCTGTCTCTAATATTTGACAATTTGGCCAAGGTTTAATTTGTCATTTTAGAGATTAAAAAGTCATTAAATTGTTATTAAATGTGCAGATGCCATGTATACACCTACACTGTGTTGGTTTTACTGTTGAGTGAGAAAACAATGTTGCACAATAAGATAATCATCTGGGGACCCCCCAGGGGTTACTGACCACAGGTTGAGAACCACTGATTAAAGTATAAGATTAATGTCCCTTGATGTCTACTCTGTAGTTAACCATAACCATTAGTGTCACTGACACCTTCACTGACATGCAGAAATCAGTCATGTTCGGGGGCAGTGTCATGCTTCACTCCATTGAGTTGACCATATACATATGGCAGCTTGTACATAGTCTTCATCCTAGTATCCTAGTATTCATCCTACCACAAAGTATATAGGGCTCAAGTGGTTCATGCATCATCGTTATACCAAAGTCATGGTGCATGGTGAAACTACCTTGTTGGTCACATTGGTGCTGCAGAACTCAAAGTCGACGGGCTCTTCTGGTTCTTGAGTGTTGATCTTACACACGGTCACCACCCCTCCCTCTTCCAGGAACAGAGTCAGAGGGTAACCATAACCCATGTAACACATCCGCAGTGCTGTGCTCACTCCTGACAACACAGAGGTTACAATTATAATGGTTGTGTGTGCTGGAAACTGGATACATTTTTTAATCACTCAAAATTTCTATTTTAACACTCATAGCACAGTTTTTAAAAAGGTTTTGGCCTATACCAAAGCAGATATTTTCTAATTCAAGCTCCTGATATTTTGAAGTGAAAAAAAAAAAAAAAAAAAAAAACATGCAACCTGATAACCAATTTTCAATAAGGCCTAAATCAGGTTTAGACATTTGGAAAACAAATACATTGTCAGGCTAATCCAACATTTACCTGGTGTTGTGCTTCCACCAAAGATGCTGAGGCAGTCCACAAGAACAGTAAGATTCACCTGAAAGCCCACGGTGTCTTCTCTGATAGTGAACTCCTGAAAGATCTCAGCCTGGAAGAGAAGGAGAAAAACACATGAAACGGTCTGAGGAACGAGGTAGACCTCCATGTTTGTAGGGCTAGGGGCAATTTACAGCAAATATATCGAAACCAATAACAGACTAAATCTTGATGCTCAAGCAGGTGTTTTTTGCGATATGAATGCGTTTCTTATATATCAAAGAATCAACATGAAAAGATTTGAATAGATTTTTTAACCCTTTAAACGTGTTCTTAGTACTTGGTTGCTTTGTGGCATACAAAAGAAATAGACGTTCTACAATCAGAATCAACTTTGTCAAGTTCACGGCACGTCACGTTGTGAGCTTGTAGATTTGCCCTTTTCACTATTCTTTTTCTTAACCAATAGTCTTCATTCAATGGATTCAAGATAGATGTTTTTTTACTCAGATTTATGTTGGAGTTCATATGACTTAAGTAGGAATTGCTTTAGTACTAAAATGACTTTTGGGGAACCATTCAACCCTGTGATTACCTGATGCTACACAGTAAAATGTTATACCTGAATAAATGCATTAGCTTGCAGACACTTGGAATCTTCCACAGTGACCTTCAGTCCGTTGGGTGTAGCACTGAAGATAGCATAGTCTTTGCAGGTGATGGCTTTCAGTATGTTGGACAGATTGCGAGCGTTGTCCAAACTGGCCACCAGGACGTACGGGCCATCCTCACCTTGAGATTCAGTGGACAGAGGCATGGCTGCACTGAAACCACAAATACATGCTCATTAGTAATGTTAGAAATGGTTTGATTTAGTGGCAAGTTGCATGCATATGTCAAGTCAAACTATGGTTGCCGTCAGGCAGAAACCTCTAATCTCCGTATTTAAACATGTTTTTTTTTCTTCTCGTAATTAACGTCCTACTTGATCATACTACAGTACAGCGTCACACAAAAGCATCTAAATTTGCAGAGCCACAAGGTCGAAACACGTTCTGAGCTTGTAGATCTTGCTCTGAATTTGAATCCTGAAAAGTAACAGTCTTGGACATAATGAGGTTTCCACCCAACAGATGATACATATATATACATAGAACTACTTACAACTTTACAAGTCATACGTAGCCTGTGGCATCTCCCAGTCAGGGTCAACTCACAGCCATTGCCTAGTGCAGTGATTGGTATAAGCACTTGAAGGTAATCAGGGGGTGCAGTGATTGTACCTGCTGGAACCCGGGTAGGCACACACATTTTATGGTTGCATGTATCTTTTACTCTGAATGATTCTATGGTTGTGTATTCTTTTTTCATCTAAAGTGGTCCTAGTTATAAACAAATCTACAAACACATGGATTTTGCCCAGCCCTAACCTCTAGTTCGAAAGAGGGAGATTTCACCCCCCAAATAATCCTCATTTGAAAAAGGTTCTTTGGTTCTTTCAAGGGCTTTGTCCATTTCGTCCTGCAAGTGTACTTATTCTTGCTGTGGTTGTTACAGACTCCTGAGAGTTGCAGCTGAAACAAGTCAGTGGGTGAGTGAGTAGCAGGTGTAGCATGCTATGGAATCTTAACATTTTGCACTAAATTCACTCTTTAGTACACAACTGACAACAAACTGTACAAGTAAATGGCTTTTCCCCTGTATGAGTCCTCATGTGTCTTCAAGTTTTCAACACGTTGACACAGAATTAATAAGTGCTTGTCAGTGTTTGTCAGCTCAGCGAGCGCCTCACAGCAGCTGCTGCTGCACAGTTCCCGCAAACCCCTTCCAGTGAGAGATAAGACACTAGAAACTCTGCTAGAGACAAAACTAACATCAGCACGAGCTTATACATTCAAAACATTAACTACTCACCTAGTTCCTAGTACAAAACATTAACTACTCACCTAGTTCCTACTAGTACAAAATGTTATCCAACACCATGGCATGACTAGTACTACTCTGCCCAGTCTGACTCATTTCACCAGCATCTTTCAGGTCACAGCTGTGCTAGTCCCTACACATCATCCACATACATAGAGTACATCAGCAATACAAAGAATACACAACCATGAAATCATTATGAGTAAAACAAAATACACACAACCATGAAAGGTTGCTGCCTACCCGGGTTCCACCAGAAACAAGCCTGGTGGTGGCAGGTACAACCACTCTCCCAAATCATCATCATGACCCACCTGGTTACCTGTCTATTATACCATTTAGGCAACAGCTGTGAGTCAAAGCTAAGAGGGAGGGTGCCACAGGTTACACACACACAACACACACACAATAGATTCCAGGGACTCTGTACTGTAGGTTCTTTAGGGGGGTCTGAAAGTTGACCCTTACAAGTCTGTAACTCTGACAGTGTACATATGGGGTTCATTTGGTTCCATGTGTACCTTGAAATTTGAAAGTTTGAGAACCACTGGTGTAGGCTATATAAAGAAGATATGTTCATATTTTGTTCAGTCAAAGTCTTGAGAAATAAGTGAAGGTAAAAGAAGAAGAACATGCGCTGAAACGTAAAACAACGAAATAACAAAAGACAACGACTGATGAATAAAACAATAATAATAAAATAAGACATAGTGGAAGCAAGCTGAACTAAAGAAGACATAAGCTACATTAGCTTTAGCCCTAGAATGTCTCCAATGTTCGGTCGATTGACACTCAAATCTGGAGCCATAGAACGCTCCCATTGCGCGGCGGTTAGCAGCGAATCTGCGCGGCACTAAAGTGCAGCGCGTTACTTGTGTACTCACCCAATAATTAATTCCTCAGCCTGGGAGAAAGACATTGTCCTATAGTGTCATATCCATTTGAAAGTTCTGGCTGAAAACATGTACTTTGTAAAATATCACCACTTATCACGAGCCAACACGGACGACTGACACGACCGGGCGAGGGGCCCGAAATGACTGCTGGACTGAATATATCAAAACTTCCTTTTGGAAGCACAAAAGTACGGGGCACACAATCACGCAGGTGGTGTGATTAGTCACCCCACGTCAATCACAGTGTGCCCCGTACGTTTTGTGCTTCCCAAAGGAAGTTTTGATATATTCAGTCCAGCCCAGCAGTCATTCCGAGCCCCTCACCCGGTCGTGTAAGTCGTCCGTGTTGGCTCGTGATAAGTGGTGATATTTTACAAAGTACATGTTTTCAGTCAGAACTTTCAAATGGATATGACACTATAGGACAATATCGTTCTCCCAGGCTGAGGAATACATTATTGGGTGAGTACCTGGCTCAATGACAACAGACTCTCAATTCACCTAGGCAAAACTGAATGTATCCTCTTTGGATCTAGTCAGAAACTTAGCCTAGTTGAGAACTTCACAATTAAAGTAGGTGACACTGTGATAGAAAGAAAAAACCACATCTGCTACCTGGGTTGCATCCTGGAGGCTAACCTATCCAGTGAAAAAATGACCACCAAGGTAATCAATAAAGTCAATCAACGAATTCGCTTCTTGCAAAGAGTTGCCCCACTGATCAATATTAAATCCCGAAAGACACTAGGAGGTGCTCTTATTGGGCCCCTCATTGATTACGGAGTCCTTGTCTGGTATCGCGACGCCCCAGCTGCCTTAAAGCTAAAGCTCCAAACAGCCCAAAACAAACTAATTAGGGTTGTGCTTGGTCTCCCTCCTCTGACCCACCTTACCGAGCATCACCACGAAAGCGTGGGGTGGCTCAAAGTAGCTGACAGAGTACAGCATCTTGCAATGGGCCTGGTGTACAAGATACACTACACCTCCAAGATTCCCATGTACCTGACAAACTACTTCTTAAAGGTCAAGGATGTTCACGATCACAACACCAGAGGCAGCTCCACTAATCATCATCAGCGTAGATTTAACACTAAACAAGGCGCTAACTCGTTCTCCTGCTATACCATCAACATGTGGAACGCCCTTCCACAAGCCCTAAAGGAGAGCAAATCCCTAGCCTCCTTCAAAATTGGTATGAAAAGTCACCTTCAGACAGCAGCTACCCGTGACTTGTAAATAGACTAAGCCCCCATGCTCCCCCCCCCCTTTTTCTTTGTATTCTGCCTTTTGTATTTGATGTTATGCTTTTGAAACTGATATTATCCTAGATAAAGTACTATGTTCTATCCGTCTGTCTTTCAATGTTATATGAGATACTTAAAGTGTGGTTCCTGTGGAAATAAGCCTCGGCTTTCTAGGATCTCCTTTTAGTTGACCTTGTACCAGTGATTTGTACTGTCATGAAACTGTACTTTTTTCTATTGCAAACTTCTAATAAATTCTTCAATCAATCAATCAGTACACAAGTAGCGCGCAGCACTTTAGGGCCGCGCAGATTAGCTGCTAACCGCCGCGCAATGGGAGCGTTCTATGGCTCCAGATTTGAGTGTCAATCGACCGAACATTGGAGACATTCTAGGGCTACATTAGCTTATAATTTTGTCAGAGACATTCATGTTGAGGTATATTGCCGTAAAAGCAAACGTTGTAGGCTATTATCAGTCTCTCTCTGCGCACATCTGTAACATAAACATTATGCATGCAATAAGTGATGTTTTATACATTTGAACTTACATTCAATTCAAAGCTGATGAAGTTGTTTTGAGTTTTGAAGACAGGCGCCTCGCAGAAGGACTACACTTCCGGGATGCGTCGGTTGCGTCATCGCGCAAGGCGGAAATGACAAAACCAATCCGGCGTTGAAAATATGCGATCTGCAAGCTCACGAGACGTTGCGGTTTGACTCCTCGTGAGTTTGTAGATTGGATATTTTCAACGCAGGACCTGACGTATAGCGGAAGTGAACGACGTGTACGTAACATCGAATTTCCGGAGCCTTCGCAGCATCAAAACAGAACAACTGTTTCATTTTTGATAACGAAGATTGTTCGATTTATTAGACTAAATCAAATCATAGCACCACCGACAACAAAGGTGAGCAACAAAGGTGAGTTACTGTGACAAGCTAAGCCGTGACAACACTGATTTAACGGGCTATTCTTTAATTAGGTTAATTACGGAGTGAAAGAGAGAGCGAGAGAGACACACACACACACACACACACACACACACACACACACACACACACACACACACACACACACACACACACGAAGGGCCGAGGAGGGTGATGTACATTCATAATCCGACTAGTAGTGTAATCCAGTATTCATTATGCAAATTATACTAATATAATTACTGTAGATTACAAGTTTAATTTGAATATGACTGTGTTCTAGAATGACAAGCCAACATTTTTGTAGAAATGACTAGATGGCAATCCAACAATATTGTTATTGTAAATATGCTGTTAGTCTAGAATGGTTATCTGTTACGATGTTCATGTAAATAGGACTGTATTCTCGTTATCTCTAACAGTGTTCATGTTCATGTTAATATTGCTGTATTATTTTAGTTGGTAATCTAACAATATTAATGTTGATATATGACTGTTCTAGATGGTAATCCAACAATGTGTAATAATCTGTAACCCCCTGAGATGGTGTCAGCTGTGTCTGGTTTCATGGCAGAGTATGACCATTATTAGATCATCTGCTACTAACATTAAGGATTTTCATTGTTGATTCAATGATTGGATGTGATTAATTTGACCATAATAAAAGGATGGTAACTAAAATGAGATCATGGTATGCGTATCGCAACAAGCGATCTGAACCCAAACAGATGAAGGCTATTCAAATAGTTTAACCTGTTTAATGCTAAATGACCCAGAAGTCAGCACAGTTTTTCATTCATTTGATATATGGACAAGCTGTCACATTTCTTTTTTTTTTACATTATGCAATACTAAGTTAATGATTTGATTGTAAATGTGTAATTGATTACATTTTCTATCAGTTGATTAATTATTTGTTTAATAACTCCATATTAACATAACATCCATATTGACATCTTTTTTCAATCTAGCTGACAGAGCTGATTAAGCCTGTATTATTTTTATGAATGACAAGAACTTCTACAGTTGGAAGTGTACCACGTCGAAAGTGATAGCTAGATACCTTTATTATCCCACAAGGGAAAATAATAATACTTATAATACTACTTATCAGTGCAGGGCAGTTCTCTTGCAGTAATACCCACTGTTGACTGTGCCTTCTCTGTTCAGGTTCATCTTTTTAGGCGTGCAGTCTGAGCCACAGCTATGGTGTGCATTCCTTGTATTGTGATTCCTGTCCTGCTATGGGTGTACAAGAGGTTCCTGGAGCCCATCCTCTACCCTTTCATCTCCCCTATAATTAACATGTTCTGGACCAAGAAGGCCATTCAGGAGACTGGCCCAGCAGCAGGTGACCAAAAGGCCAGTCCGACCAGTAATGGAACAAGCAAGGTAAATCTATGTCCAATCTTTTCTCTTTTATACTCCCCTTACATCGTAACGTTACGCATCATCAACATGTCTCTCTCTCTGACTCACGTGCACTAGTGATGCAGAACTGAATGCATTACAGGAGTTTAGCATGCTCTACTTGTGAAAAAACAACAACAACCAGCCTCTATGTCGTTCTGTGAAGAAAAATGCTTCCATCTCAGAGCTTCCATGACTGGTCTGCTACATCAGCGGTCAATCTTGTGTTTGTATGTTGTGAAATACATGCGTATGCTCAGGCTGTAGTTGTAAGAGAAGGATTTGGGAGACCTGTTTTGGGGCTTTCTTTCAGATAAAGTATATAGAACACTCAATGTAGGCCCATTTAAATTATTTTCATTAGCAACGTTTCAATTAGCTGCTGTCTCTCTGTTGACCACTTCATTTCAGTGGCCAACAAAGCTGACAGTGAAAACCACCACCACTTTTACATCTTATTATAGGCTGCAAATGATCATAAAGCATACACAGAATAAGTCGAGGAATAAATACTCATAATAGATTGAAAATGCATTCTGTCTGTGGAGAGAGAAGTGTAATGCTCATCAAGAAATGAATGGATGTCTTCAAATTGTCTGTTGATCAACTCACACCTACAGTATTTTAGAGACCAATTTCAAGCGGCAACTATGTGCGTATGCGCCGACACCACAGCTACACGACAGTGTCTGGAAAAAAGGTCAACACATTGTTGTGTGCCAGTAGTAGCTGATGTACAATCTCACAACGTGTCACCCTGCTACGCGTTGTGAGCTTGTAGGTCGGCTATTTTCGATGTGCAAAAGCTACATGCAACTAAGTAGTATAACTCTGGCTTCAGAGGCCTGTCCTGTTCTACCCATAAACGTGTTGTGAGCTTGTAGTTTGGCAATTTTTGGCAAAGAGATTTAGAGAGTGAAAAAAAAAGTCTGTATCAAGTACGTAGTTCTTTACAGGTGCATTTGACCAATTCTATCTTTCTAGAGGGTTTAAGTGGTACCGGATATGCATTTTGGCAAAGGTGAAGTGATCCCAGTGTATTACATAGGACAATTTCACAATGAATTAAAATCTCTGCGATGGGATTATTGGGAGCATTTTCTATCACAATAAACGGTAATAAGGATTATGGTCCCATCCCAATGTAATACTGACATTATTTCTTATGTTTGTCTTTCAGCCTGAAAGTAACGGAGACATCACCGCCAACGGAACAACCACCACAGTAGCAGATAAGAAGACCGACTGACAGTTTATTCAATTGAGATACATCTAAAACATTGTGTACATATTTCAGTATATAATATACATAACAAATATATTAAATTAAAAGAATGTCTCCTTGTGTAAATTAGGTTTTTTGCAAGTGATAAAAAAAAAATCTTCTGCAATTCATTTTCATGATCTAACCACATGAAATCTAGCCTCCCCATTCTGGGGCAAACATTAGAGGGAAAATAATGGCAGATCTACCGTAGAAGCTCACAATGCGTGACGTGTTGCAACACAACACGTTGGGAGCTTGTAGATCTGCTATTTTTGGCAAAGAGATTTGGTGTAGATGAAAAAAAGGATTGGACCAAGTTTGGAGCTCTGGGGGATCCCAGTGAACTAAATATATTATAGTGTTTAAGTGATTAGGACATTGGTGGGTGATTGATTGATTGAATATTTTATTAGACATAAATGTAAAACAGCATGAGTACCAGGATTACACCAAGAAAGTTCTTGCTGTCTTGTTTCCATTGGACTCCTTGGAATTTTTGCTACCGCAGTTTGTCATGAAGTGATCATTTTCTTTACTTGTTATATGGCATCATGCTCTACTCAGGCTTTTTACTGAATAAAAGGAAATCTTCAATTGATTGTGTTAATTATTTTCTTCTCTGTAACACAAAATGGTCACTTTTGCAACACAATTCACACTATTATTGAGTCATATAGGTCAACTTCTCTTTACAACTACTACACCATGACCCCTGCTGCCCCTGCTCCTCCCCCAAAGACTTTATCCAACTGCTTACTAACTGTATGTCACCAACTGTATGTAAATCAACCAGCTACTCAACTGTATGTCACCAATTGTAAGTAAATCAACCAGATACTCAACTGAGAAGGTTCTGTTTCAAGGTCTGTCTATAAAAAAGCAGCATTTGGCCCATGCAGTTCAAACCTGTCAACCTCCACTGAGATACTACACATTTCAGACAGCAGCTACAAAACAACAGGTAAGCCTTGATATCCTTTGAACAGAATATATGGAGTGCATGTGGGGGACTGTTTTTTCCTCATCATTTTCACTTTGTATAGCACTTTGGTCAACCTTTGTTATAAATGTTGCTTTACAAATGAGGTTTGAGTCAAGTTATGTGTCTTTTTTCAAGTGATGAGTCCACATGAGTTGTATCCATACATACATACATACATATTTTAATGACTTGTAGTCAGTAGTAAAATAACATAACTGTATCAATACAGTCTACAGCAGGGGTTCTCAGTTTTTCAGGTCAGGGACCCCCAAAGTACATTTATGTGACTATAGTATTTTGTTTAGTTTTGTATACAACTATTTGATTCAAGACTCATTGAAAATAACAGATCTACAAGCTCACAACACGTCACATTGTGACGTTCTGTGAGCTTGTAGATCGGTTCTTTTAAAACATCCAATTATAGAATCTTGAATCTCCTCCAGGGAGGCCCATTTTATCTTCTAATGGTTCAATTACAGAGCCTGCTTCTCAGTTTGTAGATTTCCACATGAAGCCTTTTGCACAACAACTGCCCTCATATATCCAGGACACTACAGATGTATTGAAGGTCCTACAGCTGACTGTATCTTGGTGACTTTAGATGTAGAGTGAGAGTCTTTATACCCTAATATTGACCATGTTGATGGATTAAAATCATTAAATGCTTTGCAACACTTTCTGGTGAACAGACCTACAGATTTTTGCCCCCTTCTGAGTTTATTCTTCAGCTCACTGAATGGACTCTTAAAAACAATGTATTTCTTTTCCAAGACCAATTATAATTATACTCAAGATCGAGGTACTGCTATGGGGGCTTGTTTTGCCCATAACTATGCAAATTTGTTTTGTGTGTTTTCAATTATTTAATGTTAATCTTTTTGATATGTATTTTTTCAGATGGCCCACACAGGAGATGCAGGAGACACTACTAGGAAACGGTCTTGGTGGTCATCGGTCTGTTGTTGCAAAACAGACACTGAAAACAAATCTTCAGATATCAGCTGCATTGTTCTGTCTACACGTCAGACAGGTACAAACCTTAATGCATGATTTTACTAGGCTACTTGAATGTTCCAAAAGTGAACAGCAAACAACACATTAAAGCAGGGGTCTTATAGAGTGTTTGTTCAGTAAATGGGGTCTCCCCATCACTCCCGCACTTTATATTAAACAGAAAATGCATTTTCAGGTCGGGATACTACTTTTATCCAGTCAGGAGAGAGAAGTCATACAGCATACAGGATTAGCAATTGGAATTGGAGCTAATGAGAAATAAGCAGACAAAATTAGAATTGAACAAACGCAATGATTACTATCACAATATAGAGCTATTTAACACTGTTACAGAACAAACACTCATAGCAATGATTACTATCACTATGGAGCTTTCATCTACGCCAAATCTCTTTGCCAAAAATAGCAGATCTACAAGCTCCCAACGTGTCGCGTTGCAACACGTCACGCATTGTGAGCTTCTACGGTAGATCTGCCATTATTTTCCCTCTAATGTTTGCCCCAGAATGGGGAGGCTAGATTTCATGTGATTAGAGCTGTCATGAAAATGAATTGCAGAAGAAAATGTTTTTTTATTTACTTGCAAAAAAAACTAATTTACACAAGGAGACATTCTTTTAATTTAATATATTTGTTATGTATATACTGAAATATGTACACAATGTTTTAGATGTATCGCAATTGAATAAACTGTCAGCTGGATACTCAGAGGACGGTGATGAAGACAACAACACGACCGAAAAGAAGTCTTCGAGGCGTCGAAAAGACCTGTTCACAAGCACAGAGGTTTTCCACAGGGTCGACACTCATGCCATCAAGGCAGGGGCAGAGGTGAGGGGAACGCACACACGCACACACACACACACACACACACACACACACACACACACACACACACACACACACACACACACACACACATTTGAAATGTTTAGTTATGCCCACATAAGCATTAGCAGATAAAACATTATTTCTGTTTTCATTTTAGTCTTTGTAATCAATTATTGTACAAGACAGATATGACAAATTACATGCAAAGAAATGACTGACATATTTAATAAGAAAAAACGAATTGAAACACATAGCCAATCTGCTAATTCGTTTTTCAACGTAACAATTATGATCATTATGCAAAAGTTATTGTTATTATCTTGAATAAGTGATATTGATAGTGATTAGACAATCATGTAATCATTGTGATAGGTAGGACTAGATAAGATGCCCAAATGAGCCGTGGGATCAAATGAAAGCAAAGCCAATAAAAGCATTAGGGAGTGCAGAAGTGAAGCCATGACAGAGTGGGGTTATTTGTGTTAACTAATGTCTTATTATGAATAAAATGTAATGTTGTCCAATCTGTATGGTAGAGTATTATACAATATGACAAATACATTAGGGGTGGTTGTGGTTACATTTTATTCCTCTTTTGTTATTATTTAAACAGCTCCATAGTGCCGCTTTGATGGTCTACTATCATCTCTTATGTTGTGTGAATGTTTGTGTGTGCAGCTGAAGCAGCAGGGCGTGTATGACGTTAAAGGATAACACAGAGCATCACCCATGGAACCACAACAGAGCTGGAGACACTGAGGGCCATCTGGGTGTGGCTGTGTCACTACATAGGTAATATTCACCACATTATTACATTAAAGGAGAAGTTCACCCCCAAAATGACTTTTTTTGGAGACTTGAGTTCAATAATATTTTTAGATTTTCGTCGCATTCCTAAGACAATAATTTGATTACAATAAATGATTACGGAATCAATGGTGGTAAATTTACTCAAATACATTTGTTTGTCTTAGGAATGGGACAAATACAAAAACATATTATTGAACTCAAGTCTCCATGGCGTGAGTAATCAATAGAAACAAAGTAATTTGGGGGTGAACTACTCCATTAAGACCTGATACATAGGTGGGTAATATGTGAATATTAATGTCACATTATTACATTAACACCTGAACCAATACATAGGTGGGTAATATTCACCACATTATTACAGACCTGAGGCTGATTCTACAGTTGTCTACTACACCCTAGCAGTGTTCAGGAGAAAAAAAGAAAAAAAGATTCTATCATACGGATGCTCAAAAGGACCACCAAAATGATGTATGTATTTGGCCGTGGAACCCCCATCTCAAAATATTTAGTTGCAGGGACCCCCCCAGAAGTAAAGATTTCTTCTATTTACATTAACCACTTGAACCCCCCTATTCCTATTCTGAGGGGAACAATAGGCAAAAATAGCTAATCTGCAAGGTCGTAGATCGGCTGTTCTCTGCAAAAGAGCAAACTACAGAGGCAAAGGTCAAGTTTACATGTATTGATGGTTTAAATTAAATAGAAAAATAGATTTCATAGATTACATGTACATGTACATTGTTTGGCAGCACAATCATCAGTGTATTTTAGATTCATGTCAATTTGTGTTTTCAGATATTTAACCACTTAATAAACTTGAGCTTTCACTCTGTACATAGTGTGCTTTTTTCCCCCTCCACACCAAACCCCTATGCCTAAAATAGCCGAGCTTGTAGATCTGCTATTTATGGCTAAAGTTCTACGAATATGGACGCTAGGGTTCAAACGGTTAATATGATAAAGGAGAAATAGAGTTTCTATCACACAAAGATTTGGAGACCCCCCCTGTAGTGACTCTAGGGGGACCCTAGGGGTCCCGGACCCCATGTTGAAGACCCCTGTCATAGAGTATGATGCTTATTGTAATGTTTGCTCATAGAATATGATGCTTATTGTAATGTTTGCTCATAGAGTATGATGTCCGAGGGTACCTGGGTGAGTCAAAGAAGCTGTGTTCTCCAGAGGAGGTGATTGCAGCAGGCAGAGGGGTCTGCAGTGGATACGCTAGCCTCTGTCTGCACATGTGCAGGTAAATATACCCGGGAACAAACCTTGAAACCTACATACATTTATTTCATTTTGACTTTACAGTTTCAATTAGTTTGTTTGTTTAGTTTGTAGTAGTTTATAGTTTTAGTGGTCCAGTCACATGGCAGTCAGGGGTGAACATAGCACATCTACAGGCTCACAACGTGTTTGTAGTACCGTCCATATCAGAAATGTCCTGTAAATTCAGTAAGTGCTTCTTGTTGGGGGCTAACAAAAAAGAAATATATATGTTACAGTTTGTTTGAGGTACCAGTAAGATTGGGGTTGGAGCGCTTGTTTTAGTTCACCTTATGGGCAGTCCCTGGAAGAAGCCCCTGGCTCAGTGGTAGAGCATTTGACTGCATTGGTCCCACGTATCTTTGTTCCTCCATTGTTCTCATTAGTCCCACGCTGGTGAATGCTAACCTGGTGAATGCTACTATGCCTAAACCTAACCCTAAACCTAACCTCAGTAAAACTATGCCTAAACCTAACCCTAATCCTAACCTTAACCTCAGTCAAATTATTATATATATATATTATATATTATTCTGTTCAGACTGATGATATGTTTTTATTACCTGCTATGATCCTAGATTTCTATTTCTATGCATTTGATATATTACCCCGTATTAATTAACCTGCTTACTGTAAATCACTAAGAGCGTCTGCTCAATTCCTAAATTATAAATGCCTAAAATAGTACTACAGGCTTTCAAACAACCCTGCATCTAACACAAAGACACTACCTGTCACCTGTTGTCCCCTGGCAGGGAGGTGGGGATAGGGTGTCAGGAGGTGTCTGGACACGGTAAAGGCGCTGGACATCAGCAGGGGCAGAGCCTGAAGAATGCAGGGTCTAACCACGCCTGGAACGCTGTGCTGCTGGATGGACAGTGGTTCCTCATAGACGCCTGTTGGGGTGCAGGGACAGTGGACATGGAGCGCAAGAGCTTCCAGAAAAGGTGACAATGCTTTGTCTTATTATTGTCACGTAATACTTAGGACTTAGGAGTGTTTAGTTTTAAATCTACGTTGAACATGATCAGTGGAGCAGCCTCTGGTGTTGTGATCGTGGACATCCTTGATCTTTAGGAAGTAGTTTGTCAGGTACATGGTTATCTTGGAGGTGTAGTGTATCTTGTACACCAGGCCCATTGCAAGATGCTGCACTCTGTCAGCTACTTTGAGACACCCCACGCTTTTGTTGTTATGTATGATCGGTAAGGTGGGCCGAGGAGGAAGACCAAGCACAACCCTAATTAGTTTGTTCTGGGCTGTTTGGAGCTTTAACTTTAAGGCAGCTGGGGCATCGCGATAATGAGGATTCCGTAATCAATGAGGGGCCCAAAATGTACTTCTTACAGATGGCCAAATCTCTGTTGTGTCCAATTAGCAATTTACTGACGGACAGAACAAAATGAAACCAGTACTGAGCTGATCCTCAACCCCGCCTTTGTGTCTCTGTCTCTTTTCCAGGTTTAATGACTTCTATTTCCTGACGGAGCCAGAGGAGTTCTTCAACTCCCACTTCCCCATAGAGAAGAGATGGCAGGTTTTAGAGCCTCCCACGAGCCTGGAGGAGTTTGAGAAGAGGGTGAAAAAGACCTCTAACTTCTACACCATGGGCCTCAGCCGCCTCCAACCCAAACACTACAAAGTAGTCACAGGTGAAGAGTAACGTTTGAAAACACTGAGAACCTCTTTTGACTGTAGTGGGATTCATAAACCATGCACTAGGGGTGTGACTGAATTGATTTCACAATATATTGATCATACTCCCTCTTATCTCATTGTAACGTGGCAGCAAATATCAATGTTTTATTCAGGCCGCTACACAGCCCTCACACCTATGTAGCATTGCCGATCCATGAGCAGCACACCTTCATGGTTCATTCACATTGGCAGCTACAACAGATACAAAAATCTGTCACTGTGTCCATGTTGAAGTGTTAACCAACATGCTTGTTGACGTCAGCATACTCATGGGGCGGCTGTAGCTCAGGCGGTAGAGCAGGTTGGCCAATGACCCATGGGTTGGTGGTTCAAATCCCGGCTCCTCCTGTCTACATGTCGAAGTGTCCTTGGGCAAGACACTGAACCTTGAGTTGCTCCCGGTGAGCAGGTTTCCACCGCCATCGGTGTATGAATGTGTGTGTGAATGGGTGAATGTAACGCACATTGTAAAGCACTTTGGATAAAAGTGCTTTACAAATTTACCATTCATACAAGGGCTGTCGCCTTCTATGTCTCGCCCCCCAAAGTGTAGGGTGATTTAATCAATTCTTACAGTGTGCTGGTGAACAATCTTTAACACTAAAATCACATTTGCTTGTTTTCCCCAGTTGACGGTGAGGCCAACGTGTCCATGGACTTCTCCAGGCCCATGAAGTTCATCTACAGGATCAGTCTGCACCAGAACCTGCAAAAACACTCCAACAACTCCTCCTCCAGCTTAAATTCCTCCGGGTTCCTCACCTACTCTGACCGCAGAATGAATCTGCAGATACGCCCTCCCTCGAGTGGCACGTATGATGTGAAGGTGTTAGCCAGCCCTGATCTGACTGCCACCTCTCATAGCTTGGTCTGTTCCTTCGTCGTAGAGTGCCCCACACCCAGAGCCGGCAGGGAGGCGATCCCTGACAACCCCTATAGTTCCTGGGGTCTGCGGCCCACGGCGGAGTCCCTGGGCATAGCAGGGAGCAGCCAAAGGAGCGCAGTAGCCGAGGTGGAAGCGGGGGTGTTTGAGCTGATGTTGGACACCTCTAGGTCCCTGATGGTGGTGGGTGAGCTGGTGCATCCACAACTGGAGCCTGCAGTTGCCAAGCGCTGCCTGGCCATCCAGATCCAACCCCACCGCCTCACATGTCACGTGGTCTGCCCGCTGCCTGGTTTCTACCGCCTGGCCTTGTCCGTGCAGGACTATAACGTTGCGGAAAACCCGGGGGCCAAGTTGCAGAACGTCGCTAACTACCTGCTGCATTGCGGCAGGAAGGTGGTTGGCCCGGACAAGCTTTTCCCCCCTGGCCTGTCCTCATCGTGCGGTCCGGGGACGTGCGCGGAGAAAGCAGGGCTGTCTGAGTTCAGCCACAAGGGGGCTTTCATTAGCACGCCGCAGGGGAAATTTGACCTCACCTTCCACAACCAGCAAGAGCTGAAAATCCTCGCCGTGCTGGAACACGACGAGAACAAGACAGGAACGAACTCCCGCTTCGAACACCACGTCTTCATCACCTACGCCGATAGAAATGTGACGGTTAGCATCAGCCTGCCGAAGCCAGGCGTCTACCGGCTGGGCCTGTTCGCCAAGACGTCTCCCGAAGGTAATCATTTCAGCCCTGTGTGTGACTTTGTCGTGAGGAACAGCTGCAGCCGGCCGGGGCCTCCGTTCCCGAGCGTCTACTCCGCCTGGGGGAAAGGCTGCGAGCTCCTGGAGCCCCGAACGGGGCTCCTGCAGCCTCTCTCCCAGGTGCGCTTCAGGGTCAGGGTGCCCGGGGCGTGCAGGGTGAGCATCATTGCGGAGGGTGGAGGATGGACCACGCTGAAGCCGAGCAACGGCGGGGTGTGGGAGGCGGACGTGTCTACCAGGACGGCGCCGCAGAAGCTGGAGCTGGCCACGTCGTCTGAGGAATCTGGTAGCATGGATATCATGATGGCCTTCGACGTCACGCCATAGGAGAAGGAAGAGTGAGATGCAATGGCGATGATGAAGATGACTCGTTAAGCATGTTGCAATTATTTGCGATTTTCGCAGAAAAATGTTTGCTCGCAACGTGTCGCGATGTGACAAATTGTGAGTTTGTGCATAGATCTGCTATAACCACAATTATTTTTTACTGTAATGTTAAAAGGTTTATTGAAGTAATTTCTTTGCATATGTAGGTTATTAGTCAAGTGTGCCCTGTGCAACTTTTGTTTACATTTTCTTTAGAGTTTTTTCTGTACTAATGTTCAATGCCCAAAAAATAAAGAATGAAAGTGGATGGAGGTCAGGGTGTTTGAGGTCTTCTTCAATCTTCTATGTTTCTATGGTTTGTAGTCCATATTATAGTTTTTTTCCCCCTTGTATGCCTTTTTAGTCTATAGTCTATAGCTTGGCCCAATTAATGCTGCTTGAGCAGCTATAAAGTTGGAATTGAGTAGAATGTACTATATTTCTTCACTTTGAGGCAGATATTTGTTGTCCTTTTTCCACTTCATTATTTAACAGCTTTAGTTTAGTTACTTTGCAGATTTAGATTATTATTATTAAAACATAATATTAACTGATACATGATGTAACATTATAGGTTATTGATTGATTGATTGATTGAAGACTTTATAGAAAAAGGTTCACTGGTACAAGGTCAACTAAAAGGAGATCCTAGTAAGCACTTGGCTTATTTGCACAGGAAACCATTAAAGTATCTCATATTACATTGAATGACAGACGGATATAACACAATACTATGCAAAGGAGACTAAAAGAGTGCAAAATATAGAGTAGATAATTACAAACTAATCATAAAACTAATCATAAGTCATTAACATTAGCCTTATCTTTACAGATGCAAAAGTGATGAACACATTAATCAATCCAATAATATTGTAAAATTAAATATTCTGCACAATGAGTATTTTTGCGTTTAAAGTGTCTATTTCTACATTGTGTTATTTAGCTTAAATGTATAAATATCTGTAGCCTGGCTCCACTCTCTGAGTGGACTGCTTCAGCTGAGTCTGAAATCAGGCTAAAATATCTGAGTACTTTTACCATTAAAGTTATAACAACACAGTCGTTATATATGTTTTATTACGTGACCTACACAATAATGTCTTCATCATCTGTTGCGCTGCGTCATGGACGTAACGCTCTGACGTCATCACGCAAGGGGTCGTGGACGTGGAAAACATGGTGGAGAGGAGCTTCTGGAGTAAACTTGGCTTCTTCCATCAATTCACCAACATATCAGGTATTACTACGACGAGCCACAACAACCCGCGGCTTTAGAGCACGACGTTATAAACCTTTGACTCGCATGAATAGGACGTCAGCTTGAGATATGTAAATATGATAATAATAAATAAGTGAAGACAAGAGGAGCAGAGCACACATCAGTTTGACAGGTAAGAGCTGTTACATGGTCAGCTGATCGAGCTGTTGTACACAGCTCATCTACTATAGCTGCTCTGGTCAAATGTGTACTTTACATTTAAGATTAAAAATGGGCTGTTATCATATAATTATGTTGTTATAAACTCGTGATTTTGTGAAAGATGGGCCCCGGACAGAAGAGATAGACTGCAGTGATTACAGTACAATGACTGCTAGCTAGCCCTGCCTGGAATGGCTGTGATGTTACATAGGCTACATTTTATGTATTCACATCAAGGCCCATTATTTATTGGGCATTTGAGCCACGGACCACCATTTGATGAGATTTATCCTCTCAGGCCCAAAACGTAGAATATTTTGTAATCGTTGGATAATATTTGAATTCCTTACTGTATTGATGTTGGTGCCATAGGAGAGATGACAGGCAAACGTTGATCAAATTAACAATTCTTCCACATTCTCTAATTGTGTAGACTTCTTGTAAATTGGGTAATGCAGATGTTTAACAATGATTTAATTCTTGAGAGCGTAAAATTAAACTCAAGAGTTGGACCTGGCTGTAAGGGTCCATTTGGTTTCATTTTGCACACTCAAAAGTTAAAGATCTTTAAAGGTCCATTTGGTTACCAACTCTCCATCATTTAGCTGTGGACCACCTGGAACCCCCTCAAGGACCACTGGTGGTCCAGGACCACTGGTGGTCCCAGGACCACTGATGTATTCCATTTCCATAAATACACATGACATGTAGCCTACTGTATGTAATATCACATACAGTACTCGTTACTCCATCAGCAGTGTGTTACTCAAACATGTTATTATGTCAAGGACCTCCCCAAATTGATCTTATGCCGTCCCGAAAACAGTTTGTGCCAGGGGGCCGAATTCTGCAAACTGTCTATTTGATTGATTGATTGATTGAAGACTTTATTAGAAGTTTGCATAGGAAAAGGTACAGTTTCATGACGGTACAGTTCACTGGTACAAGGTCTACTAAAAGACGAATAGAACACAGTACTATGCAGTAGATATGTAAAAAAAATAAAATAAATTAAAACAGTAATTCAAAACAAACAGTAAGTATATACAAAGAAGGGGCAGGGGAGGGTAGGGTTGGGCTAGGTTAGTTTTTTTTACCAGTTGCGAACGGCTGGCTGCTGCCTGTAAGTGGTTTTTCAGGGCAATTTTAAAGGATGCTAGTGATCCACACTCCTTTATGGCCTTCGGTAAGGCTTTCCACATTTTGGTGGTATAGCAGAAAAAAGAGTTTGACCCATTGTTGGTTTTGACTCTGGGTTGAAAGTGATCTGTGGCGCTGCCTCTGGTGTTGACTACAAACGTTATGAGTTTAAATAGGGACCCCAATGTAAACAGGTCGATAAGACTTTTTTGTGGTGTCTATCCTTTTATGTGACAATGTACCAGTGAACTGTACTGTCATGTACCTTTTCCTATGCAAACCTCTAATGAAATCCTCAATCAATCAATGCATGGGGAGTGAGAAACCTATGTTCAGATTGAATAATGATCATGCTTACAGTACAGTGCATTCTGTCTTTGGATTACCATTTAGCTGTTGAAGTTATAATGAAATTAACCCACTTTAAAACCTGGTGTCCAAATGATGTGCATGTCATAGTATGCAAACATTCCATCATTTAGCTGTGTGGGGAGTCTCGGGACCTCCTGGAACCCCTCAAGGAGACCCATTGCAAAACCGGTGGTCTAAATAGTATCTGTCTTGGTGATGTGAGTTATGTCAATGAGAGGATAGCAAGAAGGCTATAAGTAAACACTTGAATTAATATTTATTATCATGTTCTCCTGATCTCTTGTGTCAGGAGTATAATAAATGTGTGTTGGTGAAGTTGTGAACTTGTGAATGTATGTAAAATATGTGATCATACTTGTATACCAAAGGTGTGCCTGTCATGAAAGCGTATTCACACATCCTGGACCACAGATTGTCATCCTGTATGTGACTGTACTTCTTGGCCAGAATGGCCACTCCCTAAATGACATTCAAACAAGTATACATGGTTGTCAACCTTTTTAATGTCAATGACCCGGCACCACTGTTTCCCAAACTGTGTGTGTGTGTGTGTGTGTGTGTGTGTGTGTGTGTGTGTGTGTGTGTGTGTGTGTGTGTGTGTGTGTGTGTGTGTGTGTGTGTGTGTGTGTGTGTGTGTGTGTGTGTGTGTGTGTGTGTCACACAACACGCCGCAATGGGACTCGTCGTGAACTTGTACTGTAGATTGAATACTGTATATTCAGTGACTTCAGAGATTTTGTTTGGACTAGGGAAATACTAGGGCATTTAGTATGCTGTCCTGGGGGACCCTGTCAACGAAGTATATAGGGCAGAGGTCTTCAGTGTTTGTTGGATTCATGTCGATGTGTATTTTACATTTAAAGGAGCTATAGTCAACGTTTTCTTGAAAAACGGATGCTAAAATAAAAATAATGTTTCGAAAATATTTTATACAAAAATAAGCTTCATATATGTGTTTCTATTAACAAATGACCACAAAAAGCGTAAAATAATGATAAAATAATCATTTTGGCCATTGTCAGACCGACACTTTGTTTACATTCTAGTCTATAGACTAGGATGTAAACAAAGTGTCGGCCCTACAATGAAAAAGTTGACTATAGCTCCTTTAAACACTTAAACTGTCCATGCTTAGTAAACCTGACGTTTGCTTTGCTCTTTTGCCAAAAACTGCAAGGCATTTTGAGTTTAGCTGCTATTTTGGGCTAAAGATCTTCTCAGAATAGGGAGTCTAAGGTTAAGTGGTTAATGTAAAAAGAAGGGGAAAAAAAGTAAGTTCCTATCACACAAAGACAAATATTAACTAGAGAGGCATTTGTGAGAGATTGCTTTTATATTCCTGAGAAGATATTTAGGTAGCAGTGTTGAGTTGACAATCATCTATCTGGAACAGTCTGTTAAAGGGGCCATTGAATCCCTACAGGACACACAGTACTGTACATAAGCTATTTATGTTTTGTTTGTTATTTTTTTATTCAATAAAAGGAGATGATGTTGGCGTTGCCAGCTGCTCAGAGGAAATTTGTGTGTCACTAGCGGGAATGCATCTCTACAAATAACTGTCACTCATTTAAGGTCAATGTCCTGACTCATAACGTTTAGTTCACCCCAATTTAACCCCTGAAATTAATTTGCAAGTCTCATAAACAACAATACAAAATAAATATCCAACAGAGTTTGAATATGGGTCTTAGTGTCCTCATGACAGTCAGATTGAATTTGATTGTGTTTTTATACATTCTTTTTTAAACAGATGACATTATTATCCCAGAAAACAATGGACGACTCCCGGCTCCGCCCCCTCCAAAAGCTGCCTCCGCCACTATCACAGCGCGCCGCTATTGGCTTCATTCACTTCAATGGGAAATACGGCGGATTGTACACACATTTTACACATTAAATACTAATTCAGTGTTGGACCCAGAGCTTCGAAATCTCTTCCTGGTCCGTCGGCAGGGCAAGGCATGCATTGGAGGAAGGTGTAGTAGCTTACACGGCTAATGGAACAAAACTATGGAACAAAACCGCAGAGGAATATTTGGGAAATAAAGGAATGAGGAAGCCCCTGTCTGTTGGACCACAGATCGCCGTTTTTTATATAAAAAAGCCGATTTAAATATGAATACACTGTGTTGGCTAAAAGGCCATTGACCCATGACTACAACACCTTATTTGTTATGTAAAATAGCTACTGATCAAGTAGCCTAATGATGAATGAACAACGCGAAGTGTATTTTTTCTGACATGCAACAGGGGATGCGTGCAGGTGCGTCACAAGAGGGGGAAGAGGGACTGAGTTACTAAGGCCCAAGGTGGAAGGGCCTTAATTATTTTATACTTTAGCTATCGAAAAATAGCAGATTATATAAACTTGAGAGTGCCGCGCTGCGAGCTTGTATATCTGCTATTTTTGAAATCCCCAGATGAAGAACATTCATGTGGGCCCGCAGTGAATCCTTGTACCCAGGGCCCAGAATTTGTGCGACGACACCCTTGGCTGTATTTGCGACTCGCTGCGGCTAAAACTTTTCGGAATCGAGACGTTTTAACGCCAGAGATATCATTTATAAGCAATCGACATGATAAGAAACATGTAGGCCTAGCCTACATTTGAAGCAGTTTATTCTGGTTGTTGTGAAATAAGAGAAATAGACAGAGTAGGATACTGTCTACCTCAACACCATCATCACAGATCAAATAAATACATTAACACGCCGTTTAGGCGTCAAATTCACTGGTAGTTATATTTATTAGTTGTCTTTCTTACTTTATGTAGGCCTACACAACTGTCCAGTCCAGTGATAAGTTGCTTTATATCAGATGAAGTAGCCTATTCCTTGGTGCTTCTTGATATAAACACATACAATGTTTGTGTTGGTATAAATGAGTAGCCTATACATATTTTCTCAGTTCATATGACTTGATGAAAGTAACTAATATTCCGCCCAGGTCAATAACACTAATCATTATAATGGCATGAATCGATCTAAACAAATAAAGTCTGTGCTGATAATGACGATGGTAGTATGCTTATGGCTTATGTTAGGCAGGCCACTTAATAGATATATAGATAGATAGATATCTTTATTATCCCAAGGGGGATAATCAATAGCTATTTAACATAACAAATAAGGTGTTGATGTTATAGTCATGAGCCATTTAGCCAATACAGTGTATTCATATTTAAATCTTTCCGAGTCAGTGTAAAACGGCTCTGAATCCAGCAGAGAACTTATGTATTCTCTGCTGCTTTGTTTTAATAATAGGCCTACATATTTTTCTAATCTCATGCCAGGTCTTGTTGACGGATTTGGAAGAGATTTCGACGCTCTGGGTCCAAAACGCGACATGCAGTGTGTCTGTGTGTGACATTCTCCTCCATCGTGCTGACAGTGTTGTTGAATGACTGAGTGAGGGCTGTCGGACTTCAAAGCAGTAACGTGGAGGGAAAGGTGGGGGCGGAGCTACCGGGAGTCATGTATTGACTCTAAACTTAACAAGGAGGAGGGAGTTTACTCAAGTAGGCCATGGAAGATAATAGCATGTTGTTAGTATCTTTCTTTAATACAGATTAAACTAATTCAATTGATAAAAATTAGATGCTGCATCTCAAGGGGCTCTCAATAAATTTTGAGCAAATCTCCCCACCAGCACATCATAGAAAGAAAGGATAGTCACGCAGTAACTCATTCATTTCTATCCCTTTGTTTTCTTTCTTAGGTTCTAGTTTCTAGTTGGTCAGTGACAATAAAGCGGTGAAGAGTGGCTCGTCTGGCCCAGTGGAAGTTGCGAAGGACCCCCAGGACCCCCAGGTGAAGCCGGTAGGGAGCTGGTAGAGATGGGAGCCAACACCAGCCAGGTCAGCGACCTGTCGGAGAACCCCAGCCTCAGAACCCTGGTGGGCCCAGAGGCCATGTCGGAGAATGACCCCTTCTGGAACCAGCTGATCTCCTTCACCTTCATCAGCCCCACCAACAGGTAGCGCACGCACACACACACACACACACACACACACACACACACACACACACACACACACACACACACACACACACACACACACACACACACACAGAACGTATTGCTGCCCCTGGGCCACTGGTGCAGAGTTCCAGGCACCTAGGCTCAGTGTAGCCTGACAGCGTGTTGCGGGTTCGAGTCCCGATCCTGACGACCTTTGCTGCATGTCACTCCCCATCAATCTCCCCTATTTCCTGTCGCTATCAATAGTTGCTATTGTTATTCAAACATTGGAAGCGAATTATCCGAAATGCGCATTAAGACGAAGCAAATTTAGCCTGTTTCCATCTGCGGGTGTCATTCGAATTAGTGTAGCGCTCCCAGCCTCCTTGCCCCCACTGTTGTGCTTAGGGTCCTTGGGAAACGCCAGGTCGCAGAAGAGCGACACAAACAAACAACACATGAACAGAGACTGAACGTGATACTGAGATAGTTTGTTATAAGTTTGCATTGAACAAATCTTCGTTTTAAGTTCTGTCGGAGGTTGTCTTTGCACAACAGTCTGTAAAGAGCTACCGCTGAGCTGGCACGTTGTGAAAACGGGAGGAATTTACACGCAGAGTTCAGACGGTTTGTTTTGTGGGCTAACGCTTATACAATGGACCAGAGCGTCATAATGTATTCGCATTTATTGGCTGACCGTTTCTATTTACTAATGCGCATTTAGTTTTTCCGATAAAGCCTCAAAATCCACCTCCTCCAGTCCAAGCTGATAAATGTTTTTGCGAATTAAGAATGTTTATTAATTTTGAAGCGTTTCCATAAAAAGATTTATGCGCAAAAGCCTTAATGCACATTAAAATGCTTTATGGAAACACACCTAATGAAGCCATAAAAGCCAAAACATTTTTTTAAAGAATCTATTATCCAATGTTGCCCCCACAAAATCTATAAATTTAACATAACATACATTCTGACATTTTAAGGTGGAAAGGGGCATGCTGTTCTATCTGCCTTTAACCACCAATTAGGTGTCACTTTCGAAAAGGAAAGGCCTTTCTCTGAAACGGTAACTGATGAAGGAAACCACAAGGAAGGAAGTGGAAAACATTTCCAGAGAGATAGATGACTGTTTAACTTTCACCTTCAGATGGCAGGCTTCTTTTGCTGCGTTAAAATGATTCGGTTACTGTGTCCAACACTCATGATGTGTTCTGTCGATTTGTATAAAACAATGACGACAGATAAACACAAACACAAAACAAATGTGCTGCATGTTAAAAAAAAAAAGAAAAGGAAAAGAACAACAAATATAAACGCCCATCCCTCCCTAATAGAGATACGGGAGAGAATGGAGAGAGTGTGTCCATAAGTGAAGGAGCAACAAGCAAGGTTGTATCATGGTGTGTTTCGTAATATTAACAGATACTGTATATCTGTGGGCTTTTGGATCCACTATTTTTGAATAGCCAACACTAAAATCTAAAACTACAGTCAAGCCGCTAGCGGCTCAGGAAGCCAGGAATGAAATGTTTGTTACTCGAAGTCTGGTTCTACTGGTCCTGGTCACCTGAGCGAGGGGTATGAATATGATGTTGCGAAACCCAAAACCACTGTAACCTTGCACTACGTCACTGAGGATACGTCCCAGGTGCATCCATGTGATGTTTTTTTCGTTCTAAATATGATGTCCATATCCTTGATGGCATCTGTTTTCCCCCCTTAGGCAATTATGATTCAAGTGATTTATCAATGTGTAAGACCCGTGAAGTTGATCATGTATGCTGTATTTGTCCAGGGGGAGGGGTTGAACAGATGCACTCTTTTTCAGCAGCAGCCTTTGGATTGCTGTTATTTTACAATCTCCTGTTGTTAGCTCTTGAGACAAACGTTGGAGCGGCGTGGTAATTATTCACAGACAGAAGAAGAGCATTTTTCATCAACTTTAACACCCAAAATCTTCCAATATTGTCCATGATTTATTTCAGCCTATCTTCTTGTCTCACATTTGCCTGAAAGTGAAAATGCATCTTAACGTTTAAGAAATTAATTTAGAGACATTTTCCAAATTAAAATGACAGTAAGTTTTTATTTAGGCAGTGTGTGATAATAGGAGAAGCTGCCCACCTTAATGTGACTTAAAAGAGTAGTTCACCCAAAAAACCCTAATATCCTTTTTCTGGGGGGAACATTCCCAGAAAATGGCAGATCTGCAAGTTCACAACACGTCGTTGCTTTTCGGCAAGGAGATTTGGTGTAGACTACAGAGGTAAAAAGAGTGCATCTAGCACAGAGCCCACTTTTTTACCCCCTTTTTACTAAGTATAGACGGTTTAATAAGTGGTTGAATGTCATATAATGCAGTACGCTAGCAGGCCAGTAGAGGGCAGAATATACAAGCAATGAATGTGTTTTCTCTCTCCTACACAGTGGGGATTCCAAGCTGTTGGAAGAGGCCGTGATCCCCCTCGCCAAGATATTTAGTATGTACACTGTGTTTCCAGTATTAATAGATATTTAGTATGTACACTGTGTTTACTATTATTTTATAGATCTTTAGTATGTACACTACAGTGCTTCCAGTATATTATACTCTGTGCTTACAGCATTTTCTGTACTGAATTTTTCCAAATACCATAATTTTTTTGTATTCTTGCTACAAACTCTTTTCGAAAATAGACGATCTACAAGCTCAGCATGCGTCTCGCCGTGTCACGTGAGCTGGTAGATTGTTTATTTTAGTCGAAGGTTTAAAGGGAGTGTAAGTGATAACATTTCTGCATCGGTTTCTGCTCGCCAATCTGTTACATATTCCTGAGCTCTGTCCATAATGTTGCAAAACTGTTGATTATTTCTCTCCCCGCTTTTTGCCTTTTTTGTTTTCTAGTCGAGAACAATCCCAGAAGTGGGAACTTTGGCGCTTTGGTGAGAGTGTTTCTGGGAAGAACCAAAGAGTTGAAGATCTCCACAGAATGCCAGGAGTGAGTATGAGAATTGAGAACCTCCAAAGATCTCACAAACGAACGGTTTCCAGTTAATGACAGACACTGCCAAATTAAAACGCCTTGTCCCTGATAGTCTGTGGTGCACGTGTCGGGGTGTGCGAGTGTATATGTCGTGCCTGTGATTGTTTGATCCAGTGTTTGTGTGTGGGGACTCCTAATTTATTTTAAGTTTTTTCAAATGAGACAAACAGTGCAGTTGTTGTCATTTCCCATGGGAAGCCTGTGGAGGTATAATCATCCGCAGTGTGTGTGACATTATTTCCCTGCTCATGCCTCCGCCACGACCACAACTCCTCTCACACCCACCCAACCAGGGTTGCCAGATTCTGTGAGAGAAATAAGCAACCGTGTCGCTGAAAAACAAGCCCAAAAGAAGCGATTTATAATAGGTTTAATTGACACACTAGCATTTGATTACACATATCGGCTAATTGAAAATAACCGATCTACAAGCTCACAACGCATCGCAAACGAATCTTGAAGAAAAAGCTAAATATTTTGAATTTTCATTAGAAAGATTTTAGTGGGGTGTGAGGCAAATACATATTCATTTGGGGGTCCTTGACATGAAGATGTTTGAGAACCACTGGTTTAAAAACAACATCAGGAAACAAGCCCAATTAAGCTATTACATTTTACAAACGAGCCCGCAACACGGAACTACCAATAATTTCCAAGCAACTTTACAAGAAAAACAAGCTCAAAGTCGCTTATAATAAGCAGACATGGCATCACTGCACCCAACTCATGACTCACACTATTTTTGGTGGGTACTCTCCAATGTTGGAGTGGGAGCTCCCCCTTTGCCAGGGCTTTTATAGTCGACTAATTTTGTTAAATGAAACTAAAATAAAAGCTTTAGTAAAAAAAGAAGAAAAAAAAAGAAATTGCATGTAAAATAAATCATCTTTGTTTTAGTTGTTTCTACCATCATGCATGATGTAATGCATCCTTTATCCAACCTTTCTCAGCTTTCGTAAATAAAGACTTTATTCATAATTCATCAATTAGGATAAATCTAAATAAACTTAGTTGATGACTAAAACATACTTGCATTTGTTCAATTAAAGCGACACTATGTCTTTCAATTCATAGAACAAATAAAGATTTAATTCACCCCATCTGTAAGGTAGAGTATGTTGATACAAAACTGTATAACATATCGTCGTTGTCGGGTGGAAACCTGGTATCTCCAAGTTTCAAATGTGTATGTTCTCTCGCAAAGTAAAGCCCTGCTTCATCGTACAAGGCCGTTGCACAAAAGTAGTGGAAACAGCAGATCTACAAGCACACGACGCCTCGCGATGCGAGGCGTTGTGTGCTTGTAGATCGGCTGTTTTCACTAGTTTAAATCATTTTTTGAATGAAAAATGCAAAACGAACGGTTTTGGACATACAAGGTTTTCACTCGACAACGACGATATACAATTGGGGTGGTTGTATTTGGTCTCCCTGCTATTCTATTGATATTTGAGGCATTTAGATAGTGGCAGAGGTCGTGTCTCACCTAGACACAGTCAAAAAAGATTCACATTATCCCCTGAGCAAGCAGGCCGGCTCTATTAGCTCAATGGCTCCCCACCACCCACCGTCTGCTTTTGTCATATTCCCCAGGATGGCTTGTGCTATTGACAAAACACGCACTTGAAATATTGATGTCCACATAAACAGTGGAGTGCTGAAGAATGCCTTGCACAAAGGACATAATCAATAGGAAAACAGACGGTTTACAAAGCGACCAGACGGCAGGACATTGTTACATGCAATACAGTGGACATTCTTGTCAGACACAGCAGACATCAATCATGGATTGTAGAGGAGAAACAATGCCTGCTCCAATTTGAGCGGCTTCCTATAATTGCTGATACTGAGCAGTACCTTGCTAACTGTTACAGTACAGGCACACACACACACACACACACACACACACACACACACACACACACACACACACACACACACACACACACACACTAGGGCATTCACGAATAGTGATTTTTAGTATTCGAATTATTCAACCTCAAAGTATTCGAATATTCGGCAGGACTGTCCAAACTGTCAAATATTAAGTAAGCAAGAGCCGAACATTGTGAAAATAGCCAATCTACATGCTCTGTGAGCATGTAGATCTGCTATTTTCACAATATTTATCTGTGGAACCGAGTCACATTAAATCTAATACCTACAATTCCAAGTGCTTGTCAGGGTGGGGGTCCCCAGTTCAAATATGTTTATTTTGGGTGTCACAGCCTAAAAAGGTGTGAGAACCCCTGGTTTAGAGCATTAACAAATTCATCCACCAGGGGCATTAACAAAAAAAAAGAAAAGAAAAAAAAAGCGAATATTCGACTTTGGTGAACCACGTTGAATAGTGACTTTGATATTCGAATATTCGAATATTCAAATATTTGGTGCATGCCCTAACACACACACACACACACACACACACACACACACACTCACACACACACACACACACACACGCACACACACAGAAAGAGAGAGGACAACATAATTGGCATGTGTTTAATGGCTGTATTGATGGTGGTGGTGGTGGTTTGAGGTATTGTGGTTCAGTGAACTTCCTTCACTCATCCTCCTCCTCTTTTAATTTTCCTCTCTTCCCTTCCTCTCTTCACTTGTTTTTCTCTCTTTATGGATGTGAGCTGTGGTTCAGTCTAGGCTGTGTGTCTTCTGTGCTATCGATTAATACCAGGGACGTAACCCATTAAATCGGTAGTTCTCAAAACCTCTCCGAAACCAAAATTATATGTGTTGGGCCACGGATCCTCATCTGAAAATGTTTTGCTATTTCAATAATGTTTAAAAAGAATAGCAGATGTACAGTACAGCTGCGATGCGAGATTGTACGTCTGCTATTTTTGAATAGCTAAAGTATTTCTACATTGCAGTATTGACACTTTTACTTAGTAGTAGTAGTAGTAGTTTATTTGGTCATAAAAAAATAGAAATGACAATTTATTAATTTCATATGAATCAGTAGAACAGACCAAAAAGGTGTAGGCTGAAGCCAATGCCTTATTGTGCCCACTCTCTCACATTATGTCAAAGACAAAACATAAGAAAAAACTCTCTCTCTCTCTCTCTCTCTCTCTAAAAAAAAGTAAAGATCTGATCACTTAAATTAAACTCAAGTATAACATGTGAGTACTTTTTCCACCTCTGATGAGGAGCCATTGTACATTATAATTGAAATTCTTAAACTTGTGACTGAGAGTGAATCAACATCAATACAGCATGGAATTGTGGGCAAAGTATTCTGCGCTTTGGGTCTGAGAGGCTAAAATCTCATCAAATGGTGGCTCGTGGCTAAAATGTAGAATAAATAATGGACCTTGATATGAAAAAGGTTTGAAAACCACTGTTCTAAACCGCTGTTCTAAATCCTGGGAGTTTTCTGAAAACCCTGTGTTGCTATAAATATACTAGCTAAAATCTAGCTAGAGTTTAAGGATTAAATAAAAACCCCAACAACAACTCACTTATGCCCAAGAACGGCCCCTTTTGTGGAACCCTTAATCTACGCAAATTAGTTTTTCGGTTGGACGTGATTTATGTTTAACCTATTTAGGCCTAGACCAGTGAAAAATAGCAGATATACAAGCTCACAGCGCGGCACCGAGTGCCGCGCTGCGAGCTTGTAGATCTGCTATTTTTGAAAAAGTTGTGAAAATGTGTGCAAATCTTTGAATATATGTATATTCAAAGCGATCATTTGTAACTCAAATTTTGCTTCTGGGGGGTCCCTGGAACTAAATATTTTGAGATGGGGGTCCACGGCCAAATAAATATCATTTTGGGGGTCCTTCACATGAAAAGGTTTGAGAACCACTGACACAGTAGTCTCTCAAGAACAGACTAGCTCCAGTTAAGTGAAAAGGACCTTTTCTTTGACGATGGCTAGCCAGACTCAGAAACATAGGCTTTTCAAAAGATCTTAGAAGGATTCAAAAGACACTTATAGAATCACGTCAAAATTCTAATTTTCACGATTTTTCAAAAATAGCAGATCTACAAGCTCGCAGCGCGGCACTCGGTGCCGCGCTGTGTGAGCTTGTATATCTGCTATTTTTCACTGGTTAAACCATTAAATAATGATACACAATAATTCGTACCCGTTCCAAATGGGTTTAAATGAGATGTGTGTTTTCTCTGTGCTTTATTGCAGTCAGCTGTTCATCTGGCAGGCCCACAATGCACTGTTCATGATCCGCTGCCTGCTCAAGGTCTTCATTAGGGAGATGAGCGAGGAGGAGCTGCGCCTGCACTTCTCCTACCAGCAGAGGGCGCCAGGCTCCTGCGGAGGTGAGCTCCCAGCAGCACTGCACACACACACACACACACACACACACACACACACACACACACACACACACACACACACACACACACACACACACACACACACACAGTCAGTGAGCTTGGATGTTATGTTATGACAGGAGCCAGATAGCAGTGGTGGATAAAAAAAGTACTCAATGCTGCAATGCAGAAATACTGGTAATGAAGATTGACTTGAGTAAAAGTACAACAGTATTAGCATCATAATATACTTCAAGTACCAACAGAAATGTACTCATTGTGCAGAATGTCCCATTTCACATTTTGAAATGTATACGAATCTTTTGAAAATAGCAGATCTACAAGCTCACAATGCGTCGCATTGTGAGCTTGTAGGTCGGCTATTTTCAAATGGCCTATAGGGTTGAAGTGGTTAATGTATGTTTTGTAATACTTAGTAATCTACAAATTAACTAGTAACTAAAGTTCTCAAATAAATGTAGTGAAGTAAAGGGGACTGCCCATAAGTCTGAAGGTTCATTAGTCCGAAGGTTCATTAGTCCGAATTTAGTTAGGGTTACTGAGGTTAGGTTTAGGGTTAGGGTCAAGGTGTCTCCACACCAAACAGCCTACAGGAGACTCCTTCTGACTGTACACAGACTGCAAAGAACTGCAAAAAACTAAGCACTTATTTCTTTTTTCAGCCGACTGTTTTTAGTTACTGTATGGCAGTTGTGCCAGGTCTGCTCGTTATAAGCAACGTTGATCCTGTTTTCCTATAATGTTGCTAGTTGTGTGTTGCTTTTGTTTGGGCTTCTTATTTGGCCTTGCTTTCAACATTATTTTATAAAATAACTAATGTAATAGAGCTCAATAGGTGAAACTGGTCGCTGCTTTTGGGCTTATTTTCATAGACCTGGTCGCTTATTTCACTCACAGAATCTGGCACCGGAGGCACCGTGTTCTCCGTGCAGAGGGAAAAAATCACACCCGTGTGAAGTGGAGCTGTGTGTGTGTGTGTGTGTGTGTGTGTGTGTGTGTGTGTGTGTGTGTGTGTGTGTGTGTGTGTGTGTGTGTGTGTGTGTGTGTGTGTGTGTGTGTGTGTGTGTGTGTGTGTGTGTGTGTGTGTGTGTGGATCATGTGTACCGATTTTTGTGACATTTGAAGAAAATATGTAGGAAAAGGAGCAAAAAGTGTGTTTTGGAGAAAATTCAAGATGGCGGACAATCTATCATGGTGCAAATGGGCGTGGCCTATATGGGGAGATGCGTCATGGCCCAAGGAATCCAGGGAAAAAATATTTTTAATTTTCCGACCTACGGTTCAAGAGTTACAGGCCAAAACGTAAAGTGGGGTGTTATGGCGCCACCATGCGGCCAAATGACACAATTATTTTTCATTTAATCCTTGAAATCATTATGAACCTCCTCTCCAAGTCTTGAAACTCTAGCCCCTATGGTTTGCGAGAGACAAATAATTGAATGTGAGTTTTTGCGATTCCCATTATAAGTCAATGGGGAAAATTAATTCACTAATAAATTAATATCAATTAAACTATAGAACCTTTCTCTTAGAAAAGTAATAGCCCACAATTCCCGAGTAAGCCGGTCGATTTGACATATGGCGCGAGTGTGTGGTGGCAAAACTGTGGGACTAGTGGCGTGCCGAAGTTTAGGAAGTTCAGGCTACATACACACACACAGACACACAGACACACCCACACAGCCACGTATACAGTTTACAGTTTACAGTTTAGGCATTTAGCAGACGCTTTTAATCCAAAGCGACTTACAATAAGCAGATAACATCACAATAATAAACAAGATAATATGTCAGTACATCATCAACAATATAACAAATGCAAATGGATATCTATCTAGAAAAAACACAATATAATCAAAGTTCTGAAAAAACCTAAAAAACAAAAACAAATGCTAACTAGCTTCATGTATTCATTGATTCTTTTTCTGTAGTGCTAAGGGTTTAGGTGGAGTCTGAAAAGGTGAGTCTTCAGTCCACGGCGAAAGCTAGCGAGTGAGTCCGTTGTTCTAAGTGCGACAGGGAGTTTATTCCACAACTTGGGGGCCAGGAGGGCAAACGTATAGGGAGCCTGTGCTTCACACAGCTCCAAAAAGTGGAGCGGTGAATCTGAGCGTGCGTGCGTGTGTGTGTGAGTGAGTGGTGAGTGTGCCTGGCCTGCACAAAACAGCGCCCCTCCTTTAACTAGTGTGTTGTGTGTGGCCACTCAAGGTATTGCCAGGCTACGGACACGGCCAGCCACCCAGCCACCCAGCCACCCACCCAGGGACATACCCACGGACATACCTGTCTATTGGGAGCGTTTTGACCGCTCCAAAAACAACAACATGGGCTGCTTCAGCAACAGCACTATTACTAGCCTACTACTAGCTTTGCTTTGGATCAGATTGGAATAGGAATTGAGAGTTGAGAATATGGTATAGTAAAAATATGAGACAGGAAAATGTCTCTGGCTTATTTTGGCTTGGTTTTGCAGCTGTAGCAAACTAATGGTCCATTCTACAACTCCCTCAATCCTACCGACGGCCAGGGGCGACTCAACAAAACTGAGCAAGTCCAGTTTTCCAGTTTTCCGGCGATACTAGTCGATAACGTTCCCGACTCGCTGCCGAAAACCTGTCGATGAGCTCCTTGTCGGCAACAGACGCTTTCCGCCGCCGATTCGCGGCCGAATCGGTTTGGTTAAAAGTGCACTTGAGAGTTAGGCATAGTATTCTTAACAAATTCGGACTAATGAACCTTCGGACTAATGAACCTTCGGACCAATGCCATGGCACCAAAGTAAAAGTACAATATTTGTATCTGAGATGTAGTGGAGCAAAAGTATTGGAAATTGAAAATACTCCAGTAAGAACACCACTGCCAGATAACAGATAACAGCAATATTTTTTGGTGAATCGTTGAAATGGTGATACACGGGTGAAATTCATCTTAAATCATCTTTGATTTGAGAAACAGGGCCACTCGTAAATCAAAGATGACGGACATTTATTGATTGATTGATTTCAGCATATCTTTGTCATGTCTGTCCAATGTTATCCCCATCTTCTGAATACACGCGATGGCCCCAGCTCAAGCCCCAAGTCTGGAGCCTTCTGAATCCAAGCACATGATTATCGGACAGCAGATGTTTCGCATGATGTTTAAGTACTTTCTTAACATTTGATCTAAAATCTGAACATGGCATTGGATCCCCCATTCATGAAAAACCCTCCAAAGCAGGATATGTTGTTAACACATTTTGTCCCGAGGACGGATATCTTTTTTCTCTTTTGATCTTTAATGCAAGCGTATTATTATCACCGCTAGCTACTGTAAGGGCGATCGAGGATGCTAGGAGACCTATGCATGCAAAGATAACCCGGAAATGAAAAGCACTTCTCCATCCGGTTCATTTTCTTCTTCTGCAGGGAAATGGGATCATCTCTGGCTCTAGGTTTCCACAGCACCCATAGTCCATTCACACACTGTACTGGATGATACTGGGTAGTGCATTCACCAAATATTCGAATATTCGAGTATTCGAATATCAAAGTCACTATTCGACGTAGTTCACCGAAGTCGAATATTCGCTTTTTTATTTTGTATTTAATTTTTTCTTTAATATATAGTTTATAAAGCTTGGCTAGATAGGAAGTCATAAGAATGAGTTGTCAATGCCCCTGGTGGATGAATTTGTTAATGCTCTATACCAGGGGTTCTCAAACCTTTTTAGGCTGTGACCCCCAAAATAAACATGGGGACCCCCACCCTGACAAGCACTTACAATTGGAATTGCAGGTATTACATTTAATGTGACTCAGTCCCGCAGATAAATATTGTGAAAATAGCAGATCTACATGCTCACAACGCCTCGCAACATCGGCTATTTTCACAATGTTCGCCTCTTGCTTACTTGATATTTGACAGTTTAGCCAGTCCTGTCGAATATTCGACTATTCGACAGGACTATAGTCCTATTCGACAGGACTATAGTCCTGTCGAATTATTCGATAACTAAAAATCACTATTTGTGAATGCCCTAATACTGGGTGAAGCTACAACACCCGGAGAAATATTTGTTCCTGTCTGGGTGACAGACACAATCACATTTCAATCTGGTTTCCTCTTGACACTAAACTAAATTGTTCTATAAACCCTTATCTTCAAATCCAAAGTGGAAATTAAAAATTGCAACATTTCAAATGACTGACTCTCCATGCACCCCACTATATATTTTTGTGATGTCGATCACCAAATCACCAAACGGCACTCCCATAGTATCTATCTGAACATTCGCAAACATCAAATTCTCTAAAAATTCAAAAAGTAGTTAAATATAACCGATCTACAGGTTCACAACTTACCACGATGGAATGCGTTGTGAGCTTGTGAGATATTTTCCGCTATTTTTGAAATGGAGCATAAATGGTTCATAATGTATTTTTGTAAGCATGGTATTACAGCATGGTGTCACGGTGGTCAAAATGTTTGTCTTTAAATTGCAGTGGAGTGAAAGTCAGATGCTACTAAAAAAAAGAAACACCACAAATAGTCAAGTAAAGTACAGATACCAAACAAAAGGAATTAAGTACAGTATTTCACTTCTTTTTCTGCCCACCATAGCCAAAGTTGGGTCACTAAAAGGTTGAGCTGAATAGAGGCAGGCTGTATTTAGAGAAATAGCTGTTCGGTGGTCAATGAGCTTTTCTCTTATTCTGAATGGAGCTATTGGCAAGTAACATAACACAAGTAAACCACTGACTTCCTGCATTGTGGGGTGGCTTGAATAAATACTTCCGATTAGTGGATTAAATTAGGCTTCAGCCTAATTACACATTAACTGACAAAGTCCATTATGAGAAGACCATCCCTTTTTTCAAATGTCTGCCTCCGGTAGAACACATGGGATGAATTGTTGTACTCATGGAGCCAGAGATACACCGTAGCTGTCTGGACAGAAAACCTCCTATCTCCATATTCTAACTCTTTTATGCTTGTTTTTTCCCCGTAAATTAACACCCCTGCATCTATGAGTTGAGCACAAAGGACCCCAATGGAAACAAGCCATGGGCTTTCATGGGTTTAAAATCCTCTTAGCAGACCTTGTATAGAACTTTACTTTCCTGACCTGTAAAGTATTCAATCAATCAATCAACCACTTGAGCATACCACAGTGTCGCACAAAAGCATCAAAAGTTTGTGCAGTGTTTTGAGCTTGTAGATCTGCTTTTGCTACTCTTAAATATGAATCCTGGAAAGTAAAAGTTTTGGACATAATGAGGTTTCTACCCGGCAGAGACGCTAAACAAAAATAGGTTTAACTTGAGTACAGGGGCGTCACACCAAATTCTGGGCCCTGGGTACAAGGATTCACTGCGGGCCCCCCATGAATGTTAACTATTGAAAAATAGCAGATATACAAGCTCACAGCGCGGCACTGAGTGCCGCGCTGCGAGCTTGTAGATCTGCTATTTTTTTTAAATCGTGAAAATGTGTGCCAAGAAACCTATGTTTCCATGTCAGTGATGCTCAAACGTTTTCATGTGAAGGACCCCCCATCTCAAAATACTTAGTTCCAGGGACCCCCCAGAAGCAAAATTTGAGTTACACATGTTCACTTAAAAAAGACATATATTCAAAGATTTGCGCACATTTTCACGACTTTTCAAAAATAGCAGATCTACAAACTCGCAGCGCGGCACTCGGTGCCGCGCTGTGAGCTTGTATATCTGCTATTTTTCAATAGTTAAAGTTACTAGGGCCCCTCCACCTTGGGCCCTGGTAACTCAGTCCCACTTTCCTACCCCTTGTGACGCCCCTGCTTGAGTATTGGTGAACATTAAAACAGCGCCTCAGAGATATATCTCTCAGATACCGTACCTGAGACAAGACGCTACACAAGTGCAGTCAGTGATCTCGATGCGGTTGAATAGGCGTGAATATGATGGCGAGTTCTTTACGGCCTGGGCCTGCAGGAGCTAGCCATCTGTAAGAGGGTCTATTTGTATGTCTGTCTGTCTCTCTGTGTATTTAGAGCCGATCTCAGCCGCTGGAACAATCCGTGCCACATTTTCTTGCTCACACTGCCATTCTTTCCTTGAGTTAAAAATCTAGCCATTTCTGAAAATAGTAGATCTACAAGCTCACAACGCGTTAGATAGTGACGCGTCGCCAGCTTGTAGATTTCCTTCGCCACTCCGTGGTTGAGACGGAGTCTCAGCCAAAGAGGGGCCTGCCGTGGTTTTAAGGTCACGACTGGACACATAATGGAGGGAAAGTGGCGTTGGACTGAATCCTGAGGCCCTTTGGAACGGGACGGAGGAGGGAAGTAGTGGAGGAAAGAAGGAACGCTTCCAGCTGGCTGTTCCCCTTCCTCTGTTCCTCCGTGTGAAGGAGAGATGGCTGGGAAGGAGGCTAGGGAGAGAGAGAGATATGGAAGGAAGAGAGAGAGAGAGAGGGAGAGGGAGAGAGAGAGAGAGAGAGAGAGAGAGAGAGAGAGAAGGAATACAGAGAGTCTGCTCATGGCCAACCACAGGGAGCTGTTGGCGTTGGTGTTGGTGTTAGAAATGACAGAATAATAGAACAGAATGTTCTTTTCTCTCTTTAATTGCCCCCACCAACCCCCTCCTCCCCCCTCCCTCCTATCTGCAGACGCAGCCACTGAGGATCTCCTCGAGGAGTTCATGTCCAACCTGGTGCACCTGATCGTGGAGGTTCCTCTGCTGTAAGTAGTCCCATATACCTCTGGTGTAAGTAGTCCCATATACCTCTGGTGTAAGTAGTCCCATATACCTCAGCTGTAAGTAGTGTCCCATATACCTCTGGTGTAAGTAGTCCCATATACCTCTGGTGTAAGTAGTCCCATATACCTCTGGTGTAAGTAGTCCCATATACCTCAGCTGTAAGTAGTCCCATATACCTCTACTGTAAGTAGTCCCATATACCTCAGCTGTAAATAGTCCCATATACCTTTGCTGTAAGTTTTTTGGCAAAGTAAAGCCCTGCTTCATCATACAAGGCTGTTGCACAAAAGTAGTGAAAACGGCCACGAGGCGCGTGCTTGTCGATCAGCTGTTTTCACTCTGTTTAAATCATTTTAAAAATTATAAATACAAAACAAACGGTTTTGGACATTCAAGGTTTCCACCCGACAACGACGATATACTGTATATACAGTAGGCCTATATATAAATGTATATTGGGAGTGGCCGTGCGCACAATGGGCATGTGCAGCGTGCACGGAGCCTCCTGAGTGTTAATTTACGTAGGCATAGAATAGAAGTACATCATGGTAACATCACAATAAAGATCAATAAAGAAGAGCTACACAACATGTATAGTTCGTCTTTTCTTTTCTTCGAATGTTCGGCACAACATGCTTTCGCGCCAGCGGTGCCAATCAGAATCGAGCAACGGAACTCTCGGTTTTTGTAAATACGGGTCCATCTGGTCTCTCACACAGTTAAAGTGACACTGAGGAGGATATGATTGTTTGTATTGGAGGAAGAAGCCAACGTGGTTTAGAAGCAGAGGGGACGACGTGTCGCAATGATAGGGGACACTTATGGGAGAATGAGGGGGGACATTCTCCCATGACAACTGCCAATCACGCACGCACACACACACACATACACACACCTGCGTGTACATGTATATATACGGTAGATATAGGTTAGAATTAGGGGTGGGCGATATGGAAAAATACAATATCACGATATTTTCCCAAGCTGTATCACGATAACACGATTTTTTTCAAGTTGTTTTTTATGGATATTTTTCAAGTTACTTGACAAAAACTATACTCTCTGGGTTCCTTTTGGAAGGTCTAAATTGAACTTTACAAGTATGTAACTCTGACGGTATACAAATGAAACCAAATGGACCCTTACTGGTCCATTTGGTTTCATTTGTATACCGTCAGAGTTAAGTATAGACCTTGACATTTTACATTTTGAGAACTACTGATTTAGACCAAAATGCAGGTTTAAATTGAATTCTGCAATGAATCTCTGTATTAACAATTAAACAGGATTTTTTACAAGGCTCCCTCAATTGTATCATATATACGATACCTCTGAAAAGGCATATCGTGGAGACATTGTATCGTCTCAACGATAGTTTACACCATATCGCCCACCCCTAGTTACAATCATTCCCTCTGCTGTTCTTTTCTTCACACTCCGCTGCCCTGCCTTGTCAAGGTCAAACCAAGTTCATGGACACGTGATTGACAGACAGTGTTTCCTCTCTCTCTCTCTCTCTCTCTCTCTCTCTCTCTCTCTCTCTCTCTCTCTCTCTCTCTCTCTCTCTCTGTTTCTCTGTCTATCAGTCAAGTCTGTCTGTCTGTCGGTCTGAAGTCATACATGGTCGTGCGACGCAGCTGTTCGACGGAGCATAAATTAGGCGTTACTATCAGTTTGTCCGTCTGTCTCGTCTCAGTATACAATATCTGTCTGTCTTGTCTTGTCTTGTCTTGTCTTCTGTCTCTCTCTCTCTCTCTTTCCCCCTCTCCTGTCATTCTTTTGGGGGACATCTTATCCCTGGCTCTGGTGTAAGTGCGTTGAGCATTCCAGCATTCTTCATTGTTCCCAGCATCACCCCCCCCCCCCCCCCCCCCCCCCCACCACCCCCTTCTGTTACTTTGTAGCTGTCAGGCGGTTTCCTCTCTACGTGCTCTGGGTTTAAAGCCGGGAGGAGATGGGAACAAATCTTACTGTTTTCTCATCATGCCTCTCGGCCAGACACATTGTTTGTTAGGTTCTAATTCCTCCAGGAAAAACCGAAAGGGGAAATTGTCCTTCGTAATAATAGGGATGTGTAAGGCTTGTACCGGAATCACAAGTCCATTATTCTACTCCTATTTAACCCATTAATCAGAAGGGGTGGGGAGCCGATGTAATGGTGCTGGTTCTAACGGTGTCGCGGGTTCGATTCTCTCTCTCTCCTTGCTTCCTGTCACTCTCAACTGTACTATCCAATAAAGGTAGAAACGGACCAACAATATCAAAAACCTAAAAAAGGAATACAGCAGGGGAATCCATATTGTAAGAACTCCTGGTATTTGCGTCGCTTTGTAAACGGCAGTGCGTTGGCACAGCTCAGACCAATCGATTTAGTAGATTATAAAATGTTGTCTTTTGATTCCTGACATATATATTTTTGAGCGGTGGTCACACCGTCTCCTATGCGTGACTGCATGCGTATGTATGTATATATGTTACTATGTATGTAGCATGAGTGTATGTAGCATGAGCTGCAATACTGCTGGGCACCAGTGGCAGGCCTGGGTGACCAAGGGGTGCTGATGAGCAGTCCAGACACACACACACACACACACACACACACACACACACACACACACACA
The DNA here is from genome assembly GCF_963921795.1 of Nannobrachium achirus. Taxonomy (NCBI): domain Eukaryota; kingdom Metazoa; phylum Chordata; class Actinopteri; order Myctophiformes; family Myctophidae; genus Nannobrachium; species Nannobrachium achirus. The sequence continues at coordinate 9,131,589 of NC_137822.1, read as the reverse complement.
CACTTGGGGAAACTTAACTTCGAAATGAACTGCTCGCATCCACTGCTCACTTCAAACAACAACAGCTTTCCGATTATTCAATTAATAAAAAAATAAATTGATAGAATAATCCCCTGAAAAATTATCGATCGATGCATCCCTGTACGCTAAATGCTGACTAATCCCACTTTACACAATCTACTTCTAAATTGAATCTTGCTAAAGCAGATGATTCATGTGGTTGAGCTTGCTACTCTTGACAATGAGGTCAGTTGGCTGTAATCTCATTATATCATGGTAAACATGGCCCAATACGCTTTATCTATGCTTATTTTCCCCATAAATCCAATTACTGTAGCTGTAGGCTAGACGGGTTTGCCCACCTCAGTTCTGTGGGACAGAAAAGCCCGGGTTACAATTTGTCGTATGGCGTCTATTTTCGGCACACAACTCTTTCGTACATTACGGATTGGAATAAAACGGTGGCTATGGAAAGTGGTGTATAGATTTTCTCACTCTAGAAATGCCTTTTCGCAAGGATGTTTTGGGCCATACATTTATCAAGAGATTCCCTACTGCCTGTGTTTATTTCTTTTCTCACTTATTTGCTGATCAGCCATTATAAGGAAACCGCTCAATTTGGAGCAGGCGTTGTTTCCTTTATCCATGATTGATGTCTGAAGTGTCTGACAAGTATGTCAACTGTGTCTGCCTTATAGGTACTTTGTAACTGGGGTTTATGTCCTTGCTTTGTCCAAGGCATGTCTCGTACTTCTGTTTACCTGGACATGTGTGTGTGCCTGTGTGTCACAAAAATATTCATATATCTTCAAACATTTTTAAAAATTGTGGAAATAGCAGATCTACAAGCTCACAACGCGTCACAATGCGTTGTGAGCATGTAGTTAGGCTATTTCCACTATCAATGTTCTTTCTGAAGTATAAAGTTGTCAAATATGTCAGTCATTTATTTGTATATTTAGTTTATGTGTCATATCTGCCATGTGCAACTTCAAAGCCTACAAGCCAAACATAAATGTCATTATCAACGACAAAAACACTCTTTAATCGATTATCAATCAAATTTATGAGTGACAATTAATCGTCATGTAAAATGTCATAATCGGGACAGCCCTAAAAGTGTGTGTGTGTCCATGTGTCTGCAGCGACATCACATACAGCATCCTGTTTGAAGCCGTCACCACCTTGCTGGTGCTGCTGTCCTACCAGCTCTTCCACAAAGAGATCCTCCGGGACGGATCCATCTACCAGCACATCATGAAGGGACGATGGTGAGACCTGCACTCACCACTCACTTACACTATGGGACGATATGAGAATGTCATATCACCATTATTGTGACAAAAGTATTCGCGATTTACGATATTATCGCGATAATCAAAATCCATTATCCTGGGGTGGAACATTTGGCAAAAAATAGCCGATCTACAAGCTTGTAGATTGGCTATTTTTTGGCAAAGACATTTGATGGAGATTGAAAAAAAAAGTATGTATATTATAAGTACCTTTTACCAATTATAGAGATTTTAAGTGCAGCTCGGCAAATAAAAGGTGAATTGATCCTATATCACGATTATTTAAATTTCTGTTTTTTATCACGATAAACGATAATATCGCTTATCGTCCCATCCCTAATTAATTTACACTTAGCTGAAGATAGCTCATGGAAATAGCCCATCTAAAAGGTCACACACGGCTTTGTAGATCGGCTATGTTTGGCACACGCGGGCCGGTGTGCAAAAAAGGTGTTGTAAGAAGAAGTGATGTTCTTTTCTTAACTCATTGACTGCCAAGGCACGAGTTTCACGAGTTATTACAGTACTCCCAGGCTGCCACAGCCCGAGTTTCCCGAGTTGGAAGCCATTTTGAAAAAAAAAAAAAAAATCTTTTTTTTTTTTTTCAAAAATTTTTTTTATAAAAAAATTTCTAAAAATGCCTCAAATGTATTAGGCATGATCGCAATTGCGAAATTGCATGTTTAGCCCCATAACAAACACATCTTTCAAAATGTCAAAAATGGCTGTTTTGTCTGACTTTGAAGGCTTGTATCTCATGAATGCCTGAACGGATTTCCAAGCGGATTTTTTTGTTTGAAAGCTGTTAAAAAGTACTACACATATGGTGCATGATCTAGGCATGGGCGTGCACGATCCGTGCACTAAAAATTGATCCGTGCACTAGAAATCTAGGAAGGTGGCAGTGTTTGTTTTGTCTGACTTTGAAGGCTTCTATCTCATGAATGCCTGAACGGATTTCCAAGCGGATTCTTTTGTTTGAAAGCTGTTAAAAAGTACTACACATATGGTGCATATATGGTGCATGGGCGTGCACGATCCGTGCACTAAAAATTGATCCGTGCACTAGACATTTAGGAACGTGGCATCCTGGTACTTGGCGGCCATCTTGAAAAGGGCATTCAATGAGTTAAAACAAAAAAGTTAAAGACTGTATTCTGATAGTACTCGTTGCTATAGAGCGTTTGTTCGGCCACAGTGATCTCCCCATCTCACCATCTCTTTAATAAACAGAAAATACACGTTTTCAGGTCGGTTGCCAATTTCATCAGGAGAGAGTACCCATATATCAGCGTCGACTTTATAGCGTTCCACGTTCAAATTTGCCTGCTCGTTTCTTTGCGTCATCACTTGCATTTTCAGGTAGACCAAGTGGTATATCGTTGCTGTTGGGCAGAAATCTCCACATTTGAACTTGTTGTGTTTTATTTTAATCATATTACAGCGTCACACAAAAGTATTAAAAGTAGCAGATCTGCAAGATAGAACGTGGCACGAAGAGGTGCGTTTTGAGCTTGTCGATCTTCTACTTTGATCATTTTGAATTTGAATCCCGAATAGTAACAGTTTTGGACATAATGAGGTTACCACCTGACAGAGTCGATGATAACATTCTCTATCATACAGATTGGTCAAAATAATGTTTTATCAGTTCAAAACGTTATTGAGTGCATCCTTAAAGGACGACTTCACCACTTTTCAACCTATCTTCATATAATTGGTCCTCACTAATGTTCACGATAAAATAGCAGTTCTTTAGGAGGGCTGTGGGCAGTTCAGAAACCCAGCTACCAGTGACATCATCTTTAGGCATCTTAAAGAGAAATATATATTTAGATTTGTATTTTCGCGAGAACAATATGGCTTCCATTATAACATGGTAACTGGAATGGAATGTCTGCAGCTTCTATTAGCTTGGATTCCCCATCGATGATGTCACTGGTAGACTTCTGAACTGCTCACAGCCGTCCTATGAGACACAGAGTAGATAGGTTGAAAAGTGGTGAAGTCGTCCTTTAAGCATCACTCGCGTCTCACAGAAGTGTATATCGTCGTTGTCGGGCAGAAACCTCGTATCTCCAAGTTTCAAATGTGTATGTTCTTTCGCAAAGTAAAGCCCTGCTTCATCATACAAGGCCGTCGCACAAAAGTAGTGAACCGCGAGGCGTTGTGTGCTTGTAAATCTGCTGTTTTCACTAGTTTAAATCATTTTTGGAGCTGTGTGGAACAGAGCTCCCCATAGGCAGCAATGTGTGTCCAGTCTCACAAGTGAGAACTGTCCCGTTGAGTTTGAACTGTCCCGTTGAGTTTGAACAGGATCTGCGCATGCGCGACACACACACGCACGCACACACACACACACACACACACACACACACACACACACACACACACACACACACTTAATCGTTTTCAAACCGAAATCGCGATGCGAAATCCCGCGATTAGCGAATCGCGAGACTTCCCAAGCAATATGGAGACGTTTTAATTTTTGAAATCCATTCATAATTGACTAAGGAATGATCAAATCAAACTGTGGTGACTTTCTTTGCTTCCGAGCATCCACACGCTGAAAGTGAAAGTGAATTTGGCACAGTGGCCACTGTGCAGGACTCTGCCAGTGCATGGGAACTAGGGGTGCTGCAGGTGTTCCAGCACCCCATGGGGAAGTTTTCATTTTTTTTATTTAAATAAGAAAAGAACAAATCAAACATAGCAAAAATACATTGCCTGTTGTTGTCGTTTTTTATTTATTCATTTATATATATATTTGTATTTATATATAGATATTTCCATTATAAAATGGATTAAAAAATTATAAAAAATATTAGGCCTATTATTTTTCAAACATAGCAAAAATACGTTGCCTGTTGTCGTTTTTTATTTATTCATTTATATATATATATATATATATATATATATATATATATATACATATTTCCATTATAAAATGGATTAAGAAATGATAAAAAATATTAGGCCTATTATTTTTTCGCGGGCGCGCTGCTCACACACACACACACACACACACACACACACACACACACACACACAGCTCCACTTCGAACCGAGGTTTGATTTTAAAATGATAAATGCAAAACGAACGGTTTTGGACATACAAGGTTTTCACCCGACAACGACGATATGCTTGCTGACACTCGTCTTATTTAGACGCTATAATTGTAAGAGACGCTATAATTGTATGAGAAATATCCATGTGTCCACAGTCTCCACCGACCTTATTATCCGAATTACGGATTCTCAAACAAAAGAATTGTCGACACTTTTGTTTTACGTGTGAGAGTCCACTGGTTTGAGGTTCCAGACACCGGTCTTCTGACTGTAAAAGCCTTAAAGTCCAATTTATTATCCCTCCTCCCAGTGTGTTGGAATGTCGCTCTTCCACAAAAACCTTGCCTCGTTCCAAAAAGATGTTTTCTCACACATTTGAGATAAAGACCTGAGCCCAGCCAACTATGGCTGTTTATCTGGCAGGCAGCAGGCCCACATCTTTCCTGTGAGCGTCATGTAATCCTGATATTAGTTTTTCATATTGCAATGGGAAGTTGGCTGTTTCTGTTAATACTATTACTACTACTACATATTTAGTGCATGTATACAGTACTGTATAATATGTATATGCTACCTTTTTGGACAGGACCCAATTGAAAAATAGAGATTAAAAGCTTAAGGTGTTTTTTTTCCTCCTGCTTATTTATTGTAAATCGCTTTGGATTAAAAGCATCTGCTAAATTGTAAATTATAATAAAAGAAAAAAAGAACGTTTTCAAAATAGTCAGGAATGTATTGCAGGTATGCTGTCATACCTAAAGCAATTATGGAAATAGAGTTGATTAATGCCATATCTGATATTCGGTGGTCTCCATATTTAAACTCTTTATGTAGTCGTATATTTCTAAAGATTAAAAAAAGTTTAAACTAAAACAGTAGTTTGGGGTCCCTGGCAAACGTATAATTTCTAATCCTTGCACTTCCCAACTACCCTTTCTCTCTCTCTCTGTGTGTGTGTGTGTGTCTGTGTGTGTGTGTGTGTGTGTGTGTGTGTGTGTGTGTGTGTGTGTGTGTGTGTGTGTGTGTGCGCTTGTGTGCATGTGTCTTTCAGTCTGTCTCTCACCAGTCGACTGGTCAAGACGTTGCTGTACAACTTCATCAGACAGGAGAAGTGCCCGCCTCCCGCCACGCACATCTTCGAACCTCAGGCCGAGGGCGGCGGCCTGCTCTACGGCCTGGCGTCCGGAGTGGCAAGTACGGATACACCCCTGTTTCTCATTTTAGTTCATGTTTTAAAATGTATTTATTTTATTTGGAACATCCTTTGAGGGAACATAATGTCGTTGACGGGTGGAAACCTTATATGTCCAAAACCGTTTGTTTTGTATTTATCATTTTAAAAATGATTTAAACTAGTGAAAACAGCTGATCGACAAGCACACAACGCCTCGCACCGCGAGGCGTTGTGTGCTTGTAGATCTGCTGTATTCACTACTTTTGTGCGATGGCCTTGTATGACGAAGCAGGGCTTTACTTTGCGAAAAAACATACACATTTGAAACTTGGAGATACGAGGTTTCTGCCCAACAGTGACGATAAACTGGTATACATAGGCCTTGTCGTGTCATTTTGGGAATAGGTTTTCTGTTTTCGTTTTTGTTTCTGAACACTTGGTCCAGACCTGTCTGTCTGTCTGTTTGTCAATCAGCCTGTCTGTCTGTCTGTGGCTAGTGATCAGGGATATGAGTTATGGTGTCCTGTTCTGTAATCCCCTAGACAGAGCCTGCTTGTCTGCAGCCTCCTCCCTCACACACACACGCACACGCACACGCACACACACACACACACACACACACACACACACACGCATGCATACCACATTATTTTTGTTCTTGCATTTGCATGCACATGTTTACTTTGATGATTACAGCAAATTCACAGAGGAATTGCTCAACGAGTACAAAACAAAACAAAAAGAAAAGACAGGAGACAAGACGTCCTTTTCCGCTCATGGGAACTTAATGTTCGGCCAGGCTTTCAGCCTGATTCACACTTGGTTGTGAGCCGGTGTGTCGCGCCCTAAGAATGGCAGATCTACAAGCTCACAACGCATAGTGGTTAAATTAGCATCAGAAACATTTTAACCATTTTATTATTTATATGTTGGCTATTTCCAAAAATAGCAGATCTACAGGCTACAGCACGGAGTGACGCACTGCAAGCTTGTAGATCTGCTACTTTTGAAGTAAAAAAAAAATATCTTGAAAGTATTGGGGGGAGCAAATGCATATCAATCTGGCGGCATTGAAATAAGTTTGATAACTATTGGTTTAGGGCTGAGTGGGTTCCAGGTGGTCCCCAGCTAAATGATGGAGAGTTACTTGGTAACCAAATCTCTAACACTTGAGGGTATAAAATGAAAACAAAAAGACCCGTTAATTTTACGTTCTAAAGAGTTTAATTGTTAAACATCTGCATCACTTAATTTACAAGAAGTCTACACAATTAGAGAATGTAGAAGAATTGTTATTTTGATCAAGGTTTGCCTTTTTATCTCCTATAGCACCACATCAATACAAATTGGGGAAACTATCTTATCCAACTATAACAAAATATTCTCTTGGGTCTTGAGAGACTAATCAAATGGTGGTCCCAGGCTCAAATGCCCAATATATAATGGACCTTGATGTGAAAAAGGTTATAAACCCACTGGTTTAGGGCAAAAAAAAGAAAAAAAAAATCAGTATAAACCAAGTTTCAAGTTTATTTCGCCATTTACATTAAAATTGTCATTAAAATGCATTGGAATTCCTGTTCCCAAGCCACGCTAGGCAACAACAACAAACAAACATATACATGTAACCAGGGACGTTACATTTTCAATATTGAGCTGGGTGCTCGTTTTTGACCCCGCCCCTTTTTAAGTAGGTATTTGTACTTTACTTGAGTATTTCCAACTTCCAATACTTTTACTTCTACTCCACTACATCTCGGATCCAAATATTGTACTTTTACTCCACTACATTTATTTGAAAACTTTAGTTACTAGTTACTTTTCGGATATAAGTTATAATATTTTAAAACACACATTAACCACCATTATACCTAGGTTGTTTGAAAATAGCCGATCTACAAGCTCCAAACGCATCATATCACGACGCCTTGTGAGCTTGTAGATCTGCTATTTTCCAAAAAATTGTACTTTTACTTTTGGTACTTTAAGTACATTTTGATGCCAATACTTTCGTACTTTTACTCAAGTTCATTTTGAATTGAAGTACATCTACATTGCAGTATTGATACTTTTACTTAATAAGTAAAGAATGTGAGTCCACTGGTCTTTGCCATCTTCCAGGCAAACGTCACAATGCAGTGTCAGCCTGGCTTCATCAAAGTCGTCTCCATAGAATTGCACCATGCGTTTGCGGGCGCTGTTTCCGACAACACAATCCTCCACATGTGTGTTGACCATTTCCACACGTGAGAAAAACTTTAGCATGATTCTCAAAGCAAAAAAACGTGCTAAAAGTGTCTAGCTGCATAAGCAGGCCACGGGCTGAGTGCAATGTAGTTGGAAGCAATGGACTGTCTGCAGCGATGCCGTTAGTGGTCCAGCGTGTGGGGCACAGGCATAGGGGCACAGGGGTCGCAGAGACGGTGCGTCTTCGTCTTGGTAGGCTACAGTATAACAGAGCTACATCATACAGCCAGGATGTGGGGCGGTCTTTGACGCTGTGTTAGCCCTATACTCTAATTGAAAGGGACAAAGCCAACGTGTGATATCGGCCGAGTGCCAGGAATGCAGTTTGGCCAGTTTGGGAAAACTTGTGAAAACGACTGAGTGCTAGGAATTGTCGGCGAAAAATCAATGGGCTCTCATAACTGTACGCTCAAGCTCCCAGGCGCCCCCTATGATTCCGCCCCTGCATGTAACATGACAGTACATATAGGGTGTGCCAAATGTAGTTCTAAGAGCGGCCATTTCTTGGGTCAACACAGCCTTACACAGGTGTTCTGATTAGACTATAGCATTAGTTCTATGCAATCAAACAATTGAAACACCTGTGTTTTGACCCAAGAAATGGCCGCTAAGGACTACAATTGCGTCACCGCTGGCACACACTATAGAGACAAGGATGCAAACAGGCTGGACACCGGCGGCAGGGACTGTACTGTACATTCCAGTGTCTCTGTATTGAGACGTCACTGCTTCATCAGATGGCATATTAATATAGCTGGTGTAACCTGTTGGAAACCAACAGCAGCTGTGGGACTGGCCGCGCACACAAGGACTCGCTGGTGACAGTGGTGACGGAGAGGGAGGGGGGGCTGGGTTTCCCCCTCAACCTAACATAAGCCGAATGACAAAGCAATGCGGCCACTGCACCATCGCCCCCAAACACACATCACACATACGCACAAATGAGCGCACGGACGCTCTCTGTGTCTGGCTGTTTCTGTCTCTCTCTCACACACACGTGCACTGCACCCCCCATCTCTCTCTCTCTCGCTCTCACACACACATGCATGCACAAACAAACACACAGCCATGCAAACGCTCACTTTCTCACAGACTCTATGCTCAGTCACACACACACATGCACGCGCACACACACACACACACACACACACACACACACACACACACACACACACACACACACCCCTCTCTTACATACACTTCTGTCTGAGTGTGAGAGAGTGTCTGCTGGGGGGGATTATCACCCAGACTGTTGGTCCTCTCCTCTCCTCTCCTCTCCTCTCCTCTCCTCTCCTCTCCTCTCCTCTCCTCTCCTCTCCTCTCCTCAAATGAATTATACACATTTTCCATGTGAAAGAAATATTCAAATATTCAGTTAACCTGTCCTACACAAGCAAGATTAAGTCGGTCGGTTCTAAATCTGAATTGGTTTTAAATATAAGTTTATCTATATCTCTTGGGTTAATTTCCCAGCTCTAACATGAAGCAACATGCTGTTCCGTGATTCCGGCAAGTGAGTGTTGCGCTTTGTGCTATTTATATTATTTTCCCAGCCGTATATTGTAGCAGTGTGCAGACACAAATGTCTTTAACCAGAGTATGAAATGACACGGATGCTTTTCCCGTATTGAATGGGTTAAGGTTGATGTCACTGAGTCATCCTGTGTCTCGGTCAGCCCAGTGACTCACATGTCTGATTGTTGTAGTCACAGACACGGGTTTGAGTAGCACACACACACACACACACACACACACACACACACACACACACACACACACCCCCCCCCCCCCCCCCCCCCCCCACCGGAACAAACAGGATGACCCCTTCAAACAGGGACTGATATCAAGTTCCCAAAAATGTTACTAGATTATTTCCCCCATTGGAGGGGTGCCACGATACACTAATCATAATACGATACGATACATTGGCTACATGGGCTCATGCTTGTCATCTGGACTTTGCCAACCAAGTGTAGCCTAGTTATTAACAGCAAAACAAAATACTGTATCTATGAGCCAGAGAGGGTTTCTTGTTAACACTTCGCCAGCCGAAATAGAATGGCTTGTTGGTAGATTAGCCGTGAAATTTCTATTATTATATTATGATCTGAACTGCATTCATTTTACAAGACCATCAGCGCTATATCACGTAGTCTTCATCCCCCATAACCATCACGCGATCCCCGTTGTATACTCACCACAGTCCCCAGCGAAATTCCTCAATCTGCATTGGCTTAGAGTGGCAGTTTCGGCCGAGACATCTTCTCCCCGTGCGTTTCGCGTGCGCGATCCGTTCACGTAAATGTGGGCTCAAATAATCCAAGTGTGACTCTACAGTCGATATGAACATTTTCGCTAGCTTAGCCCCCAGCGCTGGGAAGCTATAGCAGGGAAAGGATCTGATGTCACTTCCGCTTCATGTCGCTATCGATGGACGAGCGGTGACTAGGGAAGGTTAGACGATCGCCGATTTTCGGATAAAAATCATTTATTTCGTTTTTAACTCTCTTACTGCCACAGAATTTAACAAAAAGCTCCATCCACTGCCAGCTAAATTTGAGAATTGTCGCTCATCTTTGAAGGCCTACTGGAGAAAATTGGCTTTGACTATAAAGACAACAATTATATGGCAACGAATAATAGAATGTCTACTTTGCAACAGAAAAAGATTTCGTGTCTTTATCATGTTCTATTCATTAGCTAGAAGCTGCTGAATATGGCCTAAAAAACAGCTCTTTGAGAACATAAAGCTGAGAAAAATGCATTTTTGTGAAGGAAACATTTTCAGGCAGAAATCTCTCTTTATCCTTTACTGTTGGCAGTAAAATCACACAGTAACATCACACCTGTGCTCAGTGGTTGTTTACAAACAAATTCAAAAAAATAAAAACAAGTGCTTTTTACACACTTTTAGTGTGTAAGAGAAGTAAGAGCAGTAGTAAGGAGCAGTGCAGAACATTGACACAGTGACATGAGATTCAGCCTGAATCCTGCTTCTGCTTTCAGGGTTCTTTTTAGGTTGAAGTACAGTACAAATGATTGATGAAAATGAAAATAAAATATAAAACAACATTTTAGACACTAGAACTCAATTGTAATACTGCAAATGGAAAAAGGTTGTGGCCTACCTGCACTTACACAGGCCTCAACCACTACATGTCTACAGAGTGTATGTGTGCGTGTGTGCGTGCGTGCGTGCGGGTGTGCGTGCGTGCGTGTTTGTGTGTGTGTGTGTGATTCAACCGTCTCAAGCAGGGAAACAGATTCTCCACAGTAGGGTTTCATATTGAAACAGTAACCTGTACCTGAATCACAGAGAATATAAGATTTTATCCCATATTTCACTGGTTTCTGTGGATTGTAGACCTTGAAATTTAGGCGCCCTTTGAATAAAAGTGTACCTATCAATGGAAATATCTTGGTTTGGTTTGTACAGTTCACGGATTTTGGAGATAATCTAGAACTGGGCGTATTTTGAACATCCTGTCACCACTCTTTGCATCTGGACCTGTGTTATCAGTTCCAGGTAGTCCACTGGATCTTGGGACTCTTGGCTCCATTCTGTTTCACTCCAGCCAGGCTCCTCCGGGTCTGCTGAACTCTGCACCCCTACACCTACCACGTACACGAGCCCATGGTCGATCTGTAAATTATACAAATACATAATTACTACGAGTAAGCAGTGTTGTTTTTGACAGCAAATTTTGATTTTGTTTCAGTCGTAGTCTTTTGAATAAAATGTCTTTTAGTTTTAGTCTAGTTTTAGTTGACTGATCATCATAAGATTTTAGGTAACTAAATCTACAGTTGATTTAGTCGACTACAATCTATTTTGGCAGGCCTTGATGGCATCGTAATGACTGATTTTACACTTGGTTGTGTGCTGAAAATAGCCGATCTACAAGCTCACAACGCGTCTGGTGCTAAGTCTGATTTACAGAAAAAAGGTGTTCTTTACCTATCCTTGTCCTTGGATGACCACGATGTGGCAATGAAGAAGTAGGCTGTGCTGCACTCGACTCTTCTGAAATCACAGTAGTAAAATATAAACTAGTAAACATGATGTGCACAAAATGAAATCAATTATTTACACACCCAGCATGTCTCAGACAGGTCCATGACATTATGATGTAAATGATAAAAGCATTGAACAAACAGATAGCTGTATCTACTCTAAAATGCTATAGAATTATACAAAATGCATCAGTTTTTGTTTTCTCCTTACCTTCAAACGGTATAGACCTAAGAACACAAGGAGTCCCCGGCACCTCTCCATCCGACTCATCATCTAAAGCCAGGAAAATATCAAATAGTTTATATGTAAACAAATCAATTTACAATTTTGACATTAGCAAATATGAGTGACTTACAATAAGTTCATATGTAATACATAAAATGCAGATATAGTAAATAGTTACCATGCATTTACTGTCACAGTGAAATGCCCTTTATACCCTGTATGTATAATATATAAAATGTCACAATGCAACATAGCTCTGTTTACACAAAGCTGTACTCCCTCCAACTGTATATATGTTCCCCATTTTCAACAGTTTTTATTTGTAACACTTGCTTTGGCAATGTAAACGTATGTTTTCTCATGCCAATAAAGCTCCTTTGAATTGAATTGAAAGGCTACATCATCATCATCAGAGATGTAGACTAAAGAAACCTCTCCCTCTCTCACACACACGCATCGTACGCACGCACACACAAACTAAGCCAATAAATCCTAAATTCCCATCAAATAAAAAATCATAGTAGCTGTGCAGTGCACGCGCGTGATAGGAACTCCACGTGTGTCCTGTATAGCGACAAAAACAAACTCATGCACTTGGATCTTAACTCTATGCTTGGATCAAATTGCTGATCCGGTCCGGATACGGAAACAATTCTTGCATGTATGTGTACGTGTAAATAGCCGGATGCAGTAGGCGGGCTCTAGACCGGATCCCACTGGTTTATTCGCAATAGAGATCAATCAGACCATGGTCTGATTGACAAGCCTCGGCTTGAGCCTTGAGCCTGCAGGGCTTCATCACGGATGCGGTGGAAAGAACGCCTGAAGCGATTTTATCACACTAGAGGGTCGCGGCCCTGCGATTTTATCACATACAGTATACATGCACTGGATTTACGTCTTACCACTTTGGACTGTAGAATCATGGCATCTGTTCTCCGAGGGGTCTCGCGGAAGCCATTCTTCGTCTGTCTCTTCGCGGTGGCGGCGCGGCGGTGCATCGTCTCTGCTGCTGCGGCGATGTGAGCCCCTGTGCCGGGCGCGGTTCCATCCTGCACGGGGGTCGAGCTCCGTCGGGATCGGTTTCCACAATATGAGGCTCTTATCCACTTTTGGACCCCGGTTCTTCGCGACTGGCACCATCTTCATCATCACGACCAACAGCACCAAGAAATGGAATCTTTTTATGTTCAATACCAACGGCTACAGTGATCTTTTTCTCTTCTTCTTCATCATCATCATCATCATCATCATCATCATCATCATCATCATCATCATCACGACCACCACCACCATTCGCTGGTCCTGGGTCAACAACATGGGTAGGTTGTGTAATCCTAATTCTAACAAAAGTTTGTTTCTATCCGTGGATCTGCTGCTGGCTGCTGCCCCTCGGCCCGGGGGGGTTGGGTCGCGCTTCGGCGGCGGAATGATACCAGCAAGTTGAGGCTGAGTTGGCCAACTACTTGGCCTAATACATCTCAATATTCTAGTACTGCTAAATACTACTACCTACTACAATTACTATACTACTAATACTATAAAACAACTGATTTCCGACAAAATGATCGCTTTTACCAACGTTTCTCTCTCTCTCTCTCTCTCTCTACTAACAGTCCGATGAAAAAACAATATAGTCCCTCAAGGCTAACAGCTAGGCAGGCTCAGAGTCGCTCTCTACTGGGCAGGCGGAGCCAGGACAGTCTGTTTACTTCTTTTTTTTATGAAGGGTTTCCGGCTGTCCTCAAAACGACACCAACGACCAATTATGCATTCAAAAGTTGTGCAAGGACCGCTTTTATCATAATCCATAAAAAACATCAAACGAACGAACGGCCGTATCGGCACGGAAGTCTCTTGGGGATTGGGGCGAACAGGAACGTTCAAAGCAGTATAAGAGTTAATGACCCAGTACGGAAATTACGGCACGGCTGAGACTCCTTGCTCAGATGTCCGGTTTAAAACGGTTTTAATATGGGCATTGGGCATCTCCATACGGCTGTCAAAGTGTTAAAAGCCAGCCAGTCAGCCAGTCAGCCAGCCTGAGCACTGTAGCATTATTGGGTGTTTGTGGCATAGGGATGGGACGATATGAACATTTTCATATCACGATGATTGTGAAAAAAGAAATCACGATTTACGATATTATTGCGATAATCAAAATTCATTATCCTGGGGCAGAACATTTGCCAAAAAATAGCCGATCTACAATTCTTTGCCAAAGACATTTGTTAGTGAAAAAAGGCAGACAGACAGTCAGGTTTGTGTGACAGGCAGACAGACAGACAGGCAGACAGACAGACAGACAGGTTTGTGTGGCAGGCAGACAGGCAGACAGACAGACAGACAGACAGACAGACAGGTTTGTGTGGCAGGCAGACAGGCAGACAGACAGACAGGTTTGTGTGGCGGGCAGACAGACAGACAGGTTTGTGTGGCGGGCAGACAGGCAGACAGACAGACAGGCAGTGGAACCAAGCCAGACGGATAACAAACAGCATCCACCGAGGTAAAATAGAACTGCGTGCGTGTGTTTGCGTACGTGCATGTGTGTGTGTGTGTGTGTGCTCACGGACAGGAAGCACGGCTGCCAGGCTGGGCTCTCTGGCACTATCGGTCTAGCCACTGTGGTGCCACTGATGAGATGAGCAGGGGTCACTCTCTGCTTGCCTCTCCTCTCTCTCTCTCTCTCTCTCTCTCTCTCTCTCTCTCTCTCTCTCTCTCTCTCTCTCTCTCTCTCACACTCTCTCTCTCACACTCTCTCTCTCTCTCTCTCACACTCTCTCTCTCGCTCCAAAATAGCAGATGTACAAGCTCGCAGCACGACGCGAACCGCAGCAACGTGAGCTTGTACGTCTGCTGTTTTTGAATAGCCGACTGACTTATAATGAATGGATAAAGTGGTTACAAGGATTGTAACCAGCTCTCTCTCAATATATCCCCCTCTCTCTTTCTCTCTCACACACTTTCTCCTCTGTCTGTGTGTTTCACAGTCTCCCTGTCTCTCTCTGCTGTCGCTCTCTACGGCGGTGGTTCTCAACCTTGACAGGCAGCGACCCCCGAAATAATCATATTTTTACTGGGGACCCCCCCCCACCCCACCCTACGAGCACTAGTAGCACGAGTTGAGGCATTACATTTTATAACACGGTTCTATTGTGAAAATAGCAGATCTACATGCTCACAACGCCTCGCAACGAGGCGTTGTGAGCATGTCGATCGGCCATTTTCACAATTTCTGCCTCTAATATTTGACAATATGACCAATATTTAATTTGTCATTTTAGAGGTATTAAAAAGTCCTCCAATTGTCACTTTAGAAATGTGCAGACACCCTCTATACACTTTTATGTTGGTTTGTTTACTGTTTAGTGAGAAAACAATGTTGCACATTAAGTTAATCATCTGGGGACTCCCCAAAATAATTTGGGGACCCCCCCTGGGGTTCCCGACCCGCAGGTTGAGAACCACTGCTCTACGGTATCTTTCCCTTTCTCTTCATCTCTAAATGTAACTACCTTTTTTTTTGCGCTTCTCATTAATCTTTCTTAACTTTCATAAAAACCCTTTCCTGCTGTTTACGCAGTAGAGGGAACAGGGGATCGTATTTAAGATGGAGACAGGGAGACGGATCCCTCAGAAAGAAAGGCAGAACAAAGACCAAAGTGGCCCATGTTGGTGTGCCAGTAATATGGTGTCTCTCTCTCTCTCTCTCTCTCTCTCTCTCTCTCTCTCTCTCTCTCTCTCTCTCATTCATTGCATTGTTGATGAGGCTTGTTTATGTCCTTTTGCTCAGACATAAACAGTGTGGTTGTACTCCTTACCGGAACTATTACACACACACATTACACGCACGCACGCACGCACACGCGCACACACACACACACACACACACACACACACACACACACACACACACACACACACACACACACACACACACACACACACACACACACAGCCACGAGCCATAAACCATCTCTGCCATTGATTAGCTTACCACTTAAGCCCTATTTCAAAAATAGCTAAAATCTCATACGTTGCGAGCATTTCTTGCAAGTATAATTTTAGTTGTTGCCCCAATGCAGTGGTTCTAGCACAGGACACCCCTTTAAATAACTCTTTCCTCCACGGCACACCTGAATTACATTGTTACTTTATAGCGCCTAACATTTATGTCATATTACGGTACATAAATATGTAGAGATACAGTATATCACGAGGAAAACTTGACAGATTTAAAATAACGTTATAATTGGTTTTATACTTGATCATACAGTATACATTTGAACATTTGAAGGCCAATAGCCCTTGGGGGAATAGTAGTGAAAATAGCCAATCTACAAGATCGCAAGATTTTCACTAGTTTGCAGCGGTGTAAAGTAGATTTACTTAAGTGCTGTACTTAAGTACCATTTTGAGGTATTTGTACTTTACTTGAGTATTTCCAGTTTTCAGTACTTTTACTTCTACTCCACTACATCTCGGATCCAAATATTGTACTTTTACTCTACTACAATTATTTGAAGACTTTAGTTACTTGTTACTTTGCAGATATAAATGACTATATTATAAAACATACATTAATCCACTTTAGCCCTGGCTATAGTATACCTAGGCTATTTGAATAGCCGATCTACAATAGCCGATCTACAAGCTCACAATTCGTTGCATTGTAAGTAAAAGAATTGAGTACTTTTTACACCACTGCTAGTTTGGTTCCCTGTCATTAGTTCCTATATTCTCATTCCCAGACAGAATGTTTTTTGAACGGAACCTTCCACCAAGACGGAAATAGCAAGACATGCCATCTCCGGTTTACTTCCCGTATCTGTGTGAATGCGGGATGATGCCTTTTTAGGAGACTTGGTTGGAGTCTGTCATTTCCAATGGAAGAGTGAATGTGAACTTCTGAACCATTCTTTAGCTCAGTGGTTACAAGCTCACAATGCCTCTCAGTGCGAGGCATTGTGCTTTTTTTTTTTGGCTAAAGTTCTCAGAATATGGACACTACTACTCCACTACTACTTCATCATACAAGATTGTCCCACAAGCAGGTAGTGAAAATAGCAGATCTACAAGCTCACAGATACGAGCCGTTTTAAATCCTATAATATATAGTACGGTTTTGGACAAGGTTTCCACCCTCGTCGACCATATGAGAGAAGGTAGCAGACAAGGAGATGACATGCTAAACACGTCTCGAGACTGACTCAAAGACACATTGATGAGTGTTGTTCTCGACCGGTTGTACGAAGTTTGGTGGTTTTTCATACCGAAAACTGTACTGCTGTTCCACCGCTAACTGCTAGATGGCAGCAGATGCTCTCAGGATCTGGTTGGATTCAGAAGTGTGTGTGTTTGTGTGTGTGTGTGTGGGTGCGTGCAAGAAATCTTGCAAGCCACTGCACTGGTCAGCGCCTAATTTCTTAGGTGCAGCCGGCAGGCCGGCGCATGCCGCCTTGTTGCATCGCAGGTGATTCAACTAGTTCGCTCGCAATACAAACAAAAAAGTTGCTACGCATTTCTGATCACAAACACATTGCTCACGCCATTCTGCAGTTACAACATGTTCTCTCTCTCTCTCACACACACAAACAAACACACAGTCTAGCGTGAGTCTGCCTTTTTGTTTTGTTTTGTTTACAGCACGCATAGTGAATAGAGTGAATAGAATAGTATTTTAACTGGGGACCCCCCCACCCTACGAGCATTAAGAGTTGAGGCATTACATTTTGTATAACACGGTTCTATTGTGAAAATAGCAGATCTACATGCTCACAACGCCTCGCAACTGAGCATGTAGATCTGCTATTTTCACAATTTCTGCCTCTAATGTTTGACAATTTGACCAATATTTAATTTGTCATTTTAGAGTTATTAAATTGTCCTAAATTGTCACTTTAGAAACGTGCATATACCCTCTATACACTTAAACTTTATGTTGGTTTGTTTACTGTTGAGTGAGAAAACAATGTTGCACATCAAGTTAATCATCTAGGGAATACCCCTCAAAATAATTTGGGGACCCCCCTGGGGGTCCCGAGTCCCACAGGTTGAAAACCACTGATCTAGGGCATTGCAGTGAGCGTGGTTTACTGGTGCCACTAAAACATCGGCCATTAATTTTTTCCATAGAGATTCTACGAAAATATTTATATCAATCATTTTAAGCCTAGAATCAAGCCATCCCAGGATCCTGGTGAATCATGGCCATAAAACCTTTGATTCTGTGGAAAAGAAATGTATTTATTAAATGTAGTATATCATATAATTAAATATTCATTTTTACCACCACAGAATCAAAGGTTTTATGGTCATGAATCATGATTCACAGGGTTTAAAAATAATTGATATAAATATTTTAGTAAATCTCTGTTGGAAAAATGAATGTTTTTAGTAATAATAATAGCTGTGGCACCAGCAACCCCACCACACCCACTGCTATACAGTATGCCCCATAGAGTAGGCTGTACAGTATTATAATACCAGTAAGACTCCCTAATCGGGAGATAAGCGACCGTAGGTGGCTTATCTCCACAAATAGGGCAAAATATGTTTTTCCAAAATCTTCCTGATCCATGTTGATGACATGAGTGTAGACATGCTGTGTAGTGATATTCGTGATTTTAGGGCAGAAACTGTAGGAGCAGTGTCCAAAAAAGTGTTTTAAAAATCGGCCTGAAGGTGGCGCTAGAATAGGGCCATGTGAGAAATGAGGGGTGGGGTCTCTGCGTTGCCTTGGCGAACGAATAGGTACCGGCCCCGGCTCTCCCGGACGCTCCTAGGCCGAGTTACGGCATTTTATGTGCGCTGCAGTGGCAGGGGGTCCTCCACTGGGGGCGCCACCACTTTTGCATCCGTTCTGGAGCACCAGGAGTCGGTGGTCCCCGGGAATTCCCCGTGAGCAGCCCCGTTGGGGTGGTCATTTGGTCATTTTTGCACATTTGGTCATTTTTTACATCTGGGGGTCCCTGGGGCTCCGGGGGTCCTTGGAGGTTGTAGTTTGGCAGGCAAGGAGTGTGTGTGTAAAATGTGGCATGGATCGGGTCAACGGGTGCAGAGATATAAGCAGGGAAAAAGTGTGACGTGTGAGCACATTTGGTCATTTTTTACATCTGGGGGTCCCCCAGGGACCTGGGGGTCCCTGGGGCTCCGGGGGTCCTTGGAGGTTGTAGTTTGGCAGTCAAGGAGTGTGTGTGCAAAATTTGGCATGGATGGGGGCAACGGTTGTGGAGATATGAGCAGGGCAAAAGTGTGACGGACTGACTGACTCACTCACTCACTCACTCACAGACAGCCTGTGGAGGTTTTGGTAGTAAATGCGACCTACGGTCGCAATCATAGTTTGATGTGCAATGGATACTGCAAACCAGTGGTTCTCGAACTTTTTAATTTCAAGGACACTTATTAGCCTGCGGACCCCCATTTGAAAAGATATGCCAGGGACCCCCATATAAGAGAAGATATGTACCCCTCTAGCAGTTATTCTCAACCATTTTATTTTCAAGGACCCCCAGTTTGACATGCAACAGATGTGTTAAGTAACCACTTAAGCTCTTTATATATTTTGGCTATATGAAAATAGTCGATCTAAAAGCGATGCGACACGTTATTTTAAAAATGTTACATACATTTTGAAAAGTTGAAATGGGTTACTGCTACTGGGAGTATTTCTACATTGCGGTATAGATACCTTTTACTTAAATAAATAAATTGAGTACTTTTTACATCACTGGCTCTTCCCAGCTCTTTATATGTCCTTGATGAGTGTCACAAGCTATTGTCAGTTGTCATAAACACTCTGAATGCTCCTCTCCAGATAAGCCTTTTAGATTAGCCCAGGTGTTTTCAATCGTGTTGTAATAATAATGTGTGGCTGTCACAAATAGGCCTGTCACATTGTTATTATTACACATTATTACATAATCGTCTACTGGCAGTTACTTGAAATAATTTCAATTAGTTTGCATAACCGTCAAAAAAAAAGCAAGGCATTGCACCCTAGACTGCAATGCCAGCGCGTCGCGGGTTCGAATCCCGTTCCCGACGACCTAGCTTGTAGAGCTGCAATTTTTTCTAAAATCTAAAATGACTCAGAGATGCTTCCCTGGTTTTAACCCATTTAGAACGGGTACACACTATTGTGTATCATTATTTTATGCTTTAACTGTTGAAAAATAGCAGATATACAAGCTCACAGCGCGGCACCGAGTGCCGCGTTGCGAGCTTGTAGATCTGCTATTTTTGAAAAATCGCGAAAACTTGAATTTTGACCCGATTCTATAAGTGTCTTTTGAACCCTTCTAAGATTTTTTGCCAGCCATCGTCAAAGAAAAGGTCCTTTTCACTTAAATGGAGCTCAGTTAGTCTGTTCTTGAGAGACTACTGTGTCAGTGGTTCTCAAACCTTTCCATGTGAAGGACCCCCAAAATGATATTTATTTGGCCACGGACCCGCATCTCAAAATATTTAGTTCCAGGGACCACCCAGAACCAAAATTTGAGATACAAACGTTTGCTTTGAAAATGCATATATTCAAAGTTTTGCACACATTTTCACGACTTTTTCAAAAATAGCAGATCTACAAGCTCGCAGCCGCGCTGTGAGCTTGTAGATCTGCTATTTTTCAATAGTTAAGCATTCAATAATTCTAGGCCTAATGGGTGAACTCACACATCTGTGTGTGCGTGTGCGTGCGCGTGTGTGTGTGTGTGTGTGTGTGTGTGTGCGTGTGCGTGTGCGTGTGCGTGTGCGTGTGCGTGTGTGTGTGTGTGTGTGTGTGCGTGTGTGTGTGTGTGTGTGTGTGCAGGTGGTCTGTGGAGTGTGTTCACACTGGGCGGTGCCGGCAGCAGCAAGACGGGGGTGGACCAGGAACACAACCCGCTACCGTTGTCCAATCAGAGCCTCTTGCTGCTGCTGGTCTTAGCCAATCTGACGGACGGGCCTGACTGGCCCAACCCCTACCGACAGGCTGTCACCGGCTTCAGAAACACACAAGGTACGCCTGTTCCTATCCTTATGTTTTGATTTTGATTTTGAACCATTTGTTCAAAATGTGTTTTTCAAACTTTCAAATTTCAAGGTCTCCCCTTAAATCTGACAGTGTACAAATGGAACCAAATGAAACCGGTGGGGTTTATTTGGTTTGGAATCCACTTTGAGAACCACTGCATTATTTCATACTTTGGCTATTAACACATGGGATGCTCAGGTTTCTAACATTTCTAGCTGTTGCTGCTGCCGCCGTTCACTCACGCTTTATTTTGAAGAGCCTCGGAAGCTTCGTGCGTGTGCACGTGGGTGTCCACTGACGATTGAGGAAGAAAATCCATTTGTTTACAAACGCTCGCGAAACTAAAATCCAAACCACGGTAAAGTGTCGTCGTGAAAACAATCAGATCTCTGCTTCCCTGGCGTTCTTTTCACCTCATTCATAGATAAAGCCCTTTTTATGTTTCAGAGTAGAATGGAAATCAATGCAGCCTAGAGCATCCATTTTCTCTCTCTCTCTCTGTGCTACGGGGTGACATATGACTAGAGTCATTCACAGGTCATAGCATGCACGCAGCACGCTGTACAATTAACCCTTTGTCGTCTCGTTCATGAACGAGACAACTCCTTTTGGCAGGGTGACCCCTAGTGGCCTTAACTCGTTACTGAACGAGTTTGGCACCCAAGTTGTTAAAACATTGCAGATATACAAGCTCATGGCGTGGCACACAATTTTTGAAAGATCATGAAAAGCCGTAGTGCCCCTTTTCCACAATCTGTGTACCGTATTTGTTTGTGTTCTCAAGTTCTGTGGAATTAAATGTGGTGATGATGATTAATATTATTATCGGTCATTATGTGAATGGGATCACGAGAGCATGCCACATTAGCAGTGTTGATTTTGACAGCAAATCATCTGAAATGTTTTAGATTTAGTCCAGTTTTAGTCTACTAAATATAAGATTTTAGTTGACTAAATCGACAGTTGATTTTGTCAACAAAAATGTATTTTGTCGGGCCTTGATGGTGTCGTAATGGCAGGTTATTTTGCTTGGTTACATGCTGAAAATAGCCCAACCACAACCTGAGCTTGTAGATCTGCTATTATCAGAGCGCAACAGCCGAGCGCAACTTAACATAAAATGACTTGTCTTATAGTTCTACTGGATCTCTTCTCCACTAGTCCCTCCCTAACATTTAGTCTAGTTTTTATTTGTTTGTGACAAACACTGCACATTAGCCTATCCATAGATGCAGGCATGCTAAATGAGGCCAAAGGTAGATGTGCCAGAGTTGGATCTGTGCCTCTTATTAATTGCTCTGTGGAAGCTGTAATTATAAGTCAATGTATCATCTTTTTTTTTAGCCCTCGTGACAGTTCGGATAACACCGACCTGTCATCTGTTCTGTGTGCTGGCGATAGGGAAACCGTGGGTGTTATTATTTGTAGCATATTCCCCAGCTCTATTACCGTCGCTGCAAAAGAAACACACATTGTATTCTTCTCTTAATCCTAGGAAACAGGTCCTACCCTGCAAAGATTTACAGTGCAAACTCTTATGTAACCTTTCTTTGTCCTCAGCTGGTGTCAGACATTAGCGGAGGCTGAGAACTGGATTATAAAACAGGTTTTTTTGCTTTTTTTTAGTGAATGTTTGCAGAAGAAAGAAACGGTTCTTAAACCTGTCCTGGAGCAAAGTTAAAGGTTCCATTCATTATAATGAGCTCCAGTCTGAACTCCTCAAACGTTTGAAATCTCGGCGTGTCCGTTCCGTTCTGCCGCTAAGCCGGGGCCGCATACTTCAAAAGATGTTTTATTTTTTCTTCTTTTTTTTTTCCCCAGCTTGCCGAAACCAAACAAGTTTTCTGAGGACAAAATAGTTTTACGCTCGCTTGCGGCTCTGCTTTGAGTGCTGAGCGTTAAGACGCCGCCCCCACTGACTGTACGGATTTTAACTCATGATAGTCAGGGAATATCTTAAAAAGTCCTGGAATAAATTCCTTAACCAAAATAATTATTCACCAACGTGTTTGTAAAGGTGTCTCTAGTAACACATCTCACAAAAGACTGAAATTCAGTTTCCCTAGGAGAATCCTTGACAGCTGCTGAAAGTTGGGGTCCCATTAAATTAAAGCTATACTGTGTAAGTTGCTCAACTGGTGGTCTGTAGCAGTATAGCAAACCGCGGTCGCGTTTGCTTTTTTCGTCCGTTTTTCGCTCGCGGACCGGGCCGTCAGACCACCGCGTCCGCCTCGCCTCGCCGAGACGCTTTCAATGAGGTCTCCCGTGTCCTTCTACGAGCAGCGGTTGGGGAGTTACATGCTAGACTCCTCCAGTGTAAACACTGCAGTGTACTTCCTGAAGGCGTGTTTCCTAAACCCACCAGAGAGCACGGCAGTGTATGTTCTGCGCTGTGATTGGCCGGCAGTGTATAACCCTCGCTGTGATTGGCTGGTAGTGTGATGACGCAATTTTTCCGCGAAAACCGGTCCCGGGCAGGGATCATAGAAAACATATAAAGAGAAGGCTTTAGAAGCTGAAAATAACGGAGTGGGGGTTCTAAAACTTTAGCGATTTAACAGCTAGGACCATTTTAAGATTTGTTTTATAAAAAAAGTTACATGCTGATGGTATAACTTTAACTATACAGGATAAAACACACCAAAATAAATTTGCTTTAAGTAGCACGTGAGGGGTCAAACTAGGGGTTTTTCATGATTCTGAATCCATTGCAAGCATTTGTTTTGCATGAAAAACATTCCTTGGGGTAAAGGCAACTCCCACAAAACTGAGAAAAGTGATGACCAAGTGATCACCAAACCATAGTTGTGTGGGGGCGTTTTTAGCCCAAGGAATGCTTTTCTTGCAAAACAAATGCTTGCAATGGATTCAGAATCATGAAAAACCCCTAGTTTGACCCCTCATTTGCTATTTAAAGCATATTTATTTTGGTGTGTTTTATCCTGTATAGTTAATTTAATGGGACCCCAACTTTCAGCAGCTGTCAAGGATTCTCCTAGGGAAACTGAATTTCATTATTTGTGAGATGTGTTACTAGACACCTTTACAAATATATTGGTGAAGAAATGTTTTGGTAAGGAATTTATTCCAGGATATGACACTATTTCTGAAGATATCCCCTGACTATGAATCTCCAATGTTTGTTTGACATCAAACCCAGATACGCTTCTTTGACATGTTTGTCTCAGAAATGTAGCCGTTTTCTGGCAGACAAAGTGTGTGCCATACCATCCCTGTCCATGAAATGAACCCATTCAAACCGGGAAAGCATCCTTGTCATTTTAGATTTTAGTGTTTTTACGACATTTTCTTTAGCTTTAATCCAACGTCAACGGTCATCATCGTGCTGGCTTTAGGTGGACATTTTTGTTAAAATTCTATTTTTGCCATGATGGACATGGACATACAAAATGAGTAGACAAACTCATAAAGAGCTAGCCCTAAATGACCATTGCAGGTCTGTAATTCTGAGAGTGGGTTAGGGTAGGGTGACCAGACGTCCCGGTTTGGCCAGGACTGTCCCGTTTTCAAGCTGCGCGTCCCCGTGTCCCGACAAATATCTCTAAAACACTAATATGTCCCGGTTTTCAACATTCACTACAGAATTGTCCCGGTTTTCGCCAGAATTAAAATAATTGTAGTTGTTTTCAGTGGTTGAATATGCATGCGTGTCTGAATTCAACGCGGCTGTTTGTCAATCACTCACTTCCTGTATGCAACCCTGCGTGTATGTGCACGTGCATGAACGTTAGAGAATGGGCATGCGTGTGCGCGGTAACGTGCGTATTGCTTTTAGGGTCCCGGTTTTAGGCAACAGTGGTTCGCATCCCAGTTTGAGCATCTGAAAATATGGTCACTCTAGGTTAGGGTTATGGTCTACGAAATATGGGGGTCCTTGAAAATAAAAGGTTTGAGAACCACTGTAACAACACGTCCTTGCTGCTGCTCCTTGCGTTGCAGACACGTCGTCTCTGCCCACGGAGCAGGCCCACAGCTTCCAGATCAACTTCAACAGTCTGTACACGGCGCTGTGCGAGCAGCAGCGCTCCGACCAGGCCACGCTGCTGCTCTACACCCTGCTGCACCAGAACCACAACATGAGGACCTACATGCTGTCCAGGACCGACATGGACAACCTGGTAAAGAGCACTGTTCAGGGTTCCCACGGTCATGAAATTCCTGGAAATATTTTGAAATTTGAAAAATATTTGTTTCCAGTACTGGAAAAGTTTTGGAATTGATCAAAGGTCCTGGAAGGTCCTGGAAAAAATAGCTATGCATTGTCTTTGGTTATTGATGTTGTTAATACCTCTGAAATGACAAATTAAACATTGGCCAAATTGTCAAATATTCGAGGCAGAAATTGTGAAAATAGACGATCTACATGCTTGAGCATGTAGATCCGCTATTTTCACAATAGAAACGTGTTATACAAAATTCCTCGAACTCTCAGTGCTCGTCAGGGTGGGGGTCCCCAGTTAAAATATGATTATTACGGGGGTCACGGCCTGAAAAGGTTGAGAACCACTGGCATACACTACCTGTCTTTGGGAATTGCGCATAGGAGTAAGCGACTTGTTATTGAGCTGAATTATTGTTATATAGTCCTGTAAATTGGGTTAAATATTCTGGAAAGGTTTTGGAAAAGTTTTGGAAATTAATTGGTAAAAATGTGTGGGAACCCTGACTGTTTCCCATACAGTCGGTCGGGATCCATCTGTGGGTCACAGACCAATTCTTATGGGTCGCGACTCATGTAAAAATGCAATTCTTTTCCTACATTTAAACATTTCAAAAGATTTTCCCCTCGCCCAAAAATCAATATTTTATTTAATACATTTGAAAACAAACACATCCAAGAAATGCCATATATTACAAATTCATTTGACAATCTACAAGAGATCTACAACATGGCGGCGAATTGTCGTGCTGTGAGCATGTAGATCGTTTATTTTTACTTAGTTTGGGTCCCGGGCAAACGTCTAATTTTTCTTTTTGGTCTTGAGCTAAAAGGTTTGAGAAGCACTGGTATAAACCGTGTACATCGAAGAACATACACACACACACACACACGCACACACACACACACACATACACACACACACACACACATACACATACACACACACACGCACAGTGGCTTTCATCCCTTTTCATACCAAGTTGACTATTTATTCAGCATTTGAACCACAGACCACCATTTGATGAGATTTAGACTCTCAGACACAATTCCATGCTGTATTGATGTTGGTACCATAGGAGAGATAACAGGCAAACGTTGATCAAAATAACAATTATTCTGCATTCTCTAATTGTGTAGACATCCTGTAAAATTAACTAATGCAGATGTTTAACTATAATCTAACTCGGGGACGTGCTGGGCCCCTGATTCAGTCCGGGAAAAAGAGTTGGAGAGGCCCTCATTGCACGCTATAGAGAGAGATCTCTCTCTATAGCGCTGCTGCTGCTGCTGCTGCTGCTGCTACTCAAAGATTAGTGGGCCAATTACATGAGTTGTATTTCGTCGTTGTCGGGTGGAAACCTTGTATGTCCAAAACCGTTTGTTTTGTATTTATCATTTTAAAAATGATTTAAACTAGTGAAAACAGCCGATCTACAAGCACACAACGCCTTGCACCGCGAGGTGTTGTGTGCTTGTAGATCTGCTGTTTTCACTACTTTTGTGCGAGGGCTTTGCTTTGCGAAAAAATGTACAAATTTGAAACTTGGAGATACAAGGTTTCTGCCCGAAACCTTGTAGTGACGATTTACTTTGTTGGCCGCCCAGCCCCCAAAGTGGAACAAAGGCAGACATTTTATTTTAATTTTTTTTCTTAATGGCCGGCCTGGACCGGACGGGAATGAACCGGCCATTCGGGAGTTGTCCCGCTTTTCCCAATGGCCAGCACATCCCTGATCTAACTCTTGAGAGCGTAACATGAAACCAATAAGGGTCCATTTGGTTTAATTTTATGCTCTCAAGAGTTACAGATCTATAAGGTTCCATTTGTTTACCAACTCTCCATCATTTAGCTGGGAACCACCTGGAACCCCCTCAATGACCACTGGTTTCATACCAAGTTCATTATTTATTCGGCATTTGAACCAGGGACCACCCAAAATAGCCTAATACTTTGTAGATGTTTTTTTTTCGGGCCAAACACACATACGCACACAAACACTTTCAAGATACCAGTGGTCAAAAGCGATTTTATTTAAATGGCGGTACATAAATGTAGGATGTTGTCACCCAGGTGATGCCCATCCTGGAGATCCTGTACCACGTGGAGGACAGGAACTCCCACCACGTCTACATGGCCCTCATCATCCTCCTCATCCTCACTGAGGACGACGCCTTCAACCGCTCGGTGCACGAGGTGGTGGGTAGACACACACACACGCACGCACGCACGCACGCACGCACGCACGCACGCACGCACGCACGCACGCACGCACGCACGCA
Source organism: Nannobrachium achirus (assembly GCF_963921795.1). NCBI lineage: Eukaryota > Metazoa > Chordata > Actinopteri > Myctophiformes > Myctophidae > Nannobrachium > Nannobrachium achirus. Next base: position 9,104,082 of record NC_137822.1, on the reverse strand, counting down.
CACACACACACACACACACACACACACACACACACACACACACACACACACACACGTTTCAATTCAATTCAAGGGGCTTTATTGGCATGAGACAACGTACGCCAACATTGCCAAAGCAAAGATGGAACGATGCAATCAAAACAAAATAATGTATGCACAATTGAAGGGAATAGAAATGTTGTATTCTCAGAGCCGTTACATTGCAACTGAGGCAAATCTAACTTACAAAACCATAAGAATTATGCGTTTGCTGTCAGCCATAGTTGGCCTACTGTATATACCGGTACTGTATCCACTTAGTAGACGTTGTTGACAAAATAGCGGTTGTGTAAAGATAATTGCTCTGTTTGTATGTACAGTGTTTTTTTTACAAACTAAGATTTTTTTTCAGTCACGCACACTTGCAGGCACAAATACACCTGCACTTTGTGTATTTAGTGCGACTCTTCAACTATTGCAATTATCTTCCATTATCCATTATTTCTGGGATCATAACGGATCACTTCTGACATTCTAAAGGCCTTTTGTTATACCACTGCTGTCGGGCACAAACCGCCTGTCTACGTGTTCTAACTTTTTGTGGGTTTTTTCCTCTGTAAATTGACGCCCTTACATGGTCATACAGTGTCACACAAAAACATAAAAAGCAGCAGATCTGATACTAGTGATGGGACGATATGAAAATGTCATATCACGATTATTGCGACAAAAGAAATCGCGATTTACGATATT
>NC_137822.1:9070850-9098350 GCF_963921795.1 Nannobrachium achirus | reverse complement strand
AAACCCAGGCTTTTATTTCGGCGCATCTGGTGACCCCCCCTCCCAAAATGCTTTGGGGACCCCCACCCTGATAAGACATGCTGCTCCTGTCTCCTCTCACACTCCTGTCTGTCTGTCTGTCTGTCTGTCTGTCTGTCTGTCTGTCTGTCTGTCTCTCTGTCCATCCGTCTTGACTTACTGTGTCTGTCTGTCTGTCCACAGTTTATTTGCTCTGCTGTCCAAGAAGCACAACAAGGTGCTGGAGCAGGCCACGCAATCACTGAGAGGAAGACAGGGAGACAACACCGCCCTGCCGGACTATGTGAGGAACACCCACACGTGCACGCACACGCACACGCACACACACACACACACACACACACACACACACACACACACACACACACACACACACACACACACACACACACACACACACACACACACACAGACGCGCGCACACACACACACACACACACACACACACACCCAGAACCCAGCCATTTATGCAGCACATCGTGTGCTTTTAATAGGAAACAGTAGTGCATGCTTAGATAGACGAGTATGTTCTTCTGTGAGGAAACGGTAGTACTGTACATACTGAACTGCGTTCAGCAGAAGTATGCAAACGGATGCATATCATATGTACTGTAGTAGGGGATATCGTTGGACAGAGTGGCAGTGTTCTGTTCAATTACCCGGAGCTTTTTTTTTTTTGTACAGTCTTTTGTTTGACCCTGATTCACACACCTGCTCCTCAGAGGCGTAACAATTGGGTATGGCAGGGTATGGCGGCTGCCATACCTTGGCTACAGGGGAAAAAAATAAAATGTACTTCTTAAAATGAATTCATCATGCCTGTTGCTAAGGCAGTGTTTCTCAACCACTGTGCCTGGGGACTTTTGGTGTGCCCCTGAGAATGGTCAAGTGTGCCCCTTGAAACTGCTTGAAAGCCAGTATTGTATTTATCATTTTAAAAATGATTTAAACTAGTGAAAACAGCCGATCTACAAGCACACAACGCCTCGTTGTGTGCTTGTAGATAGATGATGAAGCAGGGCTTTACTTTGCGAAGAAAAGTACAAATTTGAAACTTGGAGATACAAGGTTTTCCCGACAGTGACAATATTTACACCCCCGTATTATGTTCGTGTGCCCATGGATTCTTGGGACATGAAAAGTGTGTCCATGCAGAAAAAAGGTTGAGAAACACTGTGCTAAGGTATGGCAACATGACACCAGTCATGTTGCCATACCTTAGCTTTTGCCGAACTGACGCCACTGCCGCTCCTCCAGGAGTGTACAGCATGTCTGTCTAGACCTCTCTGTCTGCCTGTCACATTACATTTGCATGATCCTCAGCGTGTGTGTGTGTGTGTGTGTGTGTGTGTGTGTGTGTGTAAATCCACACACAATTTTGGGGGAAGGGGGAAGGTCAAACATTAAAGGTTTCCCACAAATGGCCTAAGGTGTTGGGAGACTGTGTGTCTGAGTGTGTGTGTGTGTGTGCGTCCGTGCGTGCGTGCGAATCAGCCTTCAACCGTGCAACAACTGCTGAGACGCCCCGACACCCAGACGCACGCGCGCACACACACAAACACACACACACATTTGAAATGTTTATTTATGACCACATAAACAGAAGTACAAGGAAACCTCATACAAAGGTCATAAACAATGACAGTGCAGTCAGATAATATGAAAGAACAGCCTGTTACAAAGAGCCTAAACGGCTAATCATTGTTACATTCAATACTTGTCAGACAGCGGACATAAGTCATGGGTAAAGGAAGCAACGCCTCCTCCAAATTGAGCGGCTTCCTATAATGGCTGACACTGAGCAAAACCTTGCTAACTGTTTGGCCCTCCTTTTGGAGAGGCCTGCCATTTGTAAGCCCCTCACAACCAACTTGTGCACATGCCCTAGGCTGCCAAAGATAAAAACTAAAAGTTTACATCTATAGCCTAGCTGTGAGATGGTCTGCACTAGCTGTTGATATTTCAGCACTTTGGTTAGAAAGGCTTCTTCCAAGCTGTAGTCAAAAGTGCAGCCGACCTCGAGAATAAACACCTCCCTAAGGGTTTCATTTACAACAAAGACATCAGGAGTGTTAGCTGTAATATTTGAGAACACAGAATCATCATTACACAGGTTAAACATGCTCGGCTTCACAGCAGTGTGCTTATACAGCATGATGGAGGACCTAAAAATAGAAGAGATATCTTTTGATATCAAATCAACAATTCTGTCGTGCCTGCATATGTAGAGGCCCCTGTATACATGGCAACCATTTAAGATGTGGGACATGGTTTCGGCTATTTGCTCATTGCCATGAAGAATACAGTGAGGAGCATGGTTACCTGGAAACCAGATGGAGAGATTAAGTTTAGTTGGTAAAACCTGTAATCTTGCTTTCAAAGTAAAGACAACGATGCACTCATCTATGGCAACATTTTTGAACACAGAGTGAGAGACAGAATGGTCTGCATCAGGGAGACATGCAGTCTTCCCTTGCAATCTCAACTGAGTCCAGTGCTGCCTCTGTCTTTGCTGTTGTGCCCACAGGAGGCGACCTCGGGCATTAATCAGTGGAAGATGGTGTTCTGTTCCACACACAGTCATAGTTGCTCTCACAGAGATACTGGGGTCAGATATAACATTCTCTGAGGCAGCCACCACCTCAGAGTTAGACCCTACCCACTCAAGGGTAACATCAGCCCAGCAGCACAAGTCATTTAGGTCCGGCCAGTCTGACCACACACCAAAGCCAGGGGAGCGACTGTCCAGTTTTCCATTCGGTTTTCTCTTAAAACCAAGGAAGTCAGAGTCCGAGCCACGGGCCAGAGGGACCTTGCGTCTTTTTAGGTCCAAGAATAGAGAAGAACGAGCAAGCATTCTCACATACTGGTCATCACTGTTCAGCATATTCAACAGATGGGAGAGCCGTGTAGCAATATAAACCCATTCGAAATTGGGAACACCCAGACCACCCTCGCCTTTACTGTGAAATATAATGTCACGTGTTGTGTGTGTGTTTAGGCCAGTCCACTGCCTCACTAGATGTACAGTTTTATCGGTCAAATCGCATAGTGATTTCCGTGGGACATGTACATTGGAGAATAGGTGTTGTACTTTGGCCAATGCCAATACGCGGACAGCCTCCAGCTTCATGATAAGAGGCAGGGGCGATGCATGAATTAAATCAAGTCTGCTGGAGTATTCAGAGATGATTTCATCGACCTGCTCTTTCCATTCGCCTGCCACATTAAACTTGTGACCCAGGTATGTGTATGTTTCATGGCGTGAATAGACTGTTATGGGTTTATTGTTAATTGTAAATGCAGGTACTGTATCTGTGTTTGAATGGTACCAGCGGTTTCCCCCACTCCGCCTCTCATAAAAAACTGCACATTTAGCATCTTTTGCTTCCAAACCCGACCACTCCAGGAAGGAATCGGTTTTAGAGAGCATGTTACTAATTACAGCCCCGTGATAGGAGGCGACCATCACGGGGCTGTAAAATGTTAAATACACACACACACACACACACGTCATTATTCCTATAGTGTTTGTTGTTGGGACTCTCCTCTCCCTTTGGGTCCTCTGTTGACATGTCCACACAGCGTAGTGTGGCGTACAGCCAGACCAGTAGACGTCTAGGTGGACGTCTCCCCTCGTCTGGCTACGCAACACCGTGTATAGGCCTGTCATAACTCTTACATCATCGTCTAATTGCAATACGAGATTATCGCAATTAGTTTTTGCATAATCGTCATCGTCATTTCGATGTTGAGAGTTTCATTTTATTACATTTTTAGAAAAAGGGTGCGTAGAACAAAAAGAGCATATCGTCACTGTCGGGCAGAAACCTCGTATCTCCAAGTTTCAAATGTGTACGCTTTTTCACCAAGTAAAGCCCTGCTTCATCATACAAGGCCGTCGCACAAAGGTATTGAAAACAGCAGATCTACAAGCACACAACGCCTCGCGGTGCGAGGCGTTGTGTGCTTGTAGATCGTCTGTAGATCGTCTGTTTAAATCACTAGTTTAAATCATTTTTAAAATGATAAATGCAAAACGAACGGGTTTGGACATACAAGGTTTTCACCCGACAACGATGATATATTCAGAAGGAGAATCTCTGACATCAAAGAAATGGACAATCCGTCCTGATGAAGGTCTTAGCGACAGAAACGTTGAATAAAGAGCATATCTTTTCCCTGGCAATGTGCGGGTCCTTTTCTTTGATGTCACTGTCAGATTTCTGAATATGTTGGAGTTTCACAAATGGTGGCAATAGCAGATCGACAAGTTTTGAGCTTGTAGATCTGCCATTGACACTATTCACTTAAGGTATATAAATATTTATAAAATAAATATATACAATTATAAAATATCTATACCTTCTTTTTACGAGGCCTAAAAGCCAAACCCAAATGTACATTTTAATTATGTTCCAATGTTAAATGCCAAAAACACGATTAAATCATTAATTGTAATGATTTGTGTGACAATTAATCGTCAAGTAATGGTGACAGCCCTAAACTGTGTACACATGGACTAAACAAAAAAGACAGTTATAAAGGCTATGGGTGACACAGTTAATCAAACTAATCTAGGGGTTCCTGGGCTAGTTGGAGACCCAGAAAATACACATTTTATGTCTCCCGGGGACCCAAACACTTGGTTGCTTGCTGAATATAGCTGGTCTACACACATTGTGAGTTTGTAGATCTAATATTTTCAGAGCGCAACACCCGAGCGCAACCAAACATAAAATGTAGTTTAGCTAGAGTTATCAACGGGCCTGAAAATGAAGGCCCGGTCCTAACTGGGCTGGCCCGAGGCCCGGCCCGGCCCGGCCTGGCCCGGGCCGACTATTTAGCATACATTTTAGGCCCTACCCGGCCTGAAAACATCGGGTCGGGTCGCGTATGGTCGGGTTTGGGAAGAATTTGAGTAATAAAATAATAAAAATATATATTTTATTTTTCATTGAGCCCGAGGCCCTACCTGGCCCGACTAATTAGCATACATTTTTGGCCCTACCCTACCCTAAATGTCGGGTCGGGTTCGGGTATGGTCGGGTTCAGGCCGAATTTGAGAACTCTAATTTTAGTTCCATAGGATCTCTTCTCCACTAGTCTCTCTCTTTAATTTTTTTTTTTTTTTGTCGACAAATTTGTCAATATATTTAGTCTTGGTAAATTAGTCATCATAGCTTTGCATTTATTTAGTTTTCGTCAGTGAAAAAAGTCAATGAACATCTTTCGTCATAGTTTTTAGTCGACGAAATGAACACTGCACCGGATTAAGGGACATACTGTATATTTTGTTGGTTAAACAGAATGGTCTGCAGCCTTAAAGTGACACTGTAGCCTTTCTAATCTGTCTGTGTGTTTATGTGTGAAACACACAGACCTCGGTGGCGCTGTGAGAGAGTTCGTTTGTGTGTGTTTGTGTGTGGTAGTGTGAGTGTTTGTGTGTGAAACAACACACAGACTCTCTTCTGTTTGTGTATATTGTGTGGTGGTGGTGGTGGTGGTGGTGTGAGTGTTTGTTTGTTTGTGTACATTGGGTGTGGTGGTAGTGTGAGTGTTAGTGCTGTTGTTTCTGGTTATGGTGTCAGACTCCAGACAAGAGCCAACGCTCATGTCAGTCAGTGGTTCTCAACCTTTTTCATATCAAGGTCCATTATTTATTGGTCATTTGAGCCATGGATCACCGTTTGACGAAAACGTAGAATATTTTGATATCGTTGGATACGATTTCGTCACAATTCCATGCTGTATCGATGTTGGCGCCATAGGAGAGATAACAGGCAAACGTTGAGAACATACAGTCTAAAAATTATTTAAGTAGTAATGCAGATGTTCAACAATAATGTAACTATTGAGTGTGTAAAATTAAACCGAATGCGTTTCGCGCCGCGTTTTGCGCCGCGTTCCGCGCCGTGTTTCGAGCTTGCAGATCTGCTACTTTTGATGCTTTTTGGAGCGGTGAAAGCGCTCCCAATGAACAGGTATATCCGTGGGTATGTGGCTGGCTGGCTGGCTGGCTGGCTGGGTGGCTGGCTGGCCCTGTCCGTAGCCTGGGCAATACCTTGAGTGGCCACACACAACACACTAGTTAAAGGAGGGGCGCTGTTTTGTGCAGGCCAGGCACACTCACCACTCACTCACAGGCACAGTTTACACTCACTCACTCACTCACATAGGGTACAGCTGCTCAAATTCACCGCTCCACTTCGAACCGAGGTTTGATTTTTGTGAAGCTGTAGTGTGACCAAGTAGGTCACACTAATACTACTACACTACTGCTTTAAATAGTGAAAAATAGCAGATATACAAGCTCACAGCGCGGCACCGAGTGCCGCGCTGCGAGCTTGTAGATCTGCTATTTTTGAAAATTTGTCTAAGTGGGGCAAATAATTTTTGCCCCGACAGCGATGATGTCAAACTGGGGGTCCTTGGTTGGAATTAATAGAGGCTGAGAATGACTGGCTCTGGGGTCTCTGGGGACCCAGGGAGGGGGGGGGGCAGGCTGGGGCCCGCCCCAACCCCCACCCAGACCTCCATCTGCCTTGTTGGCCTCCACAGTCAGAGGTCACATGGTTTTGTTTAAACTGGCACACGGGAAATGTGCAGCGACGTGTGTGTGCGTGTGTGCGTGCGTGTGTGTGTGTGTGTGTGTGTGTGTGTGTGTGTGTGTGTGTGTGTGTGTGTGTGTGTGTGTGTGTGTGTGTGTGTGTGTGTGTGTGTGTGTGTGTGTGTGTGTGTGTGTGTGTGTGTGTGTGTGTGTGTGTGTGTATGCACACTTGTATTACTATGCTTGTGGGTGCCAAATGTAGCCAACAAGTATAGTAGAACATGAGAAACAGACATTGTGAGTTGGGACTTGCAGTTGATCTTGAAATTAGGAAGACATTCATGTTAGGGTTGTATGTTTAAGATTAGACATTTAGACTTCATTTAGATTAAAAAATAGCAGAAACTGAGCTTGTACATCTACTATTTTTGAATATCCAGCGCAAAGAAGGATTCTTTCCTGGTTTTAATGGCTTAAATGACAAAACAAAACAAGAAATGGCATTCATCACAGAATTGCCTCCATAAAATATTGATGTATCGTAATACAAACGTGTGTGTGTGTTGGCAATGTAAACGTATGTTTTCTCATGCCAATAAAGCCCTTTGAATTGAAATTGAATTGTGTGTGTGTGTGTGTGTGTGTGTGTGTGTGTGTGTGTGTGTGTGTGTGTGTGTGTGCACGTGTGTGTGTGCACGTGTGTGTGTGTGTGTGTGTATGTGTGTGTGTGTATGTGTGTAGTCTCCCAGGCAAAAGTAGCAGTGGTAGTCTAGTCTGTTTACTGTTGCACATCTCTGAGACAAGACTGAACGCACACACACACACACACACACACACACACACACACACACACACACACACACACACACACACACACAGCCAGAAGCACATTGGACCACCCTCCCAGTGTGTTTATGTGTGTTGGTTGAGTCACTGTGTGTGATTTGTATTTAACAGGCAGAGTGGATGCATTAAGGCCTCGGAGACATTTCCTTTGGTGAAGGACCATGTAAACACACAGCCATGTGTCATCCTCTATGCCTGTATGCTATGTATCACTGCTGTCGGCGGCAGAAACCTCTTGTTTCCGTATTTTAGCTTTTTTGGGTGTTTGTTTTTTCATGAATTAACGGCCTACTTGATCATACTACCGCGTCACACGAAAGCAGCAAAAGTAGCAGATCTACAAGCTCAAAATGTTATGTGAAGCAACATGTTTTATGCTTGTAGTTTTGCTGCTCTTGAATTTTGCATCCTGAAAAGTAGTTTTGGATTATGTGGTTTCCACCCGACAGATGATGATGTAGATTATCTTGTGTCTTACTCTGTACTTGTTTTGCACATTTTCTCATCGTAAAACATTTTTTTTACGATGAGTAAGTCACCAGTTTCCCCCGAAAAATGTTCTCCTTGATCTGCCTTTTGAACCACCTAAGCCCTATCTAATTTGTCATAATGACGTGTTTGTTCAGTATTGGAAAATGTGTGCCGTCGCCAGTTGGAGGATAAAACATGCATGCATTCTGGACAGAACTCTCACCACTGATTTTTAATATCGGCAGAAATGATACTATTATGAAGTTTCATCAAATATGCATGTAAAGTAGGTTCTGCTTTCAAAACAAGATTTATTATGAACTATAAAAGTGTGCTTTGCGGAGCTTAGCCATGGTCCATTGCGTTGTTTTCGGTAGATTTTGTTATATCCGTCTGTCTGTCTGTCTGTCTGTCTTCCTGTGCACAGCTAATCTTGTCAACCTTTTCATGCACACTCAGTAGACGAAGGAAGACACTCCACCCACCCCAACGTTTTCAAATCGGCCTCATGGTGGCGCTATAACAGGTCTCCTTACCTCTTGTCCTATAATTCTTGACCCATAAGTCATTACAATCAATTTCGACTCCTTGGATTAATGTATTAAAGGATAGTACACCCAAAAGTTTTATTTTCCATTCGATTACTCACTTGAATTAATGGATTTTTTTTTTTTAGTTTTCGTTGCATTCCTAAGCCAATAATTTGATGACCAGCAGTGGTTCCCTATGGAGACACAAAGTGCCTCCTTTGTTCCCTAAGAGTCTTCTCAAATTAGTGGCATATGAATGTGACAAAAACAAAACAATATCCATGAATTCAGTTCTCCATGGGGTGAGAAATCGATAAAAAAAAAAAAAAAAAAAAGATATATAAAAAAAAAAAAGATATATATATATATATATATATATATATATATATATATATATATAGAAAAAGATGTGGGTTGAACTATCCCTATTACAAAAAATAAAGAAAAGAGCCACGAGCTGATGTAGCAAATGTAGCAAACCCATTAAAAAAACAAACAAATTAATATTAAACTGAAATTGAAAACACAAAGGCTGAATACTGTAGATGTAAAAAAAAAAAAAAAACTAATTGCTCTGAATGTCTATGTCGTAAAATTGGCACAGTCCTGTGGGTAGACGTCTCTCTTTCTGTGCGCGTGCGTGCGTAAGTGTGCCAGTCATTGTGCATGGGGCAGACAGACAGCTGCATGCAGATCAGATGATGAGTCACTGTCTGGCTTATTGACTGGCTGCTCCCTGCTGTTTATAGAGACTGTAGTCTCCCTGCAGCCGCCTGGCTCTGACTGCTGTTTAGGGAGGACTGGACACTGGTGGAAAAAGTATTTTATTTAAGTAAAAGTATCAATGCTGCAATGTAGAAACACTCTGTTACATCAGTGGTCCTCAGCCTTTCCAGGCCGCGACCCCCAAAATAATCATATTCTAACTGGGGACCTCCACCCTGACTGAGCACTAAGAGTTGAGGCGTTACACTCACGGTTATATTGTTAAAAATAGCAGATCTACATGCTCACAACGCCTAATTTCTGCCGCTGATATTTGACAATTTGGCCAATGTTTAATTTGTCATTTTAGAGGTATTAAAAAGTCCTTAGATTTAGATTAGATTAGATTTAGAAAGGTGCAGATACCCTCTATACACTTACACTTTATGTTGGTTTGTTTACTGTTGACTGAGTAAACAATGTTGCACATTTATCATCTTTTGTAACCTGACTTTCGCCAGATGGTGGCAGCATTGCGTTGCATTGCTTTACCATCTGGGCTCGGTCCGGCAGAGTTGATAACACTCGTAAAGTCCCGGGCCGGACCAATCAGCGGCAGCTATGGGCGGGCTCTGAGCGGCTCTGAGCCAATAGAGTCTGATTGCAGACCACGTGGAAACCCAGGAGGCAGATTCTGGGTGCAACGTCATGCAGACAGGCCAATATGAGTGGTTGGAGTTGGCACTCCCAGACTGTGACAGAGAGACGTCCATATCCAATCACCTGCTATAGAATTTGAAAATATGGCCCGCCCCTTACATCGGTTATGCCGGAGCGAGCCCAGATGGTAAGCAATGCAACGCAATGCTGTCACCCTCTGGCGAAAGTCAGGTTACATCTTTTGGGGACCCCCAAAATAATTTTGGGACCCCACAGGTTGAGAACCACTGTGTTACAAGTAAAAGTCAGTATTCTAAATGTACTTGAGTACAACAGCATAGAGGGTATGCAAATGCATAAAGTGAGTGGCAAAGTGAGTTTACTGTTGTTAAATGCAATAGATAGGACTTTTCTGTTTGGATGTATGGGCTGTCACAGCCAGAAGGTAGTTCTTTGCCACTCAGTAGGCGTTCCCACATAACTTCCGGCTATGATGATGGTGTCACGCGCATTCCCTCTCTTGGCGTCGAAATGTACTTAATGTACCAAAGGTACAAAGTACTCGTTATGCGGAATGTCCCATTTGACACGTTTTTATAAGTCTTTTGAAAATAGCCGATCTACAAGCTCACAATGCGACGCGATGCATTTTGAGCTTGTAGATCGGCTATTTTGTATATAGGGCCGAAGTGTATATAGGTAATAGGTAATGTATCATGTCTTTTAATTATAATTACAATCTAAAAAGTAAATAAAGTTTTCAAATAATTTTAGTGGAGTTCAATATATAAATTGGAAGTACTAAAGTAAAAGGAATACCAAACAGTTGTACTTAAATGCAGTACTTGAGTAAATGTACTTTAGTTACTTTACACCACTGCCTGCAGCCTCTGGCAGCCTGTGGCTAATTGACTGTCTGTCTTTCTTTTCTAATCGACCATAACTGACTCCATGTCGGTTTACCTGTAAGCAGTGCTCATCTGTCTTGTCTGCATCTTTGTAGACGATCCTTCTGCTGTCTTGTTTGACCAACACTGGTGGAAAGTAAAAAAAAAAACGTACATTCTGCTCAACTACAATTTAGTGGTACTTTTACTTTTCCCTCCCTACATAGGCCCTGTACTTTGGGTACTTAAAAATAGACGATCTTATGCTATTTTCAAAAGAAAAGCTTGACACATTTACGTGCTTTTACTTTGGTGCTGTAATTATGTTCTGACGGCGATATCTTTGCACTTTTACTCCACTGAAATGTACTCGACTCAAATGGTGAATTCCTTTCTTTTCCTAGTAAAACAAGATGTATTCTTATTGTGGCATTTTTTTACTTGAGTAAAAAAAATGTTTCTTCCACCACTTATTCTTGAGCTATTGAAAAATAGCGGATATAAGTAGGGCTGTCACGATATGACATTTTACATGACGATTAATTGTCACTCAAATAATTGCGATTAACGATTTAATTGTGTTTTTGTCGTTGATAATTACATTTCTGTTTGGCTTTTAGGCTTTGAAGTTGCACAGATATGTGCAGATATGACATATAACCTAAATTTGCAAAGACATTACTGACACATTTGACAACTTACCTCTTAAAAAATAACATTGATAGTGGAAATAGCCGATCTACAAGCTCACAACGCGTCGCGATGCGATGCATTGTGAGCTTGTAGATCGGCTATTTCCACTATCTCTGAAAACGTATGAACATTTCTCAACATTCACGATTGTGACGATTATGACAAAATAATTGCGATTATGTCAAATAATTGCGATTATACGATTATGTAATAATTGTGACAGCCATATATATAAGCTCATAAGTGAGCTTGTAGATCTGCTATTTTTGAAAAATCTTGAAAATGTGTGCAAATCTTTGAATATATATATATATATATCTTTTTTTTTTTTTTTGTTTTTTTTTTTAAGCGAACATTTGTGCCTCCCCCCACCCCCTCCCCCTCTGTGATTGTCACGTAGCCCCTGGCTGTCACCACGGGCAGCAGGTGCACGGGGGGTCCTAATGGCTGTCTGTGTGTCCAGACAGGCAGCAATTAGGACAGCCCTGCTGTGTCCTCCTGGCCTTTCCAGCGCTCAGTCAGTCACCACAGCACAGCCACAACTTCAATTAGTTTCCAGACACCTTTTTCTATTTTTTTTTAAAACCCGCCGCCCCCCCTGTTTGTTTCCTTGTTGCCGCTGTTGCCTCGTCGTCCTCATAGGCAGCGCATTCTTAACGACATTAACCCTGGCATCCCTATTTGGGCATGTAGTATTGTCAATGTCATTTATAGTAAGGGGAACATAAGAAAATCTGCAAAGTAAATCGTTACCAAGAAATGTCTTCACCAATGTGTTTCTAAAGGTGTGTAACTCCCGGGGGAAACCTCATAAAAAAAATTATTTGTGTTTGTGTCCCATTAACTTTACTATACAAGAAAAATTACAAAAAATAAATATGCTTCAAGTAGCATGTGAGGGTCAAACTAGGGGTTTTTCATGATGCTGAATCCATTGCAAGCATTTGTTTTGCACGAAACACATTCCGTGGGCTACAAATGGCCCCTACAAAACGGTGAAAAGTGATGATTCATCACTAAACCATCGTTTTGTGGGTCCGTTTTTAGCCCAAGGTCTTATAAAATCCCCTTACTATTAGAATAATTCATGTCTCCAACATGTTGTAAACATTATATATATCTCATTGCTGTCAGGCAGAAACCCTCCATATTCTAACTTTTTGTGTTTTTCCTTAAATGAACGCCCTATTTGATCAAAATGAATGCTGTCTCTTGGCCTGTAGACTGGCAGAATTAAAAAGCTATACCCATAGCCAAAACTAAACAAAGAATCACACCCAGTGTGATGTGAGCGGTGCTTTTATGAGTGGCCAATGAGTGTGGGACGGACATGCATACATACATACATACAGACAAAGTCAGATGTAGGAGAGGTTAGCACCGGTCAAAAAACAAAAAGACTAGACTGGCTAACTGATGAATTGATTGTTGAACTATGAGGGGACAGCTCTAGTGTTGGCCCATCATTGTCTTTGCCAGAAAGACAGACAGTCTGACTGCAATGCTATAGCTTTTGTTTGGGCAGCAAACACTGCATATAGGCCCTGTTGTAGGTGTCTGCTTCTGTGTGTGTGTGTGTGTGTGTGTGTGTGTGTGTGTGTGTGTGTGTGTGTGTGTGTGTGTGTGTGTGTGTGTGTGTGTGCGTGTGTGCGTGTGTGCGTGCGTGCGTGGTAACAAGGGGCCAGGCTGTGTGTGCAGTGCACTACAAAAGTGGTGTGATTATGAAATGGTCATGGTGCCATAATGCAGGTCAGACAATGACCTATTTAATTCCTCCCAAAAGGCAGGCCAGACAGTGACTGCAGCTGAGCAGAGCTCTCTCTCTCCCTCTCTCTCCCTCTCTCTCTCTCTCTCTCTCTCTCTCTCTCTCTCTCTCTCTCTCTTCATTATGGATTCCTCTCTCCGTCTCTGTCTCCACAATTCCCTCGCTCTTTCTTTCTCTCTCCTGTCTGTGTCTGCCTCATCCCTCTCTCTTCTGGGGTGTGCGTGCTCTATGGTCTGAGACGTCTCTAGAGATTTTAGACCATGCTCTTTCTTCCAGGGACATGGACTGATGGATATTGGATACAGACTCTGTATCTATAGCATATATGACTAGTAAGACGTAGGGCATTCACCAAATATTCGAATATTCGAATATCAAAGTCACTATTCGACGTTGTTCACCGAAGTCGAATATTCACTTTTTTTTATTGTTTTGTCTTTAAATATATATATTTCTTCATGGTTTATAAAGCTTGGCTAGATAGGAAGTCATGAGAACCCTGACAAGCACTTGGAATTGTAGGTATTACATTTAATGTGACTCTGTTCCGCAGATAAATATTGTGGAAATAGCAGATCTACATGCTCACAACGGCGTTGTGAGCATGTAGATCTGCTATTTTCACAATGTTTGCCTCTTGCTTACTTAATATTTGCCAGTTTGTCCGGTCCTGTCGAATATTCGACTATTCGAATACTTTGAGGTCGAATAATTCGAATACTAAAAATCACTATTCGTGAATGCCCTAAGACGCCTCAGGGCGACATGCGACCTCGAGGTTGTGCCAATTCTTGGCCATCTGGCCAGTGATGTATATCGGACCAGTTACCCATATACGGAGACCCCTGGTACCCATATATGGAGATCCATGTACTGTATATGGAGATATTCTGTGAGAGCCCAAACATGCTTACTCAGTTATTCGTTATCTGAAAGCCCTATGATGTCTATGACATCTGACATCATACCCTTGTATGCCCATACATGGAGATCCCTGTCTGTAGAACCTGCCAGTTAGTGTGGTATGTGGCCGATGTGGCTTCCATATATGGGCATTCCCATATGAAGTCCTGTTAGATATGGGCTTAATATTGATGGCATCAGGGAACTTCATACTGTATATGGGCATAAAAGGGATTCTGTTAGTGTGACATCACAGTGAAGCCAGAGCGTGATGTCAGAGCAGCAAACCCGTTATGTTAAGAGTGGTTCCCCTGACATCACAGTGATGTCAGAGCATGATGTCAGAGCGACAAACACTGTCAGGTGTTATAGACAGAGATACATATGGACAAGCTGTGACCGTTTGACCTACGGTCGCAACTAAACTGTGACCTACGGTCGCAATAATACAGAGATCTCCATATATGGGCCTATCAGTTGCATCGGCAGTGCGACGTACTGTAGGTGTGAGGGCCACGTAGCTGCCCGAACTTCTAGTATGTAAAAACAACTCATGTCATAACCAACTGATCCTGTTAAATCGGTGGCTGATCGATCACAGCACCCCTGTCTACTGTATATCCATCACTCTCTCTCTCTCTCGATCTCTCTATCTCTGTGTGAGTGGGACAGTTCTAGGAATTTTTTGGTGTAATCCTTTTAGACTAAGTGTTTTGACTGTACTCATGCTGTTTTACATTTCTGTCTAATAAAACATTCAATCAGTCAATCAATCAATCAATCACAGTGGGACATTGTGTGGCAGTGGGACAGTGTCGCTACTCACTAAGCTGTTGGTTTAATGATGCTAGCTCCTGCTTTACAGGGATTTACATGTCTGTCCCCATAAGCCTGTGTGTGTGTGTGTGTGTGTGTGTGTGTGTGTGTGTGTGTGTGTGTGTGTGTGTGTGTGTGTGTGTGTGTGTGTGTGTGTGTGTGTGTGTGTGTGTGTGTGTAAGAGAGCGTGTGTACAAATAGCATGTGTGTGTGTGTCAATATGATGATGATGTAGTCTGCAGTGATGTGAGTGGGTATTGTCCAGCACATGAACATTCATGCCTTCCTGTCTCATTTTCCAAGTGCATGTCTGTCTGTCTACAAACCACTGTTGCAGCAGCCTATACCCCATGATGAAGGCTCATCGGGACAAACCCATCTCATAAGCTGACAGTCTATTTATGCTTTATGACAGTGGTGTCTCAAAGTGGGGTCCGGGGAACTTGGGGGGGGGGGGGGGGGGGGGGGTTCCAGGGGGTCCCCAGCAAAACAAGTTAATATATCATCAAAAATAAGTATAACCACTTTAAAGATATATACAGTACATCGGTTACTTTAAGATGTTTTATATAAACATTTTAACAAAATCTTGTATGGGCGGTCCCCGGAACGAAATATTCTTTAGATTGGGGTCTGCAGCCGAATACATGTTAATTTGAGGGTCCTTGAACCACTGCTTTGACTCACACACGCACGCACGCACGCGCGCACACGCACGCGCGCACACACACACACACACACACACACACACACACACACACACACACACACACACACACACACACACACACACACACACACACACACACACACACACACAGGGTCTGTCTGCAATGTTTATGCAAATTGTGAAACAAGTCAGACGAGGGAGGATCATTGCAGTTAATGATGTGTGTCTGGTCCCAGGCGTGTGCGACGGTGTCTGGGTGCGGAGGAGACACCAGTGTCTGTGATGTCATGAGCATGCAACACAACACTACACAACACTACACAACACTACACTACACACTGCACAATGACAGGGGGCTCGCAGGGAGAGCTGCAACAAGGAGGGAAAGAAGAAGGGGAGGCTGTATAGAGCAGTGGTTCTCAACCTTTTCAGGCCGACCCAAAATAATCATATTTTAACTGGGGACCCCCCCACCCTGACCAGCACCAAGGGCGCTTTTTGACCGGCAAAGAACCGGTTTGGGTTCTTTCTACCGCCTATGAGTGGGAGAATCTCAGAGGTGAGCTTTTTCACGAGAGCCGAGTTGGTTCCGAACCGTAGAAGTTGATTCGGAACGGGAACCACAAAATCCTTGGTTCCTCTGGTTCAATCTGGTGGAAACCCAAGCCGGTTCGCGGCCAGTTTGCAAGAACGAACCAAGCTTCCAAGAAAGTTGAACGGCACTGGTTCTTGAACTACGGTTCTTTTGGTGGAAAAGGCCCCTAAGAGTTTAGGCATTATATTTTGTATAACACGGTTCTATTGTGAAAATGGCAGATCTACATGCTCACAACGCCTCGCAACACAATTTCTGCCTCTAATATTTTACAATTTGGCCAATGTTTAATAATAATAACGTTTAATATAAAGTCCTTAAATTGTCTCTTTAGAAATGTGCTATACACTTAACCTTTGTGTTGGTTTGCTGTTGCTTGAAAAAAAGTGTTGCAATAATTTGGGGACCCCCTTGGGGGTCTCGACCCACAGGTTGAGAACCACTGGTATAGAGGAGAGATGGGAGAAGGAAGTAGAGGGAAAATTGGAGTCTATGAGAGCTAGGTGGACCAGTTTAGAACAAACACGATTTCTGAACGACTGCGACCTTCTCCATAGCGACTGTCTCCATAGCGTGGCCGTGTGTGTATCCGTGTGTGTGTGTGTCTGTCTGTCTGTCTGTCTGTATGTAGCCTCTGGTGTATGTAGCCTGAGTACCGTGTGTGACCAGAGAGGTGCTGTTGAGTCTAGTCTGCCCTGAGCATCAACTGCAATAGCAGTGTTGGCCTGAGTGAGCAAGTATGGCTCACACTCTCACACACACGGGTGCACACACACACACACACACACACACACACACACACACACACACACACACACACACACACCTGGGTGAGCAACACACACGCGCACGCACGCACGCACGCACGTGCACACGCACACGCACACGCACACGCACACACACACACACACACACACACACACACACACCACCGCTCACTTCAAACTTGGGTTTGATTTTTTTTCTTCTTCTGCTGCAGCTAATCTCATTAAGCCGTGCCAGAGTAGCCCCGCCTGGCTCCCACACCCCCGTTCTCCCTCCCTCTGTCTCCCCGTCTTGTTCATGCAGGGCCTTTTAGACCAACCGTTCCCCTGCTTCCATATGATCGCCCATCCTGACCTGCTCCTATACTTCTCTTCATATACTGTATATCTTTTACCACATGAGGCGATCTGTCTAGAAGAGCTTCCGTGGCCCGGACGGCTGGCATAGCGGTCCGGGCACCAAGTGTGCATGTCGTGGGTTTGAATCCCGATCCCTACGACCTTTGCTGCGTGTCACTGAGAGAGTGTTTTTTCCAGGTCTTTCAGTCAGAGTGTATCAAAAAGGCAACCAGGTTAAGGTCTCCATATATGGGCATATATATAAAACTGACGCTGGTGAATGCTAACCTGGTGAAATGCTAACCTGCCGATGCTGGTGAATGCTAACCTGGTGAATGTTAAACTGGTCGGACCAATGGTGCTTATTAACCCAGTGGCTTACACTCGGACTGAAAGACCTGCAAAAAAAACACATTCCCGCGTGTCACTCCCAATCTCTCTCTTTCGATTTCCTGCCGTTCTACTTTATTCTATCATTAAAAGGCAGAAAAGGCAAAGAAAAAGGAGAGAGGGGGAAAAAAGCATCCGCATATGTACCTATGTATCCATGGGTTGCATTTGTAGTCCTACAACACCGCCAATCAGAACACCTGTGTTGGTCCTCAACATGGCCGCAGTAGGACTACAAATGCAACCCATGATTTCATGTATGTTTGCTGTTTTTGAATTTGAATCCTGAAAAGTAACAGTTTTGGACAGTTTGGAGACCATGTACGTTGTCATACAACGAATAGCGAAAATGGCCAATCTACAAGCTCACAAGGTGTAAATACGTACGTACATATGTACGTACACGTACTGTGTCAGTGGGACAGGCTCATAACATGCCAGGAAGCGTTGAGCATTAACTCTGTACAGTAACATTTCGACATCTGTGTTGTTTTCCTTTTGTCATTGATTTATTACGATTGTCCTTTGCTGCTTTGCCAAGAGCTCTTTCCGACTAAATCTGTTTGGATAAAGTCACTTTAATCGTTTGACTTGACTGAACATGTCAGGTCCCGTCTTCTCTCCCCCCCCCTCTCGCTTCATTGGCATGGGAAAACTAACGTTTACATTGCCAAAGCAAAAATGGAAAATTAATTATCAAAACAACAATGCGTGTATAATTAAATGGGAATAAAGAAATGTGCAAACGGAACCGGTGTTACATTGCAACTTAGTGAAAACTCTTACAGAACTATTAGGGATAAACTTTTGAAACAAATGGCAGCTGTATTTCGCTGTTTTGCATTCACTTGGTAACAACTTTATTTGTTATACTTTGGCTGTTCAAAAATAGCAGATCTACAAGCTCATAGCACGTGCCGGGTCTGCGGCCAAATACATGTCATTTTGGGGGTCCTTGACATGAAAAAGTTTGATTACCACTGATTTAGAAGAAGGATTTAGAAGACATTGATAGAATCGGGTCAAAAGCATTTAAAGACTTGCACAAATGTTTACGCTGTGAGCTTGTAGATCTGCTATTTATTAACAGTTAAAGCATACAATAATGGTTGAAGTGGTTCAAATCTAAAGTGACACAGATTTGCGTTCAGGCCTAAATTTGATTGGTGTTAACGGATCCTTGTACCTCTTACTCCCCCACAGGCCCAGGACCTGAATGTGATCGAGGAGGTGATCCGCATGATGCTGGAGATCATCAACTCCTGCCTGTCCAACTCCCTGCACCACAACCCCAACCTGGTGTACGCCCTGCTCTACAAGAGAGAGCTGTTTGAGCAGTTCAGGACGCACCCCTCCTTCCAGGACATCATGCAGAACCTGGACACGGTAGGCCTGTTAACTCATTCCTTACAAGTTACATTTGAATGTTGGTCTTGGAATGTAACATACAAAATAATGTGTATGTTGTATTTATTCCTAGATCCGTTGTTCTCAAACTTTTTTAATTTCAAGGACCCCCATAACTCTTTGGAACCCCCTCAAGGAACCCAGAGAGTCTCTGGACCCCACTTTGAGTCCTAGATTCTTCTTAAGTTAAACTACACACTGCTATCGGATCGGTACTCGGTATCCACCGACACGACGCGCAAGTTATGTCTATCGGAATCGGTATTACTTACTTACCTTGATATTCCTTTCCCTTAAAGCTCCAGCTCGACACCAAAATGAAGTGTTTTTGAGTCGTTGGCATGCAGTGGAAAAGCGTCACTGCTTTCCAGAGCAGGGAGGCTTTCAGAACATAGCCTAAGGGGGAAGTTTTAACTGATGCATGCTGAGGGGGGCGGCTTTAACTGATGCACAGTACGCTGCATCGCAGTCTTCCCACATACCTATGGATAACAGATAGGCAGCCTATGGCAGAGCTCTCACACACGCACACACACGCACGCACACACACACGCACACACACGCACGCACGCACACACACACACACACACACACACACACACACACACACACACACACACACACACACACTGGTATGACTATACTTTTGAGGACATTCACATTTTAGGATGCCTACTGTTACAGTAGGCATAGTTGCCATTTTGTAGCCCATAGCATTAAGCCAGCTATGTATACTGTACATCAGGCATAATGTCAACCCTAACCCCCCTAACCTATAAATGCTTAACCCCCCCGACGTCAACTTACAACATCAGTACTTGATACAATGGAAAAACACATCATCTTTATACATTTTTTCTTTTACAAAAACAATGCATTTCTCGTCTGAAGAACAGGGAAATTGTCCTCACACAAGAATGTCTATTTCTAAAATTCTACTATACTTGTGGGGACATTTGGAGCTCACAACCACACACAACCCCACACACACACACACACACACACACACACACACACACACACACACAGACAGACACACACCAGCTAGGGGTATACGGAAGCCAACTGGTTTCCTCTCCTCCCTGTCTCCAGGGCGCTCTTTAAGACTCTATAAGTCAGGCGGCTGTGATTGACGGCTCTTCTTCTCCCCCCTCCTCCTATAAGACATGAGCATACACTCTCAATGAATATTTGACACGGGGCCTGGGGGACACCGGGAGGTGATTAATTCATCAACCGGTACTTAAGCTGTCAGAGCTGCAGCGCTGGCGTACACTACACACTCACACTGGTGGAAAACACTGGATTTGGACCCATTTGTGGGTCGTGGACACGTTTTTATGGGTCCCTTAATTTTTGGTTTCCTTACATTTTGTTTTTAATTATTATTATTTCAAAAAACATTCCCCAAAAAAGCTAAATTCCATAAGTTAGAAAACAAATGTTTAAGAAGTAGTGCAAATAGCCGATCTACAAGCTGACAACGCGGCGCAAAGCGACACGTTGTGAGCTTGTAGATCCGATGTTTTCACTAGTTTGGGTCCAATTTTGCGTCTAATTTCTCTTTTGGGTCTCGATAATAATAATCGTAATGCGAATCATAATGCAACACATTGTGTGCTTGTAGATCCGCTATTTTAAAACTTTTTTTTATACATTTCATACATTTGAAAACTTTATGCATAAATGGTAGACTTGTGTGCGTACATACATTAGACCAGGGGTTCTCAAACTTCTTTGTGTCATGGACCCCCAAATTGATATGTATTTGGACCTCCATCTGATTTTTTTATTATTATTTCTTTTTTTTGCTCCTGAGGTTCTGCAATGTGATTGGATGTTTCCTCTTGTGTGTCCCCTCAGGTGATTGGCTTCTTCAGCCAGCGTCTGGAGCAAGCAGGAAGTGACCTGTCGGTGGAGAGGGTTCAGGAGGTCATCATGAAAGGAGCCCAAGCACTGCCCAAAGACAGACTCAAAGTAAACCCTTTCACTGACTCCAATCATTTTTGGTTTCTGTTCACTAAAAAACTATTGGTTTCCAATGATTCGTTCACCGGTACTCAGCCTGAAGCGCTGCGCTTACATTACACGTAGATTAGTCCAATGACGAAAGAGGAAGCGTCTCGACCTCAGCCTGTCAAAATGTTGCAGTCGGTAGCGCTGTTGCTTCACAGCTAGAAAGTCCTGGGTTCGCGCTGGGGGCATGTTCTCTCCTCCGCGTCATCAGCGCCTGGGGGGGGGTCGGCGAAAGGGCCTTTCTGCGTGGAGTTTGCATGTTCTCCCCGTGTCTCCTAGGGTAAGTAGTAGTACCCTCACAAAAACATGCAGTAATCCTGGTCTCTATAATGTCTCCCCCTGGCCAGCCGGGGCGCCTGATGGAGGGGAAAGCAACTGGTTGGAATAATGTGTTCCTTCCACGCGCTACGTCCAACCAGGGAAGTTCCCCCCTGTCAGGTGATAAGAAGCAGCCTGCTCACTCCTCATGCACTGGAGGAAGCATGAGCTCAGTTCAGGGCCCTCCCTAGGTTGGCAGAGGGAGAGTAGTGCCCAGGATTACAGCTTAGGCAATTGGCACTGGGTGAAAAATGGGTTAAAGATTCGTGGGATAAGAATAAATACAAATAAAATAAAATAAAACATTTTTCTCTGGCCCCCCCTAGCAACCGGAGGTCACATGGCAAGACTAACAGACAGTACTAGAAAATAGCCGATCTACAAGCTCACAACGCCTCGCGTTTGAGCTTGTAGATCTGCTATTTTCACAATATGCATCTGTGGAACTAACTAAATGTAATGCCTCAACTCCTACAATGCCCAAATGCTTGTCAGGGTGTTCAGAGATGATTATTTCGGGGCGGTTTCACGGCCTGAGAAGGTCGAGAACCACTGCCGTAGAACAGAGTATAGAAGGAGACAGAGACAAAAAGACGGCCGGCGCCAGAGCCTCATTATCATTAACGCCAGGTCTTCAGTGCGGGCTCCGCCGCCGCTGCCGTTTGGCGTGTTCACGTGTAGTAATGACATTTCAAGGAGATAGGGAGGCGGGGGGCACTTTGTCACCGGGCGGCACACACAGTGACCTGGGAGGAGGGGGGGCATAAATCTGCCAGCGCGCCTCGAGTCGTTACACCCCACCCACCGCCCTCCTGGCGGGACGGCTCGCCGTCCCGGTGATCCCTCCATTAATCAGTGGTCTCTCTCTCTCCGCTCCTCTCCTCTCTTTAATTGCCTGTTTCAACACGTGGTTCATGTTTCAATACGTGGCGGACGGGCGGCTGCAAGGCGTTTGTCTCCCTTCATTTATGCTCTTGGTGTACGATCGAGGTGTCTCTCCAGTCTCCATATCACCAGTAGAGACCTTGAGCTCCTAGTCTTTGAAAGAGCCTTTCAGATTTACTGCATATCTGTTTGAAAGGGAGTATGACTGTTTGTCTCCAATTATTGCATTTCTATCTGCACCTCTTCCATTTGATTACAGTTCTATCGGTATGCAGCCATACCCCACACACACCTTTATTTATTAATGTTCATAGCTATTCATTATTGTATGTCCACTAGAGGTCTTCACGGGTCCAATTTGAGCTACCCGAACCCAAAAGGACCCGGGGGAAATGGACCCGGACCCATATGGCCCCGTCTATCATTTGGAATTTGAGAACCGTTACCCGATCAGCCCCGAGACGTGATGGATCCGATCCGAACGGCCCCGCCTGTTATTAGAAAAATTGGATCCGAAACCCGAGCAGAACGGGAGATCCGAGACCCGAACCTGTCGCCCCGAAATGAAAGAATGCCAACGTTATTATATTAAGAGTTGTATCAGACATATTTCTTACCTAACGTCGCCACGGTGCTGCTGTTGCTGTCAGCGGCGCTGTGCCTCTCGCCAAAAGATGATCTTTTCCCAGACCAGTAAGTCAATGCGGACAGTTTGTAAATACAAATAAATCCATGTTTTTATTCCTTCTTCTTTGGCTAGCCAATGCTAATGCTATCGTTTTCTGTCGCATGTGTTGTTCATTATATCTTTCTGCTTTGATTGTCCATTTTGCTCTGCAGAGCATGACAACACGCAATGACAACTCCATTGTAAACCGTTAACCAAAACGTTACGTTAATATCTTTGATAATAATAACAATCCAACTGATACAGTCAGTGTTGTTGTGACTGAGTGAGTTATACTTCTCAGTTCTCACAACCAATGCAACAGATTACATGCTGCATCTTTAGTGCCATCGTGTGGCGTTATCTATTTGGTGCAGTTGTTGCGTTCGCTTTCACTTCAATCTCGGCCTGTCTCGGCTCCACTCGGGTAACAGGAGATACCCGGGGAACCGGGGCAGACGGCCCCGGCCCCGGCCCGCCCCGCGGTAAAAGCTCGAAAACGGCCCTGTTACCCGGCACGGGGCGGTTCGGATCGCGGGTAATTTCGGATCTCGGGCAGGTCCGAAGACCTCTATTGTCCACCATCTTGATGTCACTTGGGAAAACAAATTGTTCCAAGGCCAAACTTACTTGCATGTGTGTGTGTGTGTGTGTGTGTGTGTGTGTGTGTGTGTGTGTGTGTGCGTGTGCGTGTGCGTGTGTGTGTGTGCGTGTGCGCGCACGCACGTATGTATATATAAATTATTGTTCACTATGAGAAACGTCACAGCTTGTCCACGTCCATGTAGACGTGTACACATTTTTACGGTCTATGGGTTTGCCGCTCTGACATCATGCTCTGATGTCACTGTGATGTCAAGGGAACCACTCCTCCAGAATGGGTTTGCCGCTCTGACATCACGCTCTGGCTTCGCTGTGATGTGACACTAACAGAATCCCTTTCATGCCCATGTATGGAGTTCCCTGATGTCATCAATATTAGTGATGCCCTGTTAGAGAGATCCCTTTGATGCCAAGGGAACAAATCCCTTTCATGCCCATATATGGAGAACCCTGATGTCCACATCCCTAAGGGCGAGGTCGCTTGTCCGTCATAACATTGGTAATCAGTGCTGTCCGGCATCGGGCCCACATCGGTTGGGCTCTAGAAAGGAGAGGACTACACAGAATTATGTCAGTAACTTTCATAGAATCACACGTTACGATCAGAACTCGGA
The DNA here is from genome assembly GCF_963921795.1 of Nannobrachium achirus. Taxonomy (NCBI): domain Eukaryota; kingdom Metazoa; phylum Chordata; class Actinopteri; order Myctophiformes; family Myctophidae; genus Nannobrachium; species Nannobrachium achirus. The sequence goes on along the minus strand of NC_137822.1, from coordinate 9,074,238 downwards.
ACTTAGCTATTTGCTAAGACTAAGGATTAAATATTATGCTTATATTTGGCTACCTTTTCAATTGCATATTGAAGTTAATATTCCACACGAGTGGATCCAGAGTCCATAACAAGCTAAAGGTCAACTTTATTACCCCCTCGGGTGGAGATTTGTGCTCTGCATTTGACTCATCCCAACGACGGTGGTTCTCAAAGTGGGGTCCGGGGACTGCCAGGGGTCCTCCAGTGCAGTGGTTCTCAAACTTTGACATTTTAAGGTCTCCCCTTAACTCTGACAGTGTACAAATGGAACCAAATGAACCCGTCACTGTCAAAGTTACAGACATGTCAATTTAGACACCCATAAAGGAACCTAGAGAGTCCCTGAAATCCACTTTGAGAACCACTGCTCCAGAGGATCCCCACCTAATGACTGGTTTATGTAAATGTATTTGACATGTACGTCACAATCACATTGGACGAACGTATACTATAGCGCAAGTGCTGCTCACTTTCAACACTGTCCACAGGAGCTTTTATAAACTGTCTAAAATCCAGTCTAAAACCCAATCAAGTGGCCAACTCTGAAAGTGTACAAATGGAACCAAATGGACCCTTATTGGCCCATTTGATTCAGTGAAAAAAAGGTAGTGGATGAATATTTTTCGTCGTAATTTTAGTCGACAAAATGAACACTTAATAATAACAGTTAGGGCTGTCACGATTATGACATTTTACATGACGATTAATTGTCACTCAAATAATTTGCGATTAACTATTTAATTGTGTTTTTGGAGCTGTGTGAAGCACAGGCTCCCTATACGTGGCTGTGTGGGTCTGTGTGTGTGTGTATGTCAGCAAGAGCCACTGGCCGCCGCGTCCACGTCCATGGACGCGTCCACGGACGCGTCCATGGACGCAGCCGCGAAAAAAACGGCCGTGGACGCAAGGTCGCGTCCGCGGACGCAAACGGCCGACCGGCCCGGCCGTGGATGCGGCCGTGGACGCGGCCGTGGACGCAGACGGCCGGGGACGCGGCCGTGGACGAGGCCGTGGACGAGGCCGCGGCCGTGGACGCAAACGGCCGGCCGTGGACGCGTCCATGGACGAGGCCGCGAAAAAAAGGACAAAAAAAAAAAAGGTGTCTATTGTATGTATTTTTTGATGGAGAATTCAAATATGACCTTCTTTTTTGCATTGGACAACTCTAACCTGCATCAATTGGTATTTTATAATTGCCAATTGTACCCTATCCATCTAAAAAACTAATTGGATGTCTATTGTATGTATTTTTTAATGGAGAATTCAAATATTACCTTCTTTTTTGCATAGGACAACTCTAACCTGCATCAATTGGTATTTTATAATTGCCAATTGTACCCTATCCATCTAAAAAACTAATTGGATATCTATTTTATGTATTTTTTGATGGAGAATTCAAATAGTACCTTCTTTTTGGGATAGGACAACTCTAACCTGCATCAATTGGTATTTTATAATTGCCAATTGTACCCTATCCATCTCAAAAACAAATTGGATGTCTATTGTATGTATTTTTTGATGGGGAATTCAAATGTTACCTTCTTTTTTAGATAGGACAACTCTAACCTGCATCAATTGGTGCATCAACCTACTATCTATCTATCTATCTATCTATCTATCTATTTATACTTCACCTTTAGTCCAGAAGAGAGTTCAGCCTCAGGAACTTGCACACATGGAACTGTGTCATGACTGTGTCATGGAGCTAAAACAGAGCTATGTTAAATACTCACAATGACTCTGATGGACCAATCAGGGTGGTGGTGGGGGGAGGGATCAGCAATAGACAGAAACTGGATAATGCTTTGTTAACTGTCCCACCTAAGTCCCTGCTAGTCTGAACAAACATCACCTTCCCTCTCATAACACTACTACTACTACTACTAGTACTACTACTACTACTACATTTATATAAAGCTGCTCTTGCATTTGAATTCAAGTCTGACACAAGTTAAGGTTAACTTAGGTAGTAGTTCATTTTGCTGGCTTTTAGGGACTGTGTGTGAGTGTGTAGGCCCACAAATTATTATAATTGTCATTAAGTGACTCAAAGGGAGACATCTAATTGGTGTTTATTATTCTAATATGAACTGTGGGAAGATTATATATTTTTTAGTTTGCACTTAAAGTGTTGTGATATTATTCCTGAAGGAAGAGGGGTATTTTCACAGTCCAAGCTTTGAACCTAAATGCTGTTTACATTTTCTATAAATATTTATTTATATATAAAACTCAGTTGTGTGGAGTTATTGTGTGCCTTTTCTTGTAGCTAAAGAGTCCATTTGTTCACTAGACATTAAGCCAAGGTTACTATTTTGAGTTGAAGCTAGGTGTTTTATTACTTTGGGGTTTAACATTATTTAATAGGCAAATTCATTGTTATGGTTACTTTAGAAGACTGCTTTTGCATTCATGAGTTAAAAAGAGAGCCAAGCTAATTCAAAGAGTTAAGTTAAAGGAACACAAAACATGGCCTAACTCACAGCTGCCATTGGACAGACAGTTACAACATACTCTTATCTTTCACAGAACAGACAATTATCATTTATTTTATCTATTTGAGACTATGTAGCTGCTCTAGGGGAAATAGAGCATTAATTTGGGGTGATATATTTATCAGCCTATTCAATTGATAATGACCAATTGGTGCCAGTTTCTAAGTAGTAGCATATTACCATAACAATATATGTGGCCTAGACATGGATATTGCCCACTCAACTCGTAATCTACAGAAATGTCCACCACATCACACAGTATAAAACCTAGTAGGCTTAGTGGATTCACCTATGTTAAATCATGTCAGGTTAGTTTGGTTCAAGGTTCAAGTATAATAATTTATGAGACAAAAATGTAAACAGCACAAATGTACAATCACATCTAGGCTAGAATGATGTGTGTGAGTTTATCTGGAGACTTACTCAGTCTGTGACTTACAGAGATCGTGATGGTCTTTGGGTTCCACCTGTTCATCATGTGAATTGCTAATAATGTTATGGGTCAGATGTGTAAAGATCTATCACATTTTCAACACATTTTCTGGTGTTAACATAAAGGCCATAATACACAAATAACAAAAAAGAAGACTAATCAATAATAGCAATTAAGTAATTAAGTTTCTCTCCGGTGTGAATATAAAACAAATCACATGGACAATTGCTATGTCCGTAATTTCACGGGTAACTTTGTCATTGATTGTTCTAAAGCTTTTACATGCAAATGTGATTTAAGTGCATAATTATGGAGTTTAATTGTCGTTAACGGCCAGACATTATTTTTTTCCCACACTGGTCACAGCAGCAAGGTTTCTCTCTGGTGTGAATTCTATAGTGGTCTTTGAGACTAGACGATGTACTGTTCACAGATGTAAG
>NC_137822.1:9020850-9065850 GCF_963921795.1 Nannobrachium achirus | reverse complement strand
ATTTTTTGATGGGGAATTCAAATGTTACCTTCTTTTTTAGATAGGACAACTCTAACCTGCATCAATTGGTGCATCAACCTACTATCTATCTATCTATCTATCTATCTATCTATTTATACTTCACCTTTAGTCCAGAAGAGAGTTCAGCCTCAGGAACTTGCACACATGGAACTGTGTCATGACTGTGTCATGGAGCTAAAACAGAGCTATGTTAAATACTCACAATGACTCTGATGGACCAATCAGGGTGGTGGTGGGGGGAGGGATCAGCAATAGACAGAAACTGGATAATGCTTTGTTAACTGTCCCACCTAAGTCCCTGCTAGTCTGAACAAACATCACCTTCCCTCTCATAACACTACTACTACTACTACTAGTACTACTACTACTACTACATTTATATAAAGCTGCTCTTGCATTTGAATTCAAGTCTGACACAAGTTAAGGTTAACTTAGGTAGTAGTTCATTTTGCTGGCTTTTAGGGACTGTGTGTGAGTGTGTAGGCCCACAAATTATTATAATTGTCATTAAGTGACTCAAAGGGAGACATCTAATTGGTGTTTATTATTCTAATATGAACTGTGGGAAGATTATATATTTTTTAGTTTGCACTTAAAGTGTTGTGATATTATTCCTGAAGGAAGAGGGGTATTTTCACAGTCCAAGCTTTGAACCTAAATGCTGTTTACATTTTCTATAAATATTTATTTATATATAAAACTCAGTTGTGTGGAGTTATTGTGTGCCTTTTCTTGTAGCTAAAGAGTCCATTTGTTCACTAGACATTAAGCCAAGGTTATTATTTTGAGTTGAAGCTAGGTGTTTTATTACTTTGGGGTTTAACATTATTTAATAGGCAAATTCATTGTTATGGTTACTTTAGAAGACTGCTTTTGCATTCATGAGTTAAAAAGAGAGCCAAGCTAATTCAAAGAGTTAAGTTAAAGGAACACAAAACATGGCCTAACTCACAGCTGCCATTGGACAGACAGTTACAACATACTCTTATCTTTCACAGAACAGACAATTATCATTTATTTTATCTATTTGAGACTATGTAGCTGCTCTAGGGGAAATAGAGCATTAATTTGGGGTGATATATTTATCAGCCTATTCAATTGATAATGACCAATTGGTGCCAGTTTCTAAGTAGTAGCATATTACCATAACAATATATGTGGCCTAGACATGGATATTGCCCACTCAACTCGTAATCTACAGAAATGTCCACCACATCACACAGTATAAAACCTAGTAGGCTTAGTGGATTCACCTATGTTAAATCATGTCAGGTTAGTTTGGTTCAAGGTTCAAGTATAATAATTTATGAGACAAAAATGTAAACAGCACAAATGTACAATCACATCTAGGCTAGAATGATGTGTGTGAGTTTATCTGGAGACTTACTCAGTCTGTGACTTACAGAGATCGTGATGGTCTTTGGGTTCCACCTGTTCATCATGTGAATTGCTAATAATGTTATGGGTCAGATGTGTAAAGATCTATCACATTTTCAACACATTTTCTGGTGTTAACATAAAGGCCATAATACACAAATAACAAAAAAGAAGACTAATCAATAATAGCAATTAAGTAATTAAGTTTCTCTCCGGTGTGAATATAAAACAAATCACATGGACAATTGCTATGTCCGTAATTTCACGGGTAACTTTGTCATTGATTGTTCTAAAGCTTTTACATGCAAATGTGATTTAAGTGCATAATTATGGAGTTTAATTGTCGTTAACGGCCAGACATTATTTTTTTCCCACACTGGTCACAGCAGCAAGGTTTCTCTCTGGTGTGAATTCTATAGTGGTCTTTGAGACTAGACGATGTACTGTTCACAGATGTAAGGTTTCTCTCCGGTGTGAATTCTCTGGTGTTCTTTGAGATGACGCTTGTCGTCAAACTTTTTCCCACATTGGTCACAGCAGTAAGGTTTCTCTCCGATGTGAATTCTCTTGTGTGTCACAAGGTGAGTCCTTTGTCTGAAGCTTTTCCCACATTGTTCACAGCAGAATGGCTTCTCTCCGGTGTGTATTTTCTGGTCTACTTTGAGATAATAAATTGAGTTGAAGCTTTTTCCACATTGGTCACAACAGCACTGTCTTGGTTTAACTGAGGACAGCACAGGACAGGGAGAGAAAACACCCACATGATAAGAGCCAGATTCACACATTGATCAGCATTTAAGTAACTCACACACATCAAAGTGTTTGAACATTACTTTTATCATTCATGACATAATATCATGTTACTGTTACCTACATGCCTTTATATAGGGAGAACCAAGTTTTTATACTGTGTGATGTGGTGGACATTTCTGTAGATTACGAGTTGAGTGGGCAATATCCATGTCTAGGCCACTTATATTGTTGTGTTAATATGCTTAACTACTTAGAAACTGGCACCCATTGGTCATTATCAATTGAATAGGCTGATAAATATATCACCCCAAATTAATGCTCTATTTCCCCAAGAGCAGCTACATAGTCTCAAATAGATAAAATAAATGATAATTGTCTGTTCTGTGAAAGATAAGAGTATGTTGGCCATGTTTTGTGTTCCTTTAACTTAACTCTTTGAATTAGCTTGGCTCTCTTTTTAACTCATGAATGCAAAAGCAGTCTTCTAAAGTAACCATAACAATGAATTTGCCTATTAAATAATGTTAAACCACAAAGTAATAAAACACCTAGCTTCAACTCAAAATAGTAACCTTGGCTTAATGTCTAGTGAACAAATGGACTCTTTAGCTACAAGAAAAGGCACACAATAACTCCACATAACTGAGTTTTATATATAAATAAATATTTATAGAAAATGTAAACAGCATTTAGGTTCAAAGCCTGGACTGTGAAAATACCCCTCTTCCTTCAGGAATAATATCACAACACTTTAAGTGCAAAATAAAAAAATATATAATCTTCCCACAGTTCATATTAGAATAATAAACACCAATTAGATGTCTCCCTTTGAGTCACTTAATGACAATTATAATAATTTGTGGGCCTACACACTCACACACAGTCCCTAAAAGCCAGCAAAATGAACTACTACCTAAGTTAACCTTAACTTGTGTCAGACTTGAATTCAAATGCAAGAGCAGCTTTATATAAATGTAGTAGTAGTAGTAGTACTAGTAGTAGTAGTAGTAGTGTTATGAGAGGGAAGGTGATGTTTGTTCAGACTAGCAGGGACTTAGGTGGGACAGTTAACAAAGCATTATCCAGTTTCTGTCTATTGTTGATCCCTCCCCCCACCACCACTTGGTCCATCAGAGTCATTGTGAGTATTTAACATAGCTCTGTTTTAGCTCCATGACACAGTCATGACACAGTTCCATGTGTGCAAGTTCCTGAGGCTGAACTCTCTTCTGGACTAAAGGTGAAGTATAGATAGATAGATAGATAGATAGCTAGATAGATAGATAGATAGATAGCTAGATAGATAGTAGGTTGATGCACCACTTGATGCAGGTTAGAGTTGTCCTATCTAAAAAAGAAGGTAACATTTGAATTCCCCATCAAAAAATACATACAATAGACATCCAATTTGTTTTTGAGATGGATAGGGTACAATTGGCAATTATAAAATACCAATTGATGCAGGTTAGAGTTGTCCTATCCCAAAAAGAAGGTAATATTTGAATTCTCCATCAAAAAATACATACAATAGACATCCAATTTGTTTTTTTAGATGGATAGGGTACAATTGGCAATTATAAAATACCAATTGATGCAGGTTAGAGTTGTCCTATGCAAAAAAGAAGGTCATATTTGAATTCTCCATCAAAAAATACATACAATAGACACCTTTTTTTTTTTTTGCAGCCTTTTTTTCGCGGCCTCGTCCATGGACGCGTCCACGGCCGGCCGTTTGCGTCCACGGCCGCGTCCCCGGCCGTCTGCGTCCACGGCCGCGTCCACAGCCGGGCCGGCCGGCCGTTTGCGTCCGCAGACGCGACCTTGCGTCCACGGCCGTTTTTTTCGCGGCTGCGTCCATGGACGCGTCCGTGGACGCGTCCATGGACGTGGACGCGGCGGCCAGCGGCTGTCTCTCGTGTATGTAGCCTGAACTTCCTAAACTTCGGCACGCCACTAGTCCCACAGTTTTGCCACCACACACTCGCGCCATATGTCAAATCGACCGGCTTACTCGGGAATCGTGGGCTATTACTTTTCTAAGAGAAAGGTTCTATAGTTTAATTGATATTAATTTATTAGTGAATTAATTTTCCCCATTGACTTATAATGGGAATCGCAAAAACTCACATTCAATTATTTGTCTCTCGCAAACCATAGGGGCTAGAGTTTCAAGACTTGGAGAGGAGGTTCATAATGATTTCAAGGATTAAATGAAAAATAATTGTGTCATTTGGCCGCATGGTGGCGCCATAACACCCCACTTTACGTTTTGGCCTGTAACTCTTGAACCGTAGGTCGGAAAATTAAAAATATTTTTCCCTGGATTCCTTGGGCCATGACGCATCTCCCCATATAGGCCACGCCCATTTGCGCCATGATAGATTGTCCGCCATCTTGAATTTTCTCCAAAACACACTTTTTGCTCCTTTTCCTACATATTTTCTTCAAATGTCACAAAAATCGGTACACATGATCCACACACACACACACACACACACACACACACACACACAGCTCCACTTCACACGGGTGTGATTTTTGTTTGACAATTACATTTCTGCCTTTAGGTTGCACATGGCAGATCTGACACATAACCTAAATATACAAATAAATTACATATATTTAACTTTATACTTATAAAAAAGAACATTGATAGTGGAATTAGCCGATCTACAAGCTATTGCTATCGCGTTGTGAGCTTGCAGATTGGCTATTTCCACTATTTTTGAAAATGTTTGAAAATATATTATGAACAATTTTCAAATTTGAAACGATTATGACGATTATGACAAAATAATTGTGATTAGACGATTATGTAATAATATGTGACAGGACTAATGACAGTGCTTCTTTATTGTGCGGGAGCCAGTTGGTCATGTGGGTGGTTTCATCTCAGTAGCAGTGACTGGTGTGCTCAGTAGTCATATGGCATATGGCCCTGGACCCCATAGAGCTGCTGTCTGTCTGTCTGTCTTTGTGTCATGCTGGTTGTCTGGCTGCAGTGACTCAATAGGCATGACAATGACAATGAACTTTTAAAATGTCAAGGACCCCCATAACTCTGAGAGTGTAGAAGACAAATGCTTTTTTTCTTCTTCTTCTTTTTTTCTTCTTTTTACACTAGTTTCACTACTTCTTAACAGTTTTTTATGAGACGATTTTTATGACGATTAATGATTTAAAAATGTAAATAGCCATGGTAACACATTTTATCTGGGGACCCCCTGGAACCCCTAGCAGCCCTTCCCCGGACCCCACTTTTAGAACCACTGTGTGCGTGAGAACAGAAATATAATGACAGACACCCTGATGTATTATTGATGCTGCCGCGTCTCCTCCCCGGCTAGTGGCTGTTATGTAGGACATGACAGGCGGGCCGTGTTTAGGCTGACACACCATTGTCACCGGCCTGGCCTGGACGGACCTTGGTTCATATAACTGCACTCTCTCTTTTAACCCATTTAGACCTAGAATTATTGAATGCTTTAACCAGTGAAAAAAGCAGATATACAAGCTCACAGCGCGGCACCGAGTGCCGCGCTGCGAGCTTGTAGATCTGCTATTTTTGAAAAGTCGTGAAAATTTGAATTTGGACCCGATTCTATAAGTGTCTTTTGAATCCTTCTAAGGTTTTTTGGAAAAACCTGTGTTTCTATGTCAGCAATATGGCCAGCCATCGTCAAAGAAAAGGTCCTTTTCACTTAACTGGAGCTCAGTTAGTCTGTTCTTGAGAGACTACTATTTCAGTGGTTCTCAAACCTTTTCATGTGAAGGACCCCCAAAATGATGTGTATTTGGCCATGGACCCGCATCTCAAAATATCTAGTTCCAGGGACCACCCAGAAGCAAAATTTGAGTTACAAACGTTCGCTTTGAAAATACATATATTGAAAGATTTGCACACATTTTCACGACTTTTTCAAAAATAGCAGATCTACAAGCTCACCGCGCTGTGAGCTTGTATATCTGCTATTTTTCACTGGTTAAAGCATTCAATAATTCTAGGCCCAGTACCATGCATAGTAGTACATAAGGACCGCAGGAATACACAAGAAACGGCGGGTGAGAGAGATTTGGTCTGTTTTATCCGTTTCATGTAGGTCTTTCTCCCAGTCTGTAATTGTCCGTATGATTTAGGTCTGTACACGGACCTTTACGTACAGCTCCCAAATGAACGTACAAGATTTGTCCGTAGCAAGAAGTACCCGTGGCCACCGTTGTCAACCGTAGGGGCAGTAGTGAGGAAAATTACTTTTCCTCTGCTCTATGACAGCGGTTCTCAAACCATGGGTCCCAATAAGAAATATATTTTATCAAGAAACGGGGAAAAAAGGAACGTCGTTGCAACCACGTGAAGAGGACGCCTCGACTCCTCGCACACACACACTCACACGCCGCCTCTCCTCCAACAGCGAGACGAGTGCAGCAACAACATGACACAAGAGAAACAGCGAGGCACACTGACACAAGAAGAGCTGATTTAGCGAAAGGATAAGGATGTGGTTAAATCTGTACCCTTGCGACCGTGATGTAACGTTGCCGACAGACAGCAGAACCAGTCCAGACTGTTATCACTTATTACCAAACATCACGTCGGGTCAAGACATTTTGTGGTTCTACAATATTTATTTTGGTTAAAATGCTTCATTTTTACACGAACAGAACCACCTCATGTGGCGCGCGGCCCCAACGGGAGCAGAATTGGAGCGTAGAGCGGGTCGGTACGTAGATAACGTAGAGGAAATATGCATGTCGACGGATTTACCGTACGTACTCTCTCACCCAAAACGTACACAAAATCAAGCATACAGAACTATCAACGGCCCTTTACCGGTGGTTCACCCTGGTGGGCTTGGTTTTGAGGATAGGTGTAGGCATAGTTTCTGAGAGGTTAAGGTTAGGGTTTAGTTGGTATAGTGGGAGGCTACGTTTTTCTTTTTAATTGAATATTAGCAGGTCCCATAGGAAAAGCACATGACAGTACAGTTCAGAATCATAAAGTACATGTTCAATAGGATTTAACCCATTCAGAACGGGTACACATTATAGTGTATTATTATTTTATGCTTTAACTATTGAAAAATAGCAGATTTACAAGCTTGGTGCCGCGCTGCGAGCTTGTAGATCTGCAATTTTTGAAAAATCATGAAACTTTGAATTTTGACCTGATTCTATAAGTGTCTTTTGAATCCTTCTAAGGTTTTTTGAAAAACCCTTTGTTTCTGTGTCAGCAATCTGGCTGGCCATCGTCAAAGAAAAGGTCCTTTTCACTTAACTGGAGCTCAGTTAGTCTGTTCTTGAGAGGCTACTATGTCAGTGGTTCTCAAACCTTTTCATGTGAAGGACCCCCAAAATGATATGTATTTGGCCACGGACCCCCATCTCAAAACATTTAGTTCCAGGGTCCCCCCCAGATGCAAAAACGTTCGCTTTGAAAATACATATATTCAAAGATTTGCACACATTTTCACGATTTTTTCAAAAATAGCAGATCTACAAGCTTGCAGCGCGGCACTCGGTGCCGCGCTGTGAGCTTGTATATCTGCTATTTTTCACTGGTTAAAACATTCAATAATTCCTTAAGCCCAAGAAAGCGTTGCATGTGGCTTGTGTACATCGGGGTCCTTCTGTACTGCATTCATTGGTCAGGGTTAAGGAGGGTCACCAGGGTGACCCGGCCATGTTTACAGGCGTTAGCCAGCTGGTTAAGAAGGCCAGGGGGTCAGGCTGTGCGATGACACCTGTTCCCCAGCGCTGTGGCTGTAAGCACCTTTACCTGATGGATGGAATTACATCGGCTCCTCTTAACCCATTAAGACCTGCCGGGACCAGTCTACAAAGGCCTCCTAAATCAGCGGTTCTCAAAGGTTTTCCCCCAAAAGGACTCCCAAAATGATATGTTGGAAAAAGTTAAAATTAGGGATAGGGCGATATGAACATTTCATGTCACGATTATTGTTATTCAATGTACGATATTGAGATGATAAAAATATTCCCAACATCCATCTGGGGCGGAACATTTGCCAAAAGATAGCAGATCTACAAGCTGGTAGAGCTTGTAGATCTGCTATGTACTGTAGATCTGCTATTTTTCCCCAAAGAGAATTTGTAGAAAGTGAAAAAATGTTATCAAGTATGTTATTTCCAGGTCAGTTTGACCAATTATGGAGGGTTTAAAAAAATTATACCCGATATGCAGCTCGGCAAATAATAGGTGAATTGATCCCAGTGCATGCAATTTCACAATAAACCGCGAGGCGTTGTGTGCTTGTAGATCTGCTGTTTTCACTACTTTAGTTCAACAGCCTTGTATGATGAAGCAGGGCTTTACTTTATGTAAAAAAATTACAAATTTGAAACTTGGAGATACGAGGTTTCTGCCCGACAGTGACGTTATGTAGATAAGAGGTGTCTGCCCCAACAGTGAGGTTAAAGGAGTAGTTCACCCCCAAAATGACTTTTTTTCTATTGATTAGTCACGCCATGGAGACTAGAGTTCAATAATATTTTTAGTTTTTTGTCGCATTCCTAAGACAACAATGTGATAACAATAAATTTACCCCCATTCGAAACGGGTCCCCATCCGGAATCGATGGGGGTAAATTTACTCGAATCAAATTTTTGTCCAAAAAAAAACCAAAAATATTATTGAACTCTACTCTCCATGGCATGAGTAATCAATAGAAAAAAGTCATTTTGGGGTGAACTACTCCTTTAATGCCATTTTCCCATTTCTTACCGGGTGTCTCTCTCTCTCTCTCTCTCTCTCTCTCTCTCTCTCTCTCTCTCTCTCTCTCTCTCTCTCTCTCTCTCTCTCTCTGTCCCGTTTAGAAGTTCCCAGAGTTGAAGTTCAAGTACGTGGAGGAGGACCAGCCGGAGGACTTCTTCATCCCCTACGTGTGGTCCCTGGTGTTCAACTCGGGGGTGGGCCTCCACTGGAGCCCGCAGGGCATCCAGCTCTTCAGCATGGACTCCACCTCCTCCTCCTGAGAGGACCGTCTGCGTTCATTTAGTGAAGTGTGTGTGTGTGTGTGTGTGTGTGTGTGTGCGTGTGCGTGTGCGTGTGTGCGTGCGTGTGTGCGTGCACTTGCGTGAGAGCCAAAGACTTTTTGGGACGAGATCTGTATCCCGATTTTTAACCGTGTTAAACCTGGCGTCCCGATTTTTTACGAAAGAAAAAATAATAGGAGATTTTCTTTTAAAAAGGCTTCTCTCTTTCTTTTTTTCTCTTTTTTTCTCTTTTTTTCTTTTTTACAAAATATTGGTCAAAACATCGGTAACTGTCTAGGACTCTCAGAAATAGGGATGGGACGATATGAAAATTTCATATCACGATTATTGTGACAAAAGAAATCGCGATTTACGATATTATGGCGATAATAAAAATCCATCATCCTGGGGTGGAACATTTGGAAAAAATAGCAGATAGCGACGCGTTGTGAGCTTGTAGATCTGCTATTTTTTGGCAAAGACATTTGATGGAGAGTGAAAAAATACTGTATCAAGTACATACATTATAAGTACCTTTTACCAATTATAAAGTGGTACCGATATGCAGCTTGGCAAATAAAAGGTGCATGACGGAGGACGATATCACGATGAATGGAATCTCCACGATACGATTATCGTGAGTGTTTGTTATCGCGATAAACGATAATATTGCGTATCGTCCCATCCCCACTCAGAAATGGGGTTCAACATCTAACCCAAGGATCTGGTATCAGTCGGGCTCTAGAGTGTGTGTGTGCGTGCGTGTGTGTGTGTGTGTGTGTGTGTGTGTGTGTGTGTGTGTGTGTGTGTGTGTGTGTGTGTGTGTGTGTGTGTGTGTGTGTGTGTGTGTGTTTTTTTGCGTGCGTGTGTGGGCGCACATGCATCTGTACATAAACGTACATTACCCATCCTCTGTGCACGCTGCTTTGAAAGTGCCTCAACCTTGTACAGTTTGCTGATTATTATTATTGTTATTGTTTTTGTTTTTTTTTTCGAAATAATTCAGCACAACCTCCTTAACGTTTTCTCCCTCCCTCTTCCCCTCATATCAAAAGAGGCTCCTGCTAGCCCGTCAGAACCGCAGTCGTTCGCAAAGTGGAGCGCGTGGCGCTATAAGGCCCATTGTCAGATAAGTCAGATGTTGGATAGGGTTCTATGCTCAGTAGGGCTGGTAAACTAATATTTGAATCTTGAATATTACTTGAATATGGGGGGGACATTTATATTAGACGACACAGTTAGAAGTCAAAGCTCAGCTAAACGCTTTCAACCGGACGGACGTCCCTATTTTTGGGGGTCATGTGATTATCCGAAATATTTTTTAAATACAGAGAATTACCGTTCTATAAGCTCAAAACGAGTTGCATCGCAATGCATTTTGTGAGCTTCAAGAACCGGTCGTTCACAGCTACTGGATTACTGTTGTTAATACTGGATTCTATTTCATGAACAGCTTCTGTAATATTGCAAAGTTCTTTTAGGTACTGTGAGTTAACTCGACGTAGAAGCCCGCTATTTTCTCCCAGTTTCTTTTATGGTTTTGTTTGAAATGCGTTTTGTCTTGAACTGGTGTTCAAAAACAAAAAAACAGGTCAGAGAGAAAAGTGTCCAGATTTTATGAGATGTAAAGGAGTTCTGTTAATTAAAAGACACGACAAAAAACGTCTTAATTTGCATCACAGTTAAATAATTGATCCACGATCCACGTGTGTTTGTTTGGCCTATTTAATATTTAATTGACCTTTGAGATGCGTTTTCACCATGGGTAAGGACGCGTACTTTAACGAGGAAACCAAATTCTATTGTCCTGTTGCGTATGGTCATGTTTGGGCCACTTTACTTGCATGTACGTACGGTATAAACTGGAGACTTTTTGTATGAAATTATTTATTTTGATGTATGTTTCTTTTTGTTTGTTTGTTTTTGGTAGTCCCCCCCCCCCTCCCCCCCAACAGAGCTTTCAGTTTAAGAACAGAGACTTTACAGATTGTTATTATAAATATCATTCTATCTACACCAAATCTTCCGTCAAGTGTAAGTTGACTTTCTGTTATTCTGTGCAATATCACATTGTGATCAAAAACTTTTACTTTGAATATAGGGGTCAGAAAATAAAATATCGGTTTCAATAAGCACTTTTCACATTTCCAATTACTGTATGTGCGTAATCTATCAGGTGTATATGTTACAGGATATTTGGGTAACCCAGGACGTTCATTGTAAGAGCGCTCGTTTTGTAGTTCACCACACACTAATCACCACCAGATGGCGACGTCAGCCACTGGATAAGAGAGTTACGTCACGCTTTGAACTCGCCGCAGACCGGAAGTGTTTACTCTTTATTTACTAGCCTAGCCTAGCCTAGCCTAGCCTAGCCTAGCCTAGCCTAGCCTAGCCTAGCCTAGCCATTAGCTCCATTGTAGTCACTTGGACAGGGCGTTTAACGTGCGCTTGCCCAGGCCTTACGGCCTGGGCATAAATATAACGATTGCATTCACCACGGCTTCGTAACTCGCGCGGCGCTCCGCCGGCCGCGCGGCCCTGGCCCGCTCTTCGCGCCCACTCGCGCCTGCGGCGCTCGGGGGCGAAGAGCAGGACCAAGGTCCGCTGGCCTTCGCGCCGCTTGGGGCTTCGTGGACCCAGGGGGGCCTCGTAACTCGTTTGGGCTTCGTGGATACAGGGGGGCTTCGGTAGCCGCTCGCAGTGTCGTGGACAATAGAGCGGCGCACCGCCTGGAGTACGTTGTATTGGCGACCGCTTGCTCCGCCCCGTGCCGCACCACGAGTGCTCCGCGTCTCGAATGTCCTGTTTCTCTTTAAAACCGTGACATATACATTAGTTCAGGAAACATTTAGGGAACTGTCACTTTTCAGGATTCAAATAAAAAATCGAACCTCTGTTCGAAGTGGAGCTGTGTGTGTGTGTGTGTGTGTGTGTGTGTGTGTGTGTGTGTGTGTGTGTGTGTGTGTGTGTGTGTGTGTGTGTGTGTGTGTGTGTGTGTGTGTGTGTGTGTGTGTGTGTGTGTGTGTGTGTGTATTGCAGTTGATGCTCAGGGCAGGCTAGACTCAACAGCACCTCTCTGGTCACCCAGGGTTACTACATACAGGCTACATACAGACCCACCCACCCACCCACATACCCACATACCTACACACACGGCCACGTATAGGGGAGCTTGTGTTCCACACAGCTCCAAAAAATGGAAATAGTAGAAGATGGAAACGCGTTGCACCGTGTTTTGTCTTAATGGTAAAGTAAGACACCCTAAGGGCGAGAAGCGAGGTTGCGCACATGGGATCAACTTTACCTCTGTGTCCTAAAATAAATATTGGCACTTTGGCTTCAGCGTGTGCGGCCGCTTCTTTGTCTTTTAAAGACTATTAATGGGCACTCTTTGACCAAAGAATGCACAGACCTGGTTGGTTGTTTAAGTTGGACAAAATGTGGCCATATTTTCCCAAATATGGAGATATCTGACATCATAGATGTTTGATGTCATAGACCACATGAGACTGACACAATATATCCATATATGGGAATTCCCAGATATGGGCTTAATATTGATGACATCAGGGATCTCCATATATGGGCATTAAAGAGACAGTTGGTTGTTTAAGTTGGACAAAATGTAGCCATATTATTTTCAAAATGCACTTTGCAGTGATAGCTGAGTGGTTAGTGTCCATACCTAGGACTCCAGAGGTCCCAGAGGTCGCAGGTACGATTCCCCGCTCCAGCTATCACTGCTCCCCTCCCCCTGCGCGCCTTGTGCGAAGCACTGGGGGTCCGCTGGGGTAAGCTGAAAACTGAATTTCCCTTGTGGGATGACGTAGGTAAATTCCTCTTCTTCTCTTCTTACATGGGCTTAATATTGATGACATCAGGGGGATCTCCATATATGGGCATAAAAGGGACATGGACGGAATTCATTTGCAACATCATTGTGATGTCAGAAGTTGAACAAGTCAGCTATATCCTTCTGCTGAGCTGGGATGAAGTGATGTCAGACCAGGTCAACTATATTGTGACGGACAGGAGCTGGAGGCTTTCATACTAGACCTACGGTCGCTACTTAGTGTTTTGCCAATCTTTTGGGGGCCCACTTGCAGCATCCTCGCGGCCCCCCTAGTGGTCCCCGGCCGGCCCTCAGGTGGGGAAGCGCTGCTGCGGGTTCTCAACCTTTTCAGGCCGCGACCCCCAAAATAACCATATTTTAACTTGGGACCCCTCCTCATGCTGATGAGCACTAAGAGTTCAGGCATTACATTTTGTATAACACGGTTCTATTGCGAAAATAGCACATCTACATGCTCACAACGCCTCGCGTTGAGAGGCGTTGTGAGCATGTAGATCAGCTATTTTCTCAATTTCTGCCTCTAATATTTGACAATTTGGCCAATGTTTAATTTGTCATTTTAGAGGTATTAAAAAGTCGTTACATTGTCACTTTAGAAATGTGCAGATACCCTCTATATACACTTAAACTGTATGTTGGTTTGTTTACAGTTGAGTGAGGAAAACAATGTTTCACATTGAGTTAATCATCTGGGGAACCCCCCAAAATAATTAGGGGACCCCCCTGGGGGTCCTGACCAACAGGTTGAGAACCACTGGGATAATGGGAGAGGCCTGGGTGTTGGTTGAAGGGGACTGGCTGGGTGGCTGTGAGTGACAGGGCTTCAGTCTTTGAAGTGCTTCTCAGGTGACCGGTGCAGTGGCCAGCTGGCCTCCTCTTCAGACACCGTGTCACTTTCTCTCTGTCTCCTCTTGTCTGTACAGCAAGCCACAGAGTCTGACAAATACCCAAAGACTCTTGTTATAATAAACCGTGTAGGGCTGTCACGATATGACATTTTACACGACGATTAATTGTCACTCAAATAATTGGCGATTAACGATTTAATTGTGTTTTTGTCGTTGATAATCACATTTCTGTTTGGCTTTGAAGTTGTACATGGTAGATATGAGACATAACCTAAATATACAAAGAAATTACTGACATATTTGACAACTTACTTCTTAAAAAATAACTTTGATAATGGAAATAGCCGATCTACAAGCTTGCGTTGGGAGCTTGTAGATCTGCTATTTCCACTATTTCGGACATTTTTCAACATTCACGATTATGACAAAATAATTGCGATAATGTCAAATAATCACGATTAGACGATTATGTAATAATTGTGACAGCCCTAAAACCGTGTTCATTTACAGAAAATAATGTGGTGAAAGTAGAGCTGCAACTATGTTTTGTTAGCTTTTTAGACCCTTTTCTACTTCTTTATGCCAATTGATTCCTCCCCACACACATTTTGTGTGTGTTGTCACTTTGATTGATCGAATATTTTATTAGTCAAAAATTAAGAACAGTATAGTCCAAAAAAAAAGTACAAGTACCCCAAAGAGGCTTGTGGTACTGCTGCTGTATCCTACCAATCTGGCTTACCATCGTCAAAGAAAGGTTCCTCTTCCTTTGTCAGAGAGTCTGTTCTTGAGAGACTAGCATCCTACTGACTTACCTGGCAGTGAGGAGCCCCCACCGGGAGGATGTAACACTTCCGTCCTAAGCCTCCCACCCAGCACTCCCCGCTGACAGGTGGACAAATATCGCCCTCCCTGCCCGGCTTCCCTCGCCCCAACATGGGCCAGTTGTATCAACCAAACATGTACAAATTAGAATAGTTATTAATTATAGTCTGACTTTCACCATACTGTGTTTGTTGTACAGTGGTGTAGTATGAAAATGGCACGGTAGATCGATTGTTTTCGTTATTTTGTAAAATATTTAATGTTTTCATTGATTAGCTCTATTAACAATTCAACCCATAAATGAAAGTGAATATTGAATCATGATGACTATTACGTAGTATTATTTTCTTGCCTGTTCATGGTAATAGCTGTAGGCAGGCCAGCGAGCAGAAACGGAGGCATGAAACCACTTAGAGAGACTCCGGTGGCTGGTACAAAGGGACCCTCTGTGTCTGTGTGTGGAGCTCCCATTTCCCTGAGAGAATTCCGTGCCTCTCGTCTCCATTGTATTGATTTTCGTGGCTGAGATTTTGCCATTCTCAAGGACAATATAATTGATGCAATTTCATATAAAGAATGAATGGCCCATTTTCAGCTCGGGGTCATTGGTAGGTTATGGAAAGGCTGCGTGAACAAAGAGAGTGGGTTCTAGCCGTGTGTGTGTGTGTGTGTGAGAGAGAGAGAGACACACACACCTTCATAGACTAGCAGCGCCAGACATATTTAGACATAGAATATGTACATAGACATACCTACTTAGACGTACTGTGCTGTACGTCAACAGGGGAGATGTGTTTTTCCGGGATAAAAAGTACTATGACCTTTACATTTCTCAACCAACATCAAGGAGTCGTTTTCATAATCAAGATTTTATGTTCTTACGTGGAGTTGTTGCGTGTGGTTCCTGATCATTCATTCATTCATTCATTCAATAATGTAGGAAAGCATGTATTCATTTTCGTTCAGAGGAATTAAAGACATTATCATCATTATTGTTGGTCCTTTGAGGAGGCAGCTACAGAGGAGGAAGTCCCGCCCACCTCTTTCAGAGGAGGCAAGTGTATGAAACACAGTTCCTGGTGAAGTTCTGGATCATTTTTTAACTATGTCATATTTTAATTTTGCCAGCATACCTGAAGAGTATGTACAGGGCCAGGTTGGAGCCATACAATGACATGAAACTGTCCCTGTCCAACAAGAGACATGCCATGGACCACTAGTTGAATCTGTGGTTCTCAAACCCCCCAGGGTGGTCTCCAAGTGATTATTTCGGGGGCCCCCAGATGATTTGCTTAATGTGCAGCATTGTTTTCTCAAGGGTAAATACAGTATATAGGTGTATACAGGCCAGGGTATCTACACATTTCTAAAGTGACAATGTAAGACCTTTTTAATACCTCTAAAATTAAGAAGAAACCCAGTAAGATGCCCTAAGGGCGAGAAGCTAAGGTGGGGTCGCGCAAATGGGCGCGTGCACGCATCCGCCTGGGTGACAGCAGACTGCTGGGTGAGCGCTGGCGGCTGGCGCTTTGGCATGGGATCAACTTTGACCAAAAAAAGTCCTCGACTCGTCGAAATATGATTCACTGTCATTCACTGTAGTCAGTTCCTGGGAAGTGGGAGGTCATGAACTTCCACAGAAAAGGGAGTTAGAATCCAGGTAGAATCCGGGTTGCCTGGTTGAGTCACCATTCTTTGTCCAACTGTCCATATAACCGCAGGTGTGTCTGCTCAGTATATCGGTTTACATCTCCACTGTTGGATAAAGTAAGAGAAGAGAGTAATTTATTTATATGTTTATTTGGACGGGACCGCGCATATTAAAACACCACGCACTTTGGATTTAGCAAGAATGTTGATTACAAATAGCATAATATTTAAGTTTCATAATGCATATTAAAAAGTGTATTGCATAGTAGCGTGCAATACATGAGTCATTATTTAAGAACAGGATTATGAGTATGAGTTCTAGCTATAATCATACAGTGTTATAAGCAGATTATAAAACATTGCAAACATGGGATGCATAGCAAGTTGCAGGAGTTATTCTGTACACTGACAAATGTGTCTGTGGCAAAGACATTTTATTTTTATTTACAGTTTTACACTCTATTGTAATGTTCTTATTTTGATCATAATACCCAATTAGGCTACTGAATGAATGTCATATCTGCAGATTTTCTTCATATTCTATGTATGACACTGTACTATAGTGTCATAGGCTACCACTACTAGTGGTTCTCAAATGTTTTATTTGCAAGGATTTGTGGTATTAGAACAGGGCTACTCAACTGGCTCAGGGGCCGCTCTGCAAAATATCAAAAGTCCAAGGGCTGCAGGCTCAAAATGACGTTGAACGTTTAGACAATGATTTTGTAACACTCTACATCAGGGGTCTTCAACATTTTAAGGCCAAGGACCCCTTAGTTGAGAGAGAGATGAAGCAGGGACCCCCACAACCTGTTCATAGATTCCTTATAGTTTCATTGTTTGACATCACGATCATCAGTATTTTTAATTTTTGTTAATGTGGGTTTTCAGATATTTAACCACTTGAACCGTCAATACTTGACCTTTCACTGTACTTTGCTCTTTTCCCCCTTCAAAGTCCTTTGCCAAAAATAGCCGATCTACAAGCTCACAACGCCTTGCATTGCGAGGCGGTGTGAGCTAGTAGATCTGCTATTTTTGGCTAAAGTTCTCAGAATATGGACGCTAGAGTTCAAATGGTTATTATAAAAAAGGGGAGAAAAAAAAACAAGTTTTGGAGGACCCCCTGTGGTAACTCTGAGGACCCCCTAGGGGTCTCGGACCCCCTGTTGAAGACCCCTGCCCTACATGACTAGTTTAAAAATGAAGGAAACACACAGAAACTGCCACGTTTCCATCTGTAAGGCCAAACCTCATTGAACAAAAAGATTGTCATGGAATGAGTAATGGTGAATTGATGAACTTTTGGAACAAACAAAAAAACGTTGTATAAAACAAGACAAAAAATGTTTTTATAGGTGTTTTGGAGAGAAACTGAAAATATGACATCGGAAATTATTTGTCCACACTGAAAATGGAAAAAATATTTTTCTGGTATGACCAAGACGGGCCGCATTGACATGCCGCAGGTTGAATAGTGCAGTGTTAGAAAATGTAAAAAAAAAAAAAAGTTTTGAAAACAGACAATAGGGATTTTGATATACTGTATATTCACTAATTTAGCTGTGGAGGTCCTTGGAACCCACCCAAGGACCTCTGGGGGTCCCCCGGCCTCACTTAAAGAGGACAACCATAACTCTCAGAGTTAAAACCCCATAAGTCCATTTGGTTCCTATTTCTATTTAGCTGAGGACCCCCTTGGAAGTGGGACCCCCTCAAGGACCCCTGGCGGTCCCCGGGCCTGGACCCCACTTTGAGAACCACCGTGATAGAGTATGTTAATACAATATAGCTGAAGGCCTTTGGTATAGCAGTTATATTGTAATAAAATAGGCTATTATAGCCATGGACGGATTAACCCCCGCTAGGGCCCCTGGCCTATAATTTTTTTAGGGTTTATAGCCTATAATATATAGGCTATAATAATAACCAGTTACAGTATATTGTATTAAGGCGAGACACTACAGGTGAATAGGGTAAAAAAAATAACTAATAGCTACAACCATGAAACTTTTCCAGTTGATTACTTACATCAAGACTAAGAATTTTTGAATTACAAGTTTTCTGAAATTATATGTTTAGATATGCAAATGAGGCATTATATGCGCTAATAATGCCCAATTTGCATACTTTTCAGGTACATAAATCTGAAGATTGGATAATGCCAGATTCAAAACTATTGTTTCCCTTTCTTGACATATTAGAGACAAAACAAATTACAGAGGGGATTTTAGATATCTCTTTTTATCACTCCATAAATCATAAAATAGTGTCAACAGTCATAAAAAAGCCATTTTCGCCATGTTTTTTGTGATAAAATGTGATGTAAATCAGGCTATGAATGATATATCAACAAACCCCTCTGTAAATATCTTCAGGATATAGATACGAATAAAACTGGAAGGTTTGGTGTATGTGGGTGCAACTGAAGTGGAGATTTATGTACCTAAGTATGAGGAAAAACACATTTTGGGAAACGGCCTTTAAAGATCGGACACACCCCCATCCTATACAAACATTTTAATCATGTTAGATTCATCAAAAACACCTGTCCTCGGTTCTGGTGACTCATACTGCCCTCCTAATACATACATTTATGCAAGGGCAATGTAAGGGTACTCTTTTCAATTCATCAATAATAAAATAGCAAGCATAAGCAACCTTTTCAAATCACCAATGCAACAATGTGATAGATAGATATAGATAGATACCTTTATTATCCCAAGGGGGAAATTCAGTTGTCCAGTAGTAGCACAGCATTATACAGTTATTTACAAAGTTACAGAGACGTAAGAAAAAATAGATAAGAGGGAAAGAAACGAGAGAACAAAAAAAAAGAGCAGTACAGTACCAATAAAGAGAAGGTGCATCAATAGAGGGGGCGAATAATATATAAGTATATATACATAAAGTGTCTTGCAAAAAAGACCATAGCAGTCAATGCTAGTTAGTGCAAACAAGTATCTCACTGTCATTGTTAAACAAAGCAAAAATACTCAGAAACTACCAACACAAACTAATAGTGCAAAGTCAAAAAAAATCAGTGCGAAAAAAGAAGAAACTAGGAAGCGTGTCACCGCAAGACGCACATGAGCACTCTTCCTGGACGGTGATATAAAACTGTGGAAGGAAGGGAGTTGGTTAAGCATGGGGTTAGGGCCGAATAGGGTATTAAAAAATACCCTTTTTTACATGTTTTCACCTGCCATGTCTCCCCTTAACAAATTATGTTAATACAATATACTGTAACTGGTAGGCCTACGTGGTTCAGGTGGTGGTGGCATGGTCCCATACAGCACAATTAACGCTTAACCCTTGTTTTATATGTCAGCCATTCAAAAAATATAGCAGCTCTACAAGCTCACTCACAAAATTTGAAAAATGAATAATCTTGAGCAGGGGGGGGGGGGGGTCCTCCCAAATGGGGGTCCGCAGCCAAATACACATCAATGTGGGGGGTCTAATTGGCATGCACTGCAAATGGAACTGGTCTGGTGAAATGGATTTCATGTGATAAGAGGATGAGTGATGATCAGTCAGTGTGATTGCTTCCATGATGCTACCTTGAAACCCACGGCCTGCTGCTGCTGCTGCTGCAGCATGACTGTTGCATGTTGGTGGCAAGGGACAGTGCTGTTGCGCTCTTGCGCGGCGCCAGTGGGGAATCCTTCTAACAATGGAGCTGAGCTATTGACGCGCACGCACACGCACACGCACACACACACACACACACACACACACACACACACACACACACACACACACACACACACACACACATCTCCCCCATTATCATTACCATCACCCCAACCCTCTCTGACTGTCGTCTGCCCCGCGGCGACACTGGCTACTGGAGAGTAGCACATTAACATACTGCATACGCCTCCCTCCATAGCCTACTGTCTGTCTTACAGAGTAGCCTAGAGAGAGTACAATTAGGCTACAGAGGAATTCCTTGGTTCCCCCACGTAGCAGTGGTGTAGAAATACTGTACAATTTTTAGGTATTTCGTATTTGTAACGTTGTAGCCTACTTTATTTCCAATTGCCAGTAGCCTTTTAGGCTACTTCTACCCAGCTACATTTCAGATTCAGAGGAAAATATTGTACTTTTACTCCACTACACGTTTTTGAAAACGTAGAGTTACTTTGTAGATTTTGATTATTATCACAAAACAGCCTTATCTACATTTCGGCCATTTGAAAATAGCAGATCCATAGGCTACTTTAACTGTAGGCCTACTGTCATTCAAACAGCAGCCTACATTTCTTATATGCAAACTTCCAATAAAGTCGTCAATCAATCAATCAAGTGCCTATTATGTGGTAGGAACTTAAATAAATGCCTTTATAAACCTTTAAATGGGCTATAAAAACATGAAATCATTTTAGTGGTTACAGCTGCATTTTAGCCTGTCTTTAATTTTAAAACAACTGACATGTCATTATCCCAAACGGAAATGGGTTTCTATTGTCTAAATGGTCATTAGAATATACACGAGGTGACAGACTAGTCAAAACCTCACAATGAATGGATGCTAATGTGTCTTTGACCAGAGGGCGGCAGCACTGGGTCTTGTAATGTCAATATTACGCACCAAAAACCAGTGGTGGAACAAGGCTATAGGGCCAGGCTATACTCACATTAATAAGTTAAAGTATCAATACTGCAATTGTGTTAATTAAAAGTCCGGAATTCAAAATGTACCCCAGTAAATAAAGTACCAAAGTATATTGGCTCCAAAAATGTTTACTTTTTTACTTAAATTGACAAAAGTAAAATAGGCTACTCATTATGCAGAATGTCCCTTTTCACGTTTTCAAATGTATGTAGGCCTGTAGAAATCATTGTTTTCTATATACAGTTGTTCATTATAATGATAATGATGAAATGTTGTGTTTTGAAATGTTTACAGATCGAAACTGATTAAACATGAAGGTGCAGGTGAGTGGTGACTTCCCCTTACAGTTGTTACATCATTCAGCAGATCTACAAGCTCACAATTGTTGCTTGTAGATGTGCTATTTTCAAAAGATTTTCACATTCTATAATTTGAAAACTTGTGAAACTGCAGGACACTCTGCTTAATGAGTAGGACTACTTTCTACTTTGGGTACTATAGTAATATTTTTGTATTTCACATTCACACAATAGATATATAGTTGAACGTTTAGCTTGGTAATTCAATGTAATCTCAATGGAAACCAGCTTTAAAGCTTTCAAAGCTTTGCTTGGAGCGTCTCCTGTATCTTTAGAGATTACATTGAATTACCAAGCAAAACGTTCAACTATATATCTGTAGTGTGAATGAGGCATAAGGTCCTTGAAATAAATACCCCAAAAGTTGCAGAACGACTGTTTAGAATCATTGGCATGATAATGTCAACATTGGGGTCCGTCTTATTGAGTCAGATATGGCTCCGACCTCACTGGTCAAATATCAGCCATATAGAGGGGGTGAGAAGCATTTTTCAGTTTTCTATCAAATCACTCTTTATATATAGACAAATGCCGGCCTATAGCTTATGTTGTGTAATTTTTCCTGAAAATGTAACTTTCCTCCATTAAAAAGAAGGTAGAAAAAAGCGTTTTGCCTGTGTGAGCTGTGGGTTACTTGATCTCTTGTTTGCGCAACACAATCACATTTTTTTTAAGCGACAGGGTGTCTAGACACCCCACGTGACCGGGCGCGCCAATGCGCACTGGAGAGAGGAGAGGGAGAGAGAGAGAGAGAGAGAGAGAGAGAGAGAGAGAGAGGGAGAGAGAGAGCGAGAGAGAGCAGTGGTCGAAAAAATACTCACACTTTTTACTTAAGTAAAAGTATCAATACAATACTCTGTTACAAGTAGCCTACAACTCAAACCTCAACTTCAAAATGTACTTCAGTAAAAGTACAAAGGTACTGGCATCAAAATATAATTAAAGACAAGTAGGCTACCAAAAGTAAAAGGTCTACATACTATGTTATATAAGCTCACAACCGCTCACAACGCGTCGTGAGCTACTTTCAAATAGACTAAAGTGGTTAACATGTGTTTTGTCATTTACACCTGCAAAGTAGCTTTAGGCGAACTAAAGTTTTCAAATAGAGAAAAAGGTAGGCCTACAATGCTGGGCCTATTTGCCTCTCTGAAGTGAAATGTAGTGGAGTAGGCTAGAAGTGAAATTGGAAATGCTCAAGTAAAGCACAAAAATGGTACTTAAATACAGTACTTGAGTAAATGTACTTAGTTACTTTACATCACTGGGGGAGGGAGAGAGAGAGAGAGAGCGAGGCGGGGGGAGGGGGGGGAGGGAAGGGGGAGACGGTCTGGACTGGAGAGAGATCAGCGACAGACAGTCAGACGCAGCAAGCAACGCAACAAGGGCACAGCACGGTGGAACCATATACAGTCATATGCCCACTGCTTCCCACCGAGATCACATCACTTGTCTGCTTCCAGTGTCTGCTGGGCGTCCCCGCTCTGCTCGCAAGAAACAAGAAGAAAGGCACAGGGAAAATAACAGCATACAATTGGATTAATTTGCCACGGGATTTCGTCTGTTCTTCTGCGGGGAAGGAGAAGGGGAAAAAACGCTGCATTGGGACGTAAAGGCTATAATAACCAGACCAGACGGCTCCAAATGATAAAACGCAACTAAATTACAACTAGGGGGTGTATAGATTATTCCGTCCAGGCTGCCTGGCACCATCGGTGGATCACTTCAGGATTTTTGCTCGTTCGTTCGTTCGTTTTCTTTTTCTTTCGTTTTTTTTGGATCCGCTTCTGAACGAGCACCCCCCCCCCCCCCCCTTCGTTGAAATATCATTTCGAAGACCCAACATCTCCTAGACCTAGAATGAATGTCACATTTTAGATGATAAGGGATACAGTTCGCCGAGCCTATAGTCGTCGTCGGGCGGTTGGATCTGGGATATTTTTTTTTTTGGTGTGGATTATGCTCTTGATGAAGACAGAGAGACGAGCTTTGCTTTTCATGGAATAATAATTATTGTTTCGTCCAGGGCTTGCCTAGCCTTTTATTCCATCACACTACCAGACCGTCTATTTATATTGCACCATATATGCTATTTTTACCATGTTAATCCTAAACCATAGTGAAGTATCGGCATGGTGTATATGTGGCTTAGCTCGAAGCAAGCTCATCACTACTAGCCTACCAAATGAATAAATATAACACGTATAGCCTATCTTGCTGCTGTGTTATACCAAATGTAGTTGCGTTAAAACCCGTTATACACATTCGTAAGCTGCTAGTTGTTATATCGCAAGTCTTAAACACACATTTAGGTGACGGTTACTCGCCCCCTAAATGAGATCTGGCTGTCATAGGAACCGTGGCAGTGTTTTATAAAAGGTTTTAGGTAGTAGGCTATAATAGCCTATAGGTAACATAGACTGGCGCATGCTACAGATTGCCTCTGCTTCCCCTGCACACGGCTTCTCCAGCGTATCATCTCGGGCTGCTCATTCCTGCCTGGACTCGGACGCCGGCGGAATCTTCATGATTCGCGGACACGATGCTCGTTTTTTAGCCGGGAAACCCTCGACTTCTCGTCCCGCATGTTCAGGACCAAACGATCGGGGCTCGTCCGGCGACTCTGGAGGAGCCGCGCGCCCGCCCAGGAGGGCGCCGACGTCGGCGGGGAGGCGGACAGGGGAGGAGGAGGATCGCATGGGTCCGGCGGGGGCTGCTGCATGGGCAAGACGGCAAAGGTCGCCAAGTCCGGCGGCGGCGGCGGCAACGCCGGCGGGTCGGAGGCCGAACTGAAGGCGCTGACCCACTCGATCCTCAAGAAGATCAAGGAGAAGCAGTTGGAGGTGCTGCTACAGGCGGTGGAGTCCAAGGGGGGCGCCCGGAGCCCCTGCTTGCTCCTGCCCGGCAAGGTGGACGCCAGAGTGGGCCAACAGTCTTATTCCCTCCCGCTGCTGCTCTACAAGGTGTTCAGGTGGCCGGACCTCAGGCACACCTCGGAGCTGAAGAGGCTGTCTTGCTGTGAATCCTACGGGAAAACCAACCCGGAGCTCGTCTGCTGCAACCCGCACCACATGAGCAGGCTCTGTGAACTAGGTGAGTCTGTCTGGGATATACGCTGGAATGATATTGATCAGTGGTGGGGAAAAGTACTCAAAATGTTTTATTCAAGTAAACGTAGCAATACCGCAATATAAAAATAACAAGTAAAAGGCCTGTGTTGAAAATGTTACTTGAGTAAAAGTACAAAAGTAGGCTATATTGTCATCAAGTAGTGCCTGAAATAAGTAAAAGTAGGCTACTAAAATGTTTGAAAATAGCCTATGTAAAATAGGGCTATTGTGGTTAATGTAGGCATATGTTTTATGGATAGGCTAGGCCCAATAATCGAAAGTAACTTAAAAATATTGGAGTAAAAGTATAATAGCCTATTTGCCTCTGAGACGGACTACTGTAGAAGTAAAATACTGGAAATTGGAAATACTCCATGATAAAGTAATAAAATACCTTGAGTAAATGTACTTAGTTACTTTACACCACTACTGATAAACCAAATAAAATGTCATTATGTGTTGTGGTTGTTGCATTAGACCAGGTAAAGGCTGCCACCATGTCAAAACCACATGTCAAAGCACCATACCTTGCAATTAGATTAATTGGAAATGACAGCAGCATCTCAGGTTTCCATAAGGTCACGTGTGGGCTAGTATGTGGTGACAGTGTCATGTAATAACATCATTATGTCAGATAGTGTTGTCAAACATGGAGTTCGGGACAACAAATAAATATTAGTGACACACAGAAATGTGTCTGTGATAGGCCCTGAGTTATAGGCCTACATGATACAACAAAATGTAGTTTTGTTTTAGCTACATAAATAGTAGGATAGGCCTAGTTTCACTCAGAAGAATATAGGCTTACATCTAGATGTGCAGCCTAAGCTTTTCCAGAGCTTTCAGACAGAGGGCCCACTTTGCAAAGCATATTGCATTGTGTTTATTTTTTCTTTTCTTTTTTTTTATCATTTCACAATTCTCTTTTCCAAAGTTCAACGACTCAGATAGCTAGGCTAGGGCCATTGCAGTGAGTGGAGTGTTTCCATCGTGAACTAAGTTTCCAGGCGGCGTGTGTGTGTGTGTGTGTGTGTGTGTGTGTGTGTGTGTGTGTGTGTGTGTGTGTGTGTGTGTGTGTGTGTGTGTGTGTGTGTGTGTGTGTGTGTGTGTGTGTGAGTGAGTGCGCGCGCGTGCGTGCGTGTGCTGTCTGTCCTGGGAACCAAAAGCACTGGTGGAAAACTAATTAAGTACATGTACTCAAGTATTTGTTTGATGTTATTGATTGATTGAAGACTTTATTAGAAGTTTGCATGGGAAAAGCCACATAGCTTTTATAAATATAGCGACTCCACAGCTATACTCTCCACTACATCTCTCAGACAGATGCAGCTATACTTGTTTTTACTACACTACAATTCGGCGTTTAGTTACTAATAAACAGATTATTAATAGGCCACAATGACCACTTTAAGTAAGGCCTATTTTATATTTCAACCATTCTAAAACAGCCAATCTACACAAAGCTCACGACGAGGTCGTGAGCTTGTAGCTAGTAGACATGCTAATGTCAAAACATACTTTTAAGTGCTGCCTATTCATTTTGACGCAAACAGGTCCTGTGTTTGCAATTTGCATCAAAATGTAGACCTATGTTTATTTTTTTGTTTCCTACTCTTGTACTTTTACTCAAGTATAACATTTTCAATAGGCCTTTTCCTCAACATAAGCCTAATCATTTCGACAGTGTGGTCGCTGCTATTGATACTTTTCTTTTACTCTAAAAAGTAAAAACATCCGAGTAGAGTTCTTCCAGCAGCCATGCAGCCAGGCAGTGGCCAGAAACAGAGGCGTCAACTGGGTATGGCAAGCTATGGCAGCTGCCATACCTTGGCTACAGGGGGGAAATAATAACATGTACTGTAATCGTGCCTATTGCTAAGGTATGGCAACATGACTGGTGTCTTGCACGCGCGCGAAGGCGCGCGTGCAAGACACCAGTCATGTTGCCATACCTTGAACGGACGCCGCTGGGCCAGAAAAGAGGCCCGTATCTCTCAGTAGTCTGCCCTAGACGCTGATAGTGGCTGTGCTGGCGCCAGCCTGGAGCCCCCCTGTTTATCTGCACACTGCCAAATGAAAGGCAATAGCCGCCCGACCGCCCTGCCTCTCTCTCTCTCTCTCTCTCTCTCTCTCTCTCTCTCTCTCTCTCTCTCTCTCTCTCTCCCTCTCTCTCCCACCCTCTCTCTCGACAGAAACACTCTCCCAAAAGAATGCCAACTGTTATCGTAAGTTTCAATCTTTTTCGCGTGTGTTTTGTTTTTGTGTGTGTGTGAGTCTCATCAGTCTCTTTCCCCTCTCTCTCTCCCCCACACCATGCAGAGTCCCCCCCTCCGCCCTACTCACGCTACCCCATGGACTTTCTTAAACCACCTGGTGAGTTGGACATTTTTATTTTTACACAACATATTTGACCAGTAGTGGAAAATAGGCCTACTTAAGTACATTTACTTAAGTATTTTTTTGTTATTTGTACTTTACTTTAAGTTTTTCCAATACTTTAACTTCACTACACTACATCTTGAGACAAATATAGTACTTTTACTTTTACATACTGGTACATCAATGCGTCGTGAGCTTGTAGATCTACGGCAACTTGAAATGGGACATTCTGCACAATGAGTACTTTTACTTTTGGTACTTTAAGTACATTTGATACCAATACTTTTGTACTTTTACTCAAGTACATTTTGGATTCCAGACTTTTACTTGTACATTTGCCGTATTGATACTTTTACTGAAGTGAAACATTTGAATAGGCTACTTTTTTCCCCCCACCACTTCCGACATAATGATTGGGTATATTACAGTTGGGGTATTATGTTAAAGCAAACACGACTTTACTTCAAAATAAAACTGATGGAGGACTTTGGAGTCAGTGAAGGGTCTTGTAAAATGATGGGACATTTTATGACATCTCTCTCTCTCTCTCTGCGTGTGTGAGTGGAGGGTGTCCGCTGTGGAAACGGCTCCATGTTGTGTTGTGATTTATGATAGCAGTGTAGTGGCACGCCTGACTGTCGGGGCAGTTATAGCATGGCGGGCAGCCAGGGCCCACATAGCACCTAGTTGAGATACCAAGCTATAGAGACTGGCTGACTGGCAGGCAAGGCAATAAGGCACCCCACACCAGCGTGTGAATGTGTTTGTGTTTATGTGCGCTGCTCTAACGGTATAATTTTGTATTCGTCAGTCAATTCGATTCAATTCAAAGGCGCTTTATTGGCATGAGAAAACCTAAGTTTACATTGCCAAAGCAAGTGTCAAAATATAATGAAAACAGTTGAAAAGGGGAAACATATATACAGTTGGAGGGGGTACAGCATTGTGTAAACAGAGCTATGTCACATGTTATATATATATACCAGGAGGATATAAAAGCTTTTTGATACAAATAGCAGCAATCTTTTGCAGTCGCTTTGGAGCAAATGGCAGAAAAATCTAATCTTGTATGAGGATCCCTGGCTCAAAATCTGTTCAGACAGCAGGGTCCATGACCAAATACATATTCATTTTTGGTGGTCCTTGACACACACTGTGTGTGAGTGTAGGTTTGTGTGGGACATGTATGTTAAGTGTCTGGCCTTTTGTTTTTAGTTTTTTTTGTAGCCTGAAACTGAACTTTTGTGTTTAGCGAGAGAATTGTTCAAAAGTGGGGAAATGAGATTTTGGTTCGCTGCATACAAATGTGTTTTGGTGGGGGGTTGGGGGTGTTGAAGGAGTTGCTATTGTTGTGTAAATGGTGTGTGTGTGTGTGTGTGTGTGTGTGTGTGTGTGTGTGTGTGTGTGTGTGTGTGTGTGTGTGTGTTGCGGGTGCGGGTGCGGGTGCGCACACACGTGCGCGAGGTGGGTCAGGGGGTGGAGGAGAGGAGAGGAGGGGGATGTGTGTAGCCTAGATAGAAGCTTTTGTTTAGAGAGGAAATCAGAATTGCAAATCATACAACAGATTGGACGGGCAGACAGACAGACAGACAGACAGACAGACAGAGACAGAAGCCCCGTCTACTGGAGCCAACCAGCTATTTATCAGCCTAATGAATCTATACAGAGTCGGGGCTGAAGGCGCTGGGCTGCTGCTCGCTGCCAGTCACACACAGTCGAAAGGCCTCGGTTATAGTTGTGTCGACAAACATACAATTTCCTGCACGCAATTGATCTCTCAGCCAACTATCAATCACTGTGCTATGTGAGATCATCATGACAGCAGCCATTATCCTTAACTAGCCCATTGTTTCTGAAAGCCACCAATCCTCGACTCCGGATCTCATTTGACTGTCCTATTCCCCCTGTGGTGGTGGTACAAAGTACTCCACCGAGTCAACCCCCCTAGTACTTGTGTCACAGTATAGATAGATTACTCCTGGCCTCGACTGCGAGTGAAAGTTGCTCGGTCAAACCTCTACTAGAGTTTGTACTGGTGTCTGGCATCCTCGATTTTATTACAAAGTACAAGACCTGTCCAGAAATATATATATCAATAATAGTGAAAATGGCAGATCTACAAGAATCTATTTCTATAATCAATGTCGGTACAAAGGAAGCGAAATCGCAATTCATTGCAATCTATCGCGAGTTCACACGATGCCACGTTGTGAGCACGTTTTCCAAAAATGTTCCCAAATTAAGTAACCGACTTGAACACCAAGCATTCATATTCTGCGGGGAACATTTTGGCAAAGAGTTGAATACCCAGGACTTCCGACGTAAAAAAGACCGTAAAAAGACTTATTTGGGATGTTCCTTTTAGGCAGGGTGTTTAACTGTACTCGTACTACTGTACTACATTCTTTTAATGTATTGACTATACTTGTTATGTTCTCCACTTTGTCTAATAAAATACTTAATCAATCATTCAATCAAAAAGTTGGACATTTGGGTGTACATGCAAGTACAGAGACAACTCCGGTCCAGTTAGTTCATTACTACTAAGTCTAATAGAGGGCTTAAGTGGTTAATTGGCATGCATTGTCATCGCGCACATATTATTATTATTATTATTATTATGTCAGCGTGGCTGAGTCACTTTTGAAGCATGTCAGATATCGGGGGGTTTCCTGTCTAGATAGTATGTGGGCGCCGTACAGGCTGCGGGGGGGTTGGGAGGGGGGGTTGGGGGAGCTCGTTGAGCAAGGCGGCTTCCTGCAGGGCGTCGTGCCAGCGCTCCATTAACTGTTTACAAGAGTTCCCCTCCTCTTGCCCCGTGGAAGACCACCGCCACAACCCCCACCCCACCCTAACACAACACATGGAAGTGGTCGAAAGTAACTTAAGTACATAGCAGGGCTGTCACAGTTATTATATAGGCCTAATCGTCTAGTCGCAATCATTTGACA
Organism: Nannobrachium achirus; assembly: GCF_963921795.1. Classification (NCBI taxonomy): domain Eukaryota; kingdom Metazoa; phylum Chordata; class Actinopteri; order Myctophiformes; family Myctophidae; genus Nannobrachium; species Nannobrachium achirus. Next base: position 9,036,110 of record NC_137822.1, on the reverse strand, counting down.
TAATCGCGATTATTTGACATAATCGCGATTATTATATAAAATGTCATAATCGTGACATTGCCAGTGTTTCTCAAACTTTCAAATCAAATCCCAAGGTCTCCCCTTAACTCTGACAGTGACGGGTCCATTTGGTCAGAGTTACAGACTTGTATGGGTCAATTTAGACCCCCATAAAGGAACCCACAGAGTCCCTGGAATCCACTTTGAGAACCACTGCTCTATGCTAGCGTCTTTTCCGTTTTCCGCTCCACATTAAAATCTCCGCGTTGCATTGTGTGTGTGTGAGCTTGTAGATCGGCTATTTTCAGCGCGAGTTCTTTCCCCCTCCACAATACGGATGCTGGGGTTTAAGTGGTTAAGTGAAAAGAAAATAAAAATGATGGAGAGCAGGCCTATTTCGGTCTCTTTTGGTTTCCACCACCACCATGCACTCAACAATCAGTGCAGGAAGAGCACAATGGCCACCAGTCCAGGCAGGCAGCCTGTGTGACTCAGTCAGTCAGTCCGTCAGGAGAAAGTGGCTTTCAATGAACACAAACAATAGGAAGTCATTACAGCCGCAGCTGTGGCTCTTTATAGGAGGGGGTTCTGGTTCTGTCTCTGTCTGTCTGTCTGTCTGTCTTTGATTCTCAAACGTAACAGTGGTGATGCTCTTCATTCACACTATGCTTTCGGGTGATGTGAGATATTGACGGTATACGAAATATAATATACATGTCAGCATTCAAAATTGGGGACTCATTCCCTCAGGACAGTCGAGATTTAAACGTCATCCCAGTAAATTCGCAGGCATTTCAAGCGAGTCAGTGGGAACAGGGTTTCTAACGGCGCTGTTGTTGAGCGCCGTTGAGCGCCGAAAATATAAACTAAGCGTGGTTGAACTGTGGCGTTAATCTTTCCTGCGACAGCGTGACTTGTTCTGCCTCTCGCAGATGAATGCGTCATTGTAATATTAATATTTGCCCTCCGTACCACTCTTCTTAACCCAATATGACACTCCAAATAACCATGGCTAATATAGAAATAGAGGAAAGACTGTGATTAATGGATGACATGGGAGTCAGAGCCATATAAGTGCCATCTAATATATTACTACTACTATAATAACAGTGATGTTTTTTATTCTTTTAAATACCACCCTAAAGCATCACGAGTGTGAATGAAAAAGCTTGTTAGTTCTATGAACAAACTGTTGTTCTATTAACCAGAAATGCTTCATGAAATCAATGTTGGTTTAAGAGATTGGCTGGAAAAAGACCTTGTAAACGTACTGGCGGAGAGAGATAGATAGGGGGAGAGAATGTCTGTGTATCGTACAAAGAGCGACGGTTTTCCTTTTGTTAAAATACGTTTGAAAAACGCAACCCGCTATACTACCAATATTTACAAGCAGCCCAAAGTCGCTTATAATAAGCAGACATGGCAACACTGTACTCTGTCTGGATCTTGCCCTGGTTCGCATGCCTCTCTCTATCTCTCTCTCTCTAAACGTGCCGGTGACTCCCACCGGAAACCTACAAGCTTGTCGTGATCTACTAGGCGTCACATCGTAGTGACTGTACTCGAGTAAACGTACTTAGTTCATTTCCGCCACTGTGCGCCAACCGAGTATAAAGGGGGCTTGATGCCCCCTTGCCCCTGCTGAGTATAAACGGGGCTTGATGCCCCCTTGCCCCTGCTGTGGTGGTGGTCAGCTGGGAACTGTTGCCCAGGAGATCAGGGCTGGCTGCTGGCAGCCAATGACAGAAGGGCATGGGCTGGGTGGGAAGGGGGGGTTGAGAGGGTGAGTGCTCGCTTGTGCATGTCGTCACTGTGAACACAGCGTGGTCCCTTACATAAGTGGTTCTCAACCTTTTCAGGCCGCGACCCCCAAAATAATCATATTTTAACTGGGGACCCCCCCCTCCCACCCTACGAGCACTAAGAGTTGAGGCATTACATTGTGTATAACACAGTTCTATTGTGAAAATAGCAGATCTACATGCTCACAACGCCTTGCGTTGCGAGGCGTTGTGAGCATGTAGAATAGATCGTCTATGTTCACAATTTCTGCTTCTAATATTTGACCGTTTGGTAAATGTTTAATTTCTCATTTTAGAGGTATTAAAAAGTCCTTCAATTGTCACTTTAGAAATGTGCAGATACCCTCCGTACACTTAAAATTCATGTTGGTTTGTTTACTGTTGAGTGAGAAAACAACGTTGCCCATTAAGTTAATCCTCTGGGGAACCCCCCAAAATAATTTGGGGACCCCCCCTGGGGGACCCGACCCACAGGTTGAGAAACACTGCATTACATGTCCTGCACGCTGAGGGCACACGGCTAGCACAGAGGCTACTGCTGTACCTCACTGTTGATCTACAAGTAGACATTTTGTTTCATCAACAAATAAAAAGTAGACTAAGATGTTAGGGAGGGACTAGTGGAGAAGAGATCCAGTAGAACTAAAAGACAAGCTTTTTGTTTGGTTGCGCTCCGGGCGGTGTTGGCGCTCTGAAAATAGCAGATCTGCAAGCTCACAACACGTCACGCTGTGACGCATTGTTTATTCGAAATGCTATGACTAAAACGAAATCCAAATTTGCTGTCAAAACTAACACTGCATCGTATTACCCCTATTAGACTGCCAACTTTATAAACGCAGGAGCTAAATGCTAGTGTAGCCGAGATCCAATCACAGCGGCCAGTGCCATAGAGAGTGTGGTTTACAGGATGGTAGGTGACGTGCAGTGAATGGAATGTATCATTAGTGAATACCAGGACGCCACCAGCAGCACAGTATTATACTCTGCTAGCTAGCACACTCCCAATGCTTTACAGCAGTGCTTCCCAAAGCTTTCAGCTCCAGACCCGAGAGAGAAATCCCATGTCTCCCTCCGGCTCCCAAACTAGTGAAAATAGCAGATCTACAAGCTTGCAGATCCGCTGCTATTTTCGCTACTTCTTAAAAGTATTTTTTTCTCCCCTCTAATTAATGTATTGTTTGTTTGAGCGGTGCTAACCGCTCCTACCATCTGGCTTTGCGTGTATGTATGTGCGTCCCTACGTCGCGCAAAGCAAACTGACACCACGACAATGACAACGTATTCATTAGTATTTATTCTCAAAGGCACCGCTCACTTCACACCGGGTTTGATTCTTTTTAAATTGAATTCTTAACCTATGGAAAGTGATGATAAGAGGGTATTCACTACTTCTGACCCATAAAGATTTGTCCGCGACCCGCGTCACGGGCCCCGAGCCACCCTAGGGAAACGGTAGTTTACAGCACCCTTCAGTACAGAGGTTCTACTCAAAGCGTAATCCCCCGGCATCAAGTTGGAACTAGTCTTTAGATTACAAAGTGTTAAGAGTGGAGTTTATTATTATTCCACTATGAGAGGAGATGGGGGGAGGTATGGTTTGTTTTAACTGCCTGTGGGTCGGCCATTAAAGAAATTACAGTATGCCGCTTTTCAAAGCTGCCATGTCTTGCCTCGCGGTCCTGACTGTCTGCCTCATTGTTTTGGCTATGATGGACTATATCCTGCTAAACTGTTAGATTCCTATTAATGATATTGGGAAAAGAAACACAGGCTCGCACATAACACAAAACAATGGGGCTCTATATTTTTAGAAGCGCTCGCGGCGGGGGCCGCAAGGATGGTAATGGGGTGGTCTGTCTGTGTGTCCTTTTTTGACAATTTGTGTGACACATTTCTCCTCTAATCGTCGTATACACGAAACACGGCAGCCAGGTTGAACGTGGTAGAGATAATCCAAAGCTAGCTCACATATGCAGAATTTGTTGCTGTCGGGTAGAAACCTCTTACCGTATCTCTATATCGTTGTTGTCGGGTGGAAACCTCGTATCTCCAAGTTTCAAATGTGTACGTCCTTTCGCAAAGTAAAGCCCTGCTTCATCATACAAGGCCGTCGCACAAAAGTAGTGAAAACAGCAGATCTACAAGCACACAACGCCTCGCGGTGCGAGGCGTTGTGTGCTTGTAGATCGTCTGTTTTCACTAGTTTAAATATTTTTTTAAATGATAAATGCAAAAGAACCGGTTTTGGACGTACAAGGTTTTCATCCGACAGCGACGATATTCTTTAAACCCTTTGTGTTTTTTGTGATTATCTTATCGGCCCTACTTGATTCATACTACAGCGTCACACAAAAGTAGCAAAAGTAGCAGATCCACAAGCTCGAAACTTGTTTGTTACGTTTTGAAAAAGTGACAGTTTTCCTTTCCAGCCGACCGAGACAAGATACTTGTTGGTGACAGGGTTGGGGTCAGTTTTCTCCCATCAGTCAGCCGGGTGCTTGGGAACGCCACTGTGGCCTTTTCACTCTTGGGGCCCTCTGTCTAGTTTGTGGGTGGTAAAGCTGTCGCATTCGGGCCGATAATAACAGACAAGCGCTGCTTAGTGCAGTGTTTTTTTCCCGTCCAGGCGCTTAATGCAATCTATCAACGCTGAGATTCCCAAATTTCCCATGCCTTGTTGCGAGCAGAAACCGCCGATTCCGTAGTCTGTGTGGAAATTAGGGGTCTAGTCCTCCTTATGCTCCCGGTCCCGGAGCAGTGGATTATGGGGGATTATCTCTGGTCTGTGTCAAGCGTGTTGGAAACGTCTCTATATGTGTCGACCGACGTCTGTGTGTTTGTACATCTGTGTGTGTGTGTGTGTGTGTGTGTGTGTGTGTGTGGTCTTCGGTGTCTTCGTTAGGCATTGGTTTCACTTGAACGATTGGCAGCCACACTTTTTAAGGACCCTACTCTCACCATGCACCAACTATTACACTCACCATTGTCTTCATATTATAGTTGACTTGACTTAAACCGTAAAAAGATACAGTATATATATTTTTTCAGTTATAGTTAGTTACAGTGCAGGCTGCATGTGAACAGCCCATCGCGGCAGCTTGTGAGCTTGGCTATTATTTTCGGCGTGGGACGAATGAATCAGTCTTCACGTGCATGCTTTTTTAAACACATAAATTGTGCATTTACACAGCGCCTTTATCCAAGGCGCTTTACAGAGAACGTGCATTACATTCACCTATCAAGGACTGCGACTGAACTGGGAACCTTTCATGTTCTAAAGCCCCTTTTCGACTGCAGTTTTAGCACTACACCACACCACACTACACCACACCACACCGCACCACATAAAAGTATCTACATTTTCCATTACACAAAAGTACCTCTATCGGTAAGAAACAAATTGACCCTTTTAACTGTGATTATAATACATAATAAATTTGTATTACAACTATCCTAATTATAATGCACTATAATGGATTATAACTGTGATTATAATACATTATAAAGTATTAATGTATTACTATGATAATTATAATATACTATAATAGATTATAATAGTGGTTATAACACAATAGAATCTATTATCATGTATTACAACTATATCCTGGTGGTCTAAATGAAAAGCCAGTGAGTGATCAGTCATTATGAAGTGTTTGGCCCTGTTTGGTCTAGCTCAGACCTACTCTAGAGTGGATACTTTTTAGTACCCCGTTTAGTACCACTTTCACACCACTCTACCCAGGGCCTTGTAGTGGAAAACCTCACACAAGTGGGCGGTGTGGTGTGGAGTGGTGTGGAGTTGGGCCAGTGGAAAAGGGGCTTTAGACAGCAACTCTACTCCTTACTACTAGTTACTACTCCCTTATAACGTGTCTGTCTCTGTGGCTTTGTCTCCAGATTCTCCAGACTCTGGACCTGCGTCCAGTGAAACTGGGGGAACGACCTACTCTGCCCCTGTGGGGCTTTCAGGTAAACACACCGTCCACTTCCTTCATTCTCTCTGTCTTCAGTCTCTCTCTCTTCCCCCTCTCATCCCCTCCTTCTCTCTCCCTCCTTCCTTTCCCTGGTCACTACCTTCCTTCCATCTCTCCAGTGGTGTCAGTTCAGCAAAAGCTAAGGTATGGCAAAAGCTAAGCTAAGGCCTTCGCGCACGTGCAAGACACCAGTCATGTTGCCATACCTTAGCAACAATGGCAGCTGCCATACCCAATTGACGCCTCTGCATCTCTCCTACTGCTCCAACCCCACCACTCTCTATTCTTTCTTTCTTTCTTTCTTTCTTTCTTTCTTTCTTTCTTTCTTTTGGTGATGATGAGACAGTGGCCATACCTCCCCTGGCCCCCCAAGAAAGGGTCTGTGTTTCTTTTTGACTGACCGAGTGCTCCTCTCTTCTCCGTCTCCGTTCTTTTGCCGCGCGATGCCGTAATGGAAAACAAGCCTGCCCGGCGGATGTTTGGCACAGGCTGCTGCTGCTGCAGTGTATGTGTGTATGTGTGCGTGCGCTTGTGTGTGTGTGTGTGTGTGTGTGTGTGTGTGTGTGTGTGGTCAGGAGCAACTAAGCAGTGGTCAGGAAGTTGCTCTCAGAATGTAAAATATCAACATTTTCTTTCAATTAAAAATAAGTTACTGCGCGCTCTCTCTCTCTCTCTCTCTCTCTCTCATTGGTTAAGTGTTACGTCTGTGCTACCTTCTCAAAACACAAATGATTTACCAAAGGACCAATAATTATATGATAACTTTCCAACAGAAATACTTTTTTGTTGGAATTAATCAAACTGGGAACGAGGTCTCTTCCTTCCACGACAGTTTTGTTACTAGTTAATTAAAGATTGATTCTTTTATACAGAACATACATTAGCCACTTCAGCCCTATATAAAAGCTCACAATGCGTTGCATTGTATCTACAAAGTAACTGGTAACTAAAGTTTTCAAATAACCTGTGTGGAGTAAAAGTAGGCCTACAACGTTTGCCTCTGAGATGTATAGTAGAGTGGAAGTTATTAGAAAAAAGGAAACACCCGAGTGAAGCAAAAGTACCTCAAAATTGTATTTAAGTACAATACTTGAGTAAATGTGCTTAGTTACTTTACCACGCACAGAGAGAGAGAGAGAGAGAGAGAGAGAGAGAGAGCGAGAGAGAGAGAGAGAGAGAGAGCTCCAGCTAGCTCCAGGCTGGTGTGTTTGTGTGTGTTTTGCTGCAGCTCAGATGGTTCTCATTACAAGGGCTTTAAAGCCTGTTTTATGTCAGTTGGTGTTCACTGACCATTTTCCCCCTCCTTTGTTTAGCAGTGGGGGTGGGGCGGGGGCCCGCGCACGTGTGTGTGTGTGTGTGTGTGTGTGCGCGCACACGTGTGTGAGCTTGTGTGTGTGTGTGTGCGTGCACACGTTCTTAGATGGGGCAGAGATTGGAGCGGTTGCTAGATGAACCAGATAGAGCAAATGAACACACGGTTATCGCTCTCCTCTCCTCTCCTCTCCTCTCCTCTCCTCTCCTCTCCTCTCCTCTCCTCTCCTCTCCTCTCCTCTCCAGTGGTAGCAGCACATTCATAAATGTGTGGCTGCGTGGTGAACCCGTCTTGCCTTCACCTCCCCCTGTTCAAACCCCCTTCCCTCCTCCCAGTTCCTCCTTCTGGTGGGACGTCCTTACGTCCCCCCTGCGTGCACACACACACACACACACACACACACACACACGCACACACGCACGCACACACACCATGCACGCAAACTAGAATAACTTCTTTTACGCATTCAGACTGAGTTAAGTTCAGTTTGTGGCGTATACCGTATAAGGTTGCCGTCAGACAGAAACCTCTTATCTCCATATTGTCACTTTTTGCACTTTTTTCCCCTTGTAGATTACTGGCATATGCGTGATCGTACTTAGTCACACAAAAGTGTCTACTTTTACTGCTACTTGTTTGTTTTGAATCCCGGAAGGTAACAGAGTGGACGTAATGAGGTTTCTTCCCGAGAACATCGTATCAAATTCTTATGATTTTTTTCTCTTTTTTCTCTAAAGTAAATCTCTGCTTCACTATGCAAGGCTGTCGTGCAAAACTAGTGAAAACAGCAGATCTACAAGCACACAACGCCTCGCATCGCGAGGCGTTGTGTGCTTGCAGATCGGCTATTTTCACTATCTTAAATCATTTTCAAAACGATAAACACAAAAGGAACGGTTTTGGACATACAAGGTTTCCACCCGACAACAGCGATATATATATATATATTTTTCTCCTTTCTTAACACACGGTGAAACTGTGAAACCCAAGACCCGCGGGGTCTTATAAATTGAGTCCTCCTCCTCGCTGGCGTCTGCCCTCCCCCCGCCCGCCTCCCCCACCCAGCTTGTTGTTTGCTTCTCGACTCTCGAGAGCAGTACAGAAACGGAACCGCAAATGGACCCCGTAAAAAATAAAAAGGCATCCGCCGCCGTTCCGTTTGAGTTACTGGAGAAGAAAACGTTTTGGGGGGATAAGAAGAAGTGCTCTCTGTGGAGACCGACAACAGCCACACGGCTAGCCTCTCCGCTCCCCAGAGGTCCACGGCTGACCTTTTAATACACCCATTCATCTCTTCATGTTCTCCTCGCCAGACTGTATTTACAGGGGAAACAGGAAGAGGGGGAGGGGGAGGGGAGGGTTTGGTGCGAAGGAACGAGGGTTGAGCCTGATTCATGCCTCATTGCGCGACGCCGTGTTGTCCTTTCGCCTTGACAAAATTGGCGAAAGTTATTACTTCGGTGAAGTACGACACGAGTGAGCAAGAGAGAAGAGGCTTTTCAAACGTGGCGAGACTCTCGCTCGTGCTACTCTCGGAGAGCCTAATAGGTTGACTCTTGTAGTAACTCAAAGATTCCACATATTAAGACACACGGGTGACAGAGGTTGAGAGAGAGAGAGAGAGAGAGAGAGAGAGGGCGTTGTTCACGTATCTATTTGTAACTCTTCAGAGTCAAATGAACGGCGAGGACTTTTGCTGCTGCATGTGCAACCTTTTTGTAGGTGAACAGAAGAGACCAGACAGAAACAGGGATACACTCTCTCTCCCTGCATACTCTCTCAAAAATGTTCTAACTCGATCACAAAGGGGGCTTTATTGGCGTTTGGAGACGTTTACGTTGCCAACGGCAAAAGGGGAACGAAACAGTCAAAATAACGTATGCACAATTAAAAGGGAACAAAGAAACGTGTAAACAGAGCTGTGTTGCATTTGCAACATAGAGAAGACTAGCTTACGAAACCATAATCATCGTGCGTTTGCCGTCAGAAATGTCTCTTCTCTTCTACTCTCTCTCTCTCTCCCTCTCCCCCCCTCTCTCTCTCTCTCTCTCTCTCTCTCTCTCTCTCTCTATCCCTCCTGGAAAGCGAGAGGCTAGTAGTTATTCGGGCCATTAGGAGTTAAGAGCTAGCTGTGACAGCAGCGACAAGCGCAAATGCAAACTAGGCTGCCTGCCAGGCTAGCGGCTCCAGCTAACTCTCTCTCTCTCTCTCTCTCTCTCTCTCTCTCTCTCTCTCTCTCTCTCTCTCTCTCTCTCTCTCTCTCTCTCTCTCTCTTTCTGGCTCACGTCATCGGTGAGCCTGGAGCACTGAGGCTGCTGCAGCGAGCGCCACTGGGGCTGAGCAGGAAAGCAAAGGGATGTTGGTGGCCGCTGGCCAAAAGGGAGGGGGAGTTGTTGGTTGGGTACTGGGGAGGGAGGGAGGGAGGTTCTTGACTTGGCTGGAGCTGGGCTTTAGGGCCTACTTTGGAGGAGGAGGAGGGGGGGAGGCTCACCCAGGATAAGGAACAGTGCTTGGAATCTTATAAGTCCTCATTTCTTCTGGCATAGGTTTTTTTTTTTTATAGGATTCATAGGACCGTGGTTACGTCGGTAACGTCTCGTGTTGTATAACTAGGAAGTGGAAACTGTTTGGATGCCGCCGTCAGGGCATATTGGACGTTAGCACGATTTGTACTCGGTGGCGTCAGTTCAGCAAAAGCTAAGGTATGGCAACATTTGTGCGCTTTTGTGCGCGTGCAAGACACCAGTCATGTTGCCATACCTTAGCAACAGGCATGATGAATTTAAGTACGTTTAATTGTTTCCCCCTGTAGCCAAGGTATGGCAGCTGCCATACCTTTCCATACCCAATTGACACCTCTGTTTGTACTGTTCTTTTGGCGCTAGCGAGGGGCTATTATAGCTGATGCTATATGGCGCTGCAGTGGGCTGTGTATGTGTGGTTGATAATATCTTGGCAGGGAAGCTTCTCGTGACTCGGTTGGTTTTGCGCGTCGTGTCTCGATCTATTTCCTGTGCGAGACGCCACAGCGACACAGACACTGGCACATAAATCAGGCACGATGGCACCAGCATTAACCTTTCGCTGTCAAGTGTGTCTGTGTGTGTGTGTGTGTGTGTGTGTGTGTGAGCGCAAAGGTTCACATGAACTACTAAGGTCTAAGTCTGTAGGCTCGGTGCGTGTGTCAGGACTATAGGATGACTAGAATCACTAGTCGTCAGGTAGAAAACCTGTACTGACCAAAACCGGTAGCCTACTTTTTAGAAGATAGAAAGGAATCTGTGTGTTCGGAATGGATCCAATGTACTTATTATCATTTTAATCGTGAGCTCTTATGAATATTTTTCATAGGTTAAATATTTATTAAACCCCCAGACATAGCCGCTTGCAATCTGGCTTTCGCTACTTTGGGAATGTTATGTTAGCGCGGGCGAACGTGTCCAAAGATTTAAAGAAACGTTTAGTTATTTGTTTTTTCCCTGTAAAGATACATGTCACATGGTGGGGCGTTGTGAGCTTGTTTGTGTGTGTGTGTGTGTGTGTGTGTGTGTGTGTGTGGTGCTTGTAGTGTGCGTGCGTGCGTGTGTGTGTCTGTCGGTGGCATGTCTACTGGTGCCATCAGGGAGTGACCCTGAAGTGCCTGTATGTAAGAAGATCACACGCGCAGTCGCGCACACACACACACACACACACACACACACACACACACACACACACACACACACACACGTACACACACACACACACACAGGCGAGCAGATAGAATGACCCAGTGCGAGCGCTGGCATATGGCCGACTGTCACACAAGTGTTTCCTCTCGTCGCAGGTTAAATTTAGGTGGAGTTGTATTCTTGTCCCGCGAGCCGCTCACACAGACAGACGCAGACAGACAGACAGTCACCTAGCTAGACAGACGGACACGTCAATAAGTCAGGCAGTTAATTTAGTGGTTCAGAAAACTTTCCTCACGTCAGGCACCCTGCAAGCGCCATGTGTTTGGCAGCGGGCAGACTGGACACCCATCTGAAAATAGATCCACCCAGGGGACCTGCATTGCACGATTAGTGTGTGTGTGTGTGTGTGTGTGTGTGTGTGTGTGTGTGTGTGTGTGTGTGTGTGTGTGTGTGTGTGTGTGTGTGTGTGTGTGTGTGTGTGTGTGTGTGTGTTTTGTTTTGAATGCTTCAAAGTTGCAATTGTTTTTGAAGCCGTGAGCTTGTAGATGTGCTCTTTTCAAATATCCAATATATTGTCGTTGTCGGGTGGAAACCTTGTATGTCCAAAACCGTTCATTTTGCATTTATCAATAAAAAAATGATTTAAACTAGTAAATCTGTTTTCACTACTTTTGTGCGACGGCCTTGTATGATGAAGCAGGGCTTTACTTTGCGAAAGAACGTACAAATGTGAAACTTGGAGATACGAGGTTTCCACCCGACAGCGACGATATATATAGGGTTAAAGTGGTTATTAGTATTATTGCTTAGTTGGGACATTGCAACCCCTCTCCCCAGGACCTCTGGGGGTCCCCAGACCCCACTTCTTTTGAGAGCCAGCACTGAGTTAATGAGTCAGCCAAGGAGCCAGTCAGACGTATCACCAACATGCTATTCAACCTTTTCATCCAGAGGGGGTGTGAAGACTTAAGGTTTATCTTTAACTTCCTCTTACCTTGTCACCTTGACTCGCTCAATCCCACCGCAGGCTGTCATTTGATCACAAGGAGACCCCGGAAGGAATGTCACCGACTGTCATTTAAAGCTCAACCCCCTCAATCAAAGGGCTTTTAGATCTGCTATTTTTGTAGCGGATTGTTGTAGTTTTTGGTTGATTGTTTTTTGAGAAATCTATTAGAACAGTGGTTCTCAAAGTGGATTCCAGGGACTCTGTGGGTTCCTTTGTGGGGGTCTAAATTGACCCATACAAGTCTGTAACTCTGACAGTGTACAAATGGAACCAAATGAACCCTGACGGGTTCATTTGGTTCCTGTCAGAGTTAAGGGGAGACCTTGAAATTTGAAAGATTGAGAAACCGCATTAGAAGAAATGACCCAGAAAAAAACACTTTTCGGTTATTAAAGCACAGGTTTCTCAACGTCGGGCCTGGGGACCACCGTGGGGCCCCCTTCCACAGTGCAGATTGGGGGTCCCCGAGGTTATAAAGTGGAGGTCCTTGAAACGAAACCGTTTTTTCTTTTTTAGAACCACCGAGCCTTTTTCAGAAGGAACCGGCACTCGAGACCCCATAGAGAGGGAACGCTGGAAACAGAGTGTCCCTCAGTCTTTCTCAAGCATTCCTGCCTTGTTTGGGTTAGCTGGGAGAGGAAAAGGCTGCATAGGATATGACCTCATGTCTTTGAGGAAAAGGCGAGCGGACAGGCAGGCAGGCAGGCAGGCAGAGAGGCCTCCTCGCAGCGGAAAACAAACACTAGCGAGAGCGACGGCTAAACGCCACACGGCTAAAGTCCGGGGGCGTCCTGTGAACTCCTCGAGCGTCTAAACAAAATAATGGACTCCAAAATGAGCCGCACGGCGCGGCCATTTTAACTCTCGTCGTTAAATTAAACACGTTTGGATTTTTACAGTGTTCCAAGGAGTAAAGCTACAAAAACACACACACACACACACACACACACACACACACACACACACACACACACACACACGCACACACACACACACACACAGAACAACAATACTCACAAAACAAAGACATGCAAAGTCATTGCACTTCTAGGTGTAAATCAAATGGTCCCATTTTAGCTGTTCTGTTGGTTTGTTCTTTTCAAACGACAATGCCGCTGCATGGCTGTAAATAAATCATAAAATACATACAGTTTATGCACATCTATACTGTATATGAACTCTAGGAGTGTACAAATGGAACCAAATGGACCTATAAGTGTCCACCTGGTTCCATTGGTACACTCTCAGAATGACGGAGGTGAAAATGGCAGGGCTTTTTGGTTCTCAACCTGTGGGTCGGGACACCCAGGGGGTCCCCAAATTATTTTGGGGGGTCCCCAAAGTAATAACTTAATGTGCAACATTATTTTCTCACTCAACAAACCACCATAAAGTTTAAGTGTGTAGAAGGTATCTCCACATTTCTAAAGTGACAATAAAGGACTTTTTAAATACCTAATACCAAAAATGACAAATGAAACATTGGCCAAATTGTCAAATATTAGAGGTAGAAATTGTGAAAATAGTCGATCTACATGCTCACAACGCCTCACAACGCGAGGCATTGTGAGCATGTAGATCTGATATTCTCACAATAGAACCGTGTTATACAAAATGTAATGCCTCAACTCTTAGTGCTCGAAGGGGGTCCCCAGTTCAAATATGATTATTGTGGGGGTCGCGGCCTGACAAGGTTGAGAACCAACTGCCCTAGAGAAGGAGAAGTAAGATGGCTGCTTTGGGTGGAGTGGAGAGAGAGAGAGAGAGAGAGAGAGAGAGAGAGAGAAGGGCTGGCAGTTCTGTTCTGTTCTCTGTAATTTGGAGGCCTGTGCGCTCAGCCAATGAGCGCCGCGGAGCCGCGCACGCAGAGGGCCGCTCCGCTCCGCTCTGCGCCGCGCAGGGGCCAAGGAGGCTCTCATTACTCCCCCACTTCCTTTCCCCGCGCTGCGGCCAAGCCGCCTCTTGGCAAGGGACTTAATTTTGGTTTTTTTGGCCGTTCCTCTTGTTCCCCACCCTGTGTCATTATGCTGCACAAATCAGAAAAACAGCTCGCAGAGAGAGAGAGGGAGAGAGAGAGAGAGAGGGACGGAGAGAGAAAAACAGAAGAGACAGCTATAGGAGAGGGTTTCAGGGCACGAAAAACAAAACTGCTAATGTGCGTTTAGTTTGGAGGTTTGTGCATAGTTTATTACTGTGTATATCGTCGTGGTCGGGTGGAAACCTCGTATCTCCAAGTTTCAAATTTGTACGTTCTTTCGCAAAGTAAAGCCCAGCTTCATCATACAAGGCTGTGACACAAAAGTAGTGAAAACAGCAGATCTACAAGCACACAACGCCTCGCGTGCGTGCGTGCGTGCGTGCGTGCGTGCGCGCGCGTGCGTGTGTGTCGTCCAGCCGGTTGTTTCCCACGCCGATCTTTGGTGTCCCTTCGGCAGGTGTTTGATTACCTGTCTGTCTGTAAGCCCCCCTCCCCCCACGAGACACACAGTCCCGTTGCTGCTGTTGGGTGTGTGTGTGTGTGTGTGTGTGTGTGTGTGTGTGTGTGTGTGTGTGTGTGTTTAAGTGAACCGATGACATCATCATTATTGCCCGCCTGGCACTGTCTATCCAACCGGCGAGTGTTTATTTACGCTGTCGCCCTGGGAAATCTGTGCGTGTGTGCGCGTGTGCGTGCAGGGTCAGAATGATAAAATGTAGGAATAATGGCAAGAGTAGGACGGGTGTTATGAAGGAGTTATAAGTATTAGTCTGCTTTAAGCCTGTTGGTTCTCAAAGTGGGGTCCGGGGACCCCCATGGGGTCCAAGTGGTTCCCAGCTAAATGACTTAATAATAGAGTCAAAGTCAGTTTAACCACTTTACGCCTATATACTGTACATGAGCTATTAAAAAACTTGAAAGACATTTTGAATATTCATGAAGCATTTTATCTAGGGATGTCCCGATACCACTTTTTTGCTGACCAAGTACAAGTACGAGTACTTAATTTGAGTACTTGCTGATACCGAATACCGATACTGTAAGTTAAGTTTCTGTACAAGTGCTTATGGTAAATAGTGCGTGGCGCTTGTGATAAAGACATACTGCTTTCCCACTTTAATTTGACCGGTTCAATTATTCCTCATGACTATTGTTAGCATTCCCCTTTGTTCCAGACACATGGTCATGCTACAAACATTTCGAGTGCTAGTATGCTAGCTACTGGTATTCAGAGAGTTTGCGTTACATCATGATCCCATTGTGTGCATTTACCTTCCATTCTTTATTTAGTCTGCAAATGACATGCACAGTACAATTGTTTGGTTTAACATGGTTTTGTTCTACCTCATTGCTAACTAATACACTCACTTCATGTGGGTCAGCTAAAAGAGTCACACCTGTCTGCACTGCTCATTATATAGGGTGGGTAAGGTAATTGGGTCATACCATGTGCCAGGGGTGTGGGCCTTTTTCAGTTTAAAGTGTTTAATGTATGAAAAGAATTGTGA
>NC_137822.1:9010850-9015850 GCF_963921795.1 Nannobrachium achirus | reverse complement strand
TTATTTGTGTGTCATTATTTTATGCTTTAACTATTGAAAAATAGCAGATATACAAGCTCGCAGCGCGGCACCGAGTGCGCGGCACTCGGTGCCGCGCTGTGAGCTTGTATATCTGCTATTTTTCACTGGTTAAAGCATTCAATAATTCTAGGCCTAAATGGGTTGTTTTAGTACTCTACTTGTGTATGATTGTTCGGTACCTTTACTTAACTTGAGCAAAACATTGTACTTCTACCCCACAACGATTATCTATCGTCTTTATTTGCTTGGTTTACTTCGAGAATCGTCCGCTTTCGAAAGCGTTCGATCCATCGTGAAGGATTGGAGCACTTTTACTCATGAGCACTTTAAGTATGTCTAGCTGCCAAATAAACTTTATACACTTTTATCCGTGGCGAATTTTGAATACAGGCTTTTTTACTTAAAGTAAAACAGAGCATTCCTACAGTGCGGTAATGATACTTTTACTTAAGTAAAACATCCTAGTACTTCTTCCACCTCTGAGAGAGAGAGAGAGAGGGGGGGGGGGGGGATGGAGGCAACTGAAATGCCTGTGAGAGGGGCTCTGTTCATTTTTTTTCTCCCTCACACATTTTTCCTCTCTCCGAGCTAACTTAACCCTTCAATGTGTCCTCTGCTGAAGCAATGCAGCGTTTCACTGCGCGTGCGTGGCTGTGCGTGTGTGGGTGTGCGCGGGTAACTATACTGTGTGCTCGTGAAGTCCAAACTTAAACGTAGTGCAGAGGAATTGGAGCGATAGGGTAGACATTGTGAGGACATTTATTCTCCTTGGTCCTGACACATGCGTGTGAGACTGGTCGTTTAAATGGTTAAAAAGGGGGAGTCAGGTTTACAATTAGGAAAAGATTGAGGTTGGGGTTAGGAGGCATTTAGAGGTTGGGGTTTACAGTGGCGTCAGTTCAGCTAAAGATAAGGTATGGCAACATGCATGATGAATTTATTTTAAGAAGTACATTTATTTATTTATTCCCCCTGTAGCCAAGGTATGGCAGCTGCCATACCTTTGCCATACCCAATTGACGCCTCTGGGGGTTTATGACTGGGGTTGTTGCTGTTTTCGACAGAGTGCGCCCAAGAACAAACCCGTCAAGTTGGGAGCTTGTAGATCGGCTGTATAGGCATAGTAAAAAATAAAATAAAAAGCTAGCGGGCGCTCGTGCGTTGCGTGCCGTGCCAGAGAGAGACGGATTAAAACGGGAGAGAGGGAGAGAAACGGTATGGAGCATAACCCTGCATTGTTCACAGCGTGGCAGCTAAGTGGGTCACGCACAGTGCTTTGGCATCAAGACAGACAGCCAGGAAAAACTTATGAATACCAACCAGGAGGACATGATGCAAAGAAATGTGCTAAAGTAACGCAAAAAAAACAACGCAACAAACAAACAACACACACAACCTCCTCTCTTCCTTCCTCTTGACCCTTTTCTTTTCTTTTTTTCCCCCCTCTTTTTTTGCAAAGAGGAGGAGCTGGGAGATGGATTTGTGTGGGACAGAGGGGGGAGGGGGGGGGGGGGGGCACTAGCTTGCTTCTATTACGCCCCGATGGGGAGGAGCTTCTCAGCCATTCAGACAGTCTCTCTCTCTCTCTCTCTCTCTCTCTCTCTCTCTACCTCTCTCTCTACCTCTCTCTACCTCTGCTACTCTGAGTGACAGGCTAATGAACTCTGAAAACTAAACGTGTCTTTTGTGGCTCGCGAGTTCTTTAGGCGGTTCATTGCTCCTCGATTGCCAGTCCCATCCCATGCTTTTGGCCCATACAACACAGCAGGGATGGGACGATAAGCGATATTATCGTTTATGGTGATAAAAAACGATAATCGTATTGTGTGGAGATTTAATTTATCGTGATATCGTCCTCCGTCATGCACTGGGTTCATCTTTTATTTGGCGAGCTGCATATCCACTTAAACCCTCTATAATTGGTAAAAGGTACTTATAATGTACGTACTTGATACAGTCTTTTTTTCACTCTCTATCAAATGTCTTTGCCAAAAAATTGCCGATCTACAAGCTCACAACGCAAGATCTGATTTTTTTGGGGCAAATGTTCCGCTTTAGGATAATGGATTTTGATTATCACGAGAATATCGTAAATCGCGATTTCTTTTGTCACAATAATCGTCATATGACATTTTCATATCGTCCCATCCCTATTGCTTCTTCGACTCTCCCCCCGCACAGAAATCATTCAAAGGAATATAGTTCTAATAAATGTCCTCCTGCTGTGCCCGGAGCGGGCGAGGCTGCCGTTATTAAAGAATGATCCGGACAGGATTTATTATGGAAGCTTGGGTGACGTCAGAGCATTGTGAAGGCAGCACCGGGTTGCCAGACAGACAGGAGATAAGCGTTTTAATGCTAAGACAAACACGCGGCGGGGCTGGCGTGTTGACGCTCGCCCTGCCAGTTGTCTTCAGAAAAATGCTTCTCTTGTACAGAGTCCAAAGAATTCCAGCAGGTTTTTTTCCCCCTGGACACTGAAAGAATTAAAGGACGATAACTTTAGCTTTTTGTCTCGTGCTTGTTTTCCAGGGCTGCGCTGCCTGCTGGTGTATAGGGAAGAGGTTGTTGTGGGGGCTTCAGCTAGCATTCTTAGTTGAGTCGGTATGTTTTTGTGTGCCTACCTGCCAGGATTCGAACTCGAGTTGTAGCGGATTCAAATCGTAACCGCTCTTCCGAGAGCGCACACCCACGCTTGGCTGGTTGTTGATGAGATATTGGGCTTATCGGTTTCAGGCAGTACTACTTGTCTCCCAGTGGGTGTTCTTCTACCCGACACCAGGGTCTAAAATGTCTCTCCTGAGCCACGTCGCTCCTCATCATCACCACTCTTTCTCTCTCTTTGATTTCCTTCCATTATGATGATTGCATAAACCAGTGTTTCTCAAATTGGATTCCAGGGACTCTGTGGGTTCCTTTAGGGGGGTCTAAATGGACCCATACAAGTCTGTAACTCTGACAGATGGAACCAAATGATGGAACCAAATTTGTACACTGTCAGAGTTAAAGGACAAGTTCACCCCCAAAATGACTTTTTTGCTATTGATTACTCATGCCATGGAGACTTGAGTTCAATAATATTTCTTTTGTTTTAGTCGCATTCCTAAGACAAAAATGTCATCACAGTAAATGTATCCCCATTGATTCCGGATGGGGACCCAAATGCATTTGGGTCCACATCCGGAATCAATGGGAGTTTACTAAAATGTAATTTTTGTCTTTTAAATGCGAAAAATACAAAAAGATATTATTGAACTCAAGTCCATGGCATAGTATGGAGTAATCAATAGCAAAAAAGTCATTTTGAGAGAAGACCTTGGAATTTGAAAGTTTGAGAAACAACTGTCATAAACCATGTTGAGGTGTTTGGGTTCCAGAGTGGTAACTAACCCTCTCCTTGTCTCCTCTCTCTCCTCTCCACACAGACTCTGTGGCGCAGCAGGAGTGCGGCGAGCCGGCCCACTGGTGCGTGGTGGCCTACTGGGAGGAGAAGACCCGCGTGGGCCGCCTCTACTCCGTCCGGGAGCCCTCCCTGGACATCTTCTACGACCTACCTCAGGGGAACGGCTTCTGCCTCGGCCAGCTGTGCTCCGACAACAAGTCGCCGCTGGTGCAGATGGTGCGCGCCAAGATCGGCTACGGCGTGCAGCTGACGCGCGAGCCCGACGGCGTGTGGGTGTACAACCGCAGCGGCTACCCCATCTTCATCAAGTCGGCCACGCTGGACAACCCGGACTCGCGCGCGCTCCTCGTGCACAAGGTGTTCCCCGGCTTCTCCGTCAAGGCGTTCGACTTCGACAAGGCCGGCACGCTGCGGCGGCCCAACGACCACGAGTTCACGCAGCAGCCGCGCACGGGCTTCACGGTGCAGATCAGCTTCGTCAAGGGCTGGGGACAGTGCTACACCAGACAGTTTATCAGTAGCTGCCCGTGCTGGCTGGAGGTGATATTCAACACGCGATAGCAGCGGGCGAAGCCTTCCGCCTCCCCTCCTCCTCCTCCTCTTCGGTCCCTGAACCTATTCGACACCTTCACGAACAGAGGAAGCCTGGTTTATGACTTTATCGTACGCCGGCAAAACAAACAGGCCAACGACGAGCTCTTAATGCGCCGCCGCGTACGCCGGTGGTTCTCAAAGCAGTTTTATTTATTTGTATTTATGTTTTTCGCAGGGATTCTCTCTTACCCCTTTTTACCTCCCGGATTTAGTTGCTCTGCCAACCGATTCCTCCCCACAAATATCTCTGCATGTTGTCACTGCTGTCCAGTGGCGTCAGTTCAGCAAAAGCTAAGGTATGGCAACATGACTGGTGCTTCGCGAGCGTGCAAGACGCCAGTCATGTTGCCATACCTTAGCAACAGGCATGAGGAATTTATTTGAAGAAGTACATTTTATTTTTTCCCATACCCAATTGATGCCTCTGCTGCTGTCGTGTTCCGACTGGCTCACCCTGCCAGTTAGGAGCCCCCACCGAGAGGACATAGAGCCCTCGTCCCACCTCCTCCCGACCAACACTCCCCGCTTTTGACTCGTCGAGAACCCCCAAATTCTGTCCCACTTGTGCACCCACCCCAGTGTCACAGACCTGTAAGAGTCAGTTTGGAACCCCCAGAAGGAACCCTGAGCGGTCCTTGGACCCCCAACTTTGAGAACCGCTGGCGTGCGCGGCTCGTTGCTGGCGTGCTGTTGGCCTGTTTTCAGCGCAACCACCCAGTCGTACAAACCCAACGTATAAACCTGGCTTCAAGAACCCTTGCCTTCCTTTTCTGTTCCTGACGTTCTAAAGACGAAAAAGATGTTTTAAAAAGAGAAGAGAATATAAAGGATTCTGACGGACTTGTTTTGTTTAACAAATAAGATTTAATTAAAGTGAAATAAGAAGTGGAAAAAATGTATTTTATGTTATATATAAATATATTATTACTTGTAAATACGAAGACATTTTATATGCATCATTATTTATGTATTGTGCAATGTG
>NC_137822.1:9003350-9005850 GCF_963921795.1 Nannobrachium achirus | reverse complement strand
GATCAGCTATTTTGGGCTAAAGTTCTCAGAATATGGACGCTATAGGGGTTCAAGTGGTTAGATGACAATGGTTAAATGACAAAAATGTGACATAGCTCTGTTTACACAATGCTGTATCCCCTCCAACTGTATTTATGTTCCCCCTTTTCAACTGTTTTTATTATATTTTGACACTTACATTGGGAACATAAAAGAGCAGACCAGGTAAAGAGCCAGAGGTCAAGTTTTACTAAGTATTGTGGTTTTAAGTGAAAATAGCATGAACATATATCTAATATATTAATAGAAAAGATCATGTGTAATCAAACAAGCAAAAACAAAAACACACATTTACACAACACTGGTGCAAGTGCCATCAAACAAGTCTATGACTATGAAATCTATGAAAAAGTTTTATCTGCAACACGATTTTATATAACATGTAGCGGGGGTCCCTGCTTCATCTTTCTCTCAGCAAATTGGTTTTTGGCCTATATGTGTTTTTGAAGACCCCTGTTAATCTTTTAGGCAATATAAATGTCAGAGCAATATCACATAATCTATCTCATAGTCATATCCCAAAACCCTCAAAGATTGAATCATATTATATCAAATCAGCAGCACAGTACGTACACCACACTTATTCGTGCATATCGCTGTTGTCGGGTGGAAACCTTGTATGTCCAAAACCATCCTTTTTGTATTTATCATTTTAAAAATGATTTAAAATAGTGAAAATAGCCAATCTACCAGCACACAACGCCTCACACCATGAGGCGTTGTGTGCTTGTAGATCTGCTAGTGTCACTAGTTTTGTTTTGTGCGACAGTCTTGTATGATGAAGCAGGTCTTTACATTACGAAGGAAAAAAAGTGCAAATTAGAAAATTGGAGATACAAGGTTTCTGCCCGACAGTGACGATATACTTAATCATTCAGGATTATTATTATGATAAGTCAAAAAAGGTAATTCAGGGAACACACACTGAACATCCATTACCTACAGTACAGTGAAACATGATTGATAGGTGCAATATCATCTCAGGACAGGCCTGATTGGAATATTCCTCTCCTTTGTTTTTCAATTACGCCCAGACAAGAAGAGCAATGTCCCTGCCAGGCACTGGTGGAAAAAGTACTCACATGTTAAAGGGGAAAACCACCCATTTTCAAAATTGAACCTATGTCATTAATATACCGTAGAGTTGTGTAAAAAAGAAAAAAAAAAAAGTTTCCCCCCCTTCTGTGTTGCCTAGAACTGATGGATTGATTTTGGGGTTTGTACTTGTACTTTACAATACAAGCCCCAAAACCAATCCTCCAGTTCTAGGCAACCCAGACGGGGGGGAACACAACTCCTCCAAGGTATATTAACGACATAGTTCATATTGAAAATTGGTGTGTTTTTTTCCCCTTTAAAAGTCATGAATACTGTAATGTAGAAACGCTCTGTTAGGGTACAGTCACTCACAACACACGTTTATAGGTACCTACAAGGGCGGTCTCTGAGCGTCAACGCATTTAAATGGGAATTGCATTCCATTGAAATGCATTGACAGAATCCGCCCTCGTATAGGTACCTATAAAAGCGTGGTGTGACCATGCCCTAACAGAGCGTTTATAAGTAAAGTAAAAGTTCGGAATTCAAAATCTACTTTAGTAAAAGTACAAAGCTATTGGTATCAAAATGTACTTAAAGTACCAAAAGTAGAAAATACTCATACTGTACCGTTTTCACTTTTTAAAAAAATAATAATTTAATCTTTAATTATTTCATTTATGTTTTTTTATTAATTTAATTTATTTATTTTTTCTTTCATTTTTTCTTTATTTTTTCACAAATTCCATGGATGAAAAGGAGCAGGAGGAAGATAAATCTTATTTATACCTGCTCCCATCTACAAATTAAAAAATGTATAAAGATCTTTTGAGAGAGGCAGATCTATAGGATGGCATTCATTTCCAGTCAGAGAGAGCTCCATACAGAGCAGCTCAGGTCAGGGGGGTTAAACCACCCTAACCACAGCTCTCTCTTCACAGTGTGGTGTAAAGGAACCAACGCCTCCATGTGGATTACAGCATTTCTGCCATTTTACAACCAGGTTAGCACCGCCATGGCAGAACAAACCCCAAACAAAGCCGCTTCTCTCATATCAGACGCAGGCTCGAAAGCCCTGAAGCCGTGTTGTTGTATTCGTTGAGTGTTGACCGGTAATGTTTTTGATTTTTTGGGGGGCGTGAGAGTTTTGAAGCGTGGGGAAGAGGAAAGGGAACCGTTAATGATTTAAAGGAGTAAGTAGTTCACCCAAAAAATGACTTATTTTCTATCAACCATTAGTGTCATAGTTTTGTAACAGTCATCTCTTTTGTATGTGTCGAGTCAACATTACTCTAATAGACTGCCAGGCGTGGTTATAATACGCAAACATGTCTTTCCTGTGTATTTTTGGTTTCTTCCTCAAAGCTGAAAGCCTCTGAGTCAAAAGACCCAATTGAAATACACAGATATAATGACATTAAAG